>NC_138769.1:16035032-16485032 GCF_965119305.1 Pelophylax lessonae
TTGGAGGTTCAAGGTGGGGCAAGTCTATGGATGGGCAATGGTTGGAGGGTGTCGGGGGGGGGCAAGTCTATGGATGGGCAATGGTTGGAGGGTGTCGGGGGGGGGGGGGGGGCAAGTCTATGGATGGGCAATGGTTGGAGGGTGTCGGGGGGGGGGGGCAAGTCTATGGATGGGCAATGGTTGGAGGGTGTCAGGGCGGGGCAAGTCTATGGATGGGCAATGGTTGGAGGGTGTCAGGGCGGGGCAAGTCTATGGATGGGCAATGGTTGGAGGGTGTCAGGGCGGGGCAAGTCTATGGATGGGCAATGGTTGGAGGGTGTCGGGGGGGGGGGGCAAGTCTATGGACTGGCATTGGTTGGAGGGTGTCAGGGTGGGGCCTATCCATGGACTGGCATTGGTTGGAGGTTGTCAGGGTGGGGCAAGTCTATGCATGGGCATTGGTTGGAGGGTGGCGGTGCTTATCCCTAGATGGGCATTGGTTAGAGGGTGGCGGGGCAGTGCTGATCCTTACATGGGTATTGGTTAGAGGGTGGCGGGGCTTATCCTTAGATGGGCATTGGTTGGAGGGTGGCGGGGCTTATCCCTAGATGGGCATTGGTTAGAGGGTGGCGGGGCTTATCCCTAGATGGGCATTGGTTAGTGGGTGGCAATGCGGGCCTGATCCATATATGAGCATTGGGTGGAGGATGGCAGGGTGGGGCCAGTCTATAGATGGGCATTAGTGGGAGGGTGTGAAGGCAGGGCCATTTATTGGGCATTGATGGGACAGTTTTAGGGCAGGGCCAGTCTTTAGTGGTTACATTCCTGTGTGTATGGGGGGGGGGGGGGGCTCACAATGTTTGGGGGGAATTCGGTGCTTGGATGGTGTAGCTTTAATTTTCTTACACTTTTTTTCACTGAACATTTATTTTTTTCACATAGGGGACCAAAATAAATAGGGGGGGGGGGGGGGGGTAGGGGTGTTGCCTGGGCTGGAAGTGATCAAGCAACTGTACGTGTCTTTCATGCTGTTCAATCAATGCAAGGGGCTCTGTAATTGGAGGAGGTGCGGATGAACGCCATTACCTCCCCTCCCCCAACCACAGAGCACTTCCAGGTTTCCAGCCTTGACCATGGCCTGCTGCCTCCTGGGATAGCTACGAGCCAGTGTGTTTACCAAGCCACACCTGCACAGCGTATTTGCGCATGTGTGGTAGATTTGCCGCCTGCCTACAGTACATTAACGCTGAGCAGCGCCCAGCTACAGGCTAGGTGACGTACCCGTAGATCGCCGCTTATTTCTGGGGTTTCGCCACCCCCTGCTGACCCATGCTGCAATTACAGCACAGGATTGTCAGCAGGTTTCAGCCAGTGATTTTGGCTGTATACCTGCTAATTGGCTGTGGCCAAATTCAGCACGGAGTTCTGTGTTTACAAACAAACATAACTCTGTACACAGACAGCGATCTGGCTGTTTCTTCTCCCTGAAATCAAGTCTGAGTTCAGGGAGATAAAACAGCCAGATCTGTAAAATCAGCACATATTACACATCGTTAGTTACACAGCTAACCCCTCAATTGCCCCTTGGTGTCAACCCCTTCCTAGCGAATGTCATTAGTACAGTGTCAGTGTACAGTATTATATGTGATCACTGCATTCGTTTCACAAGCAATGTCAGTGTCAATTAGTGTCCCTCCCAGTCAGTGTCTGTTAGCACCAGATTGTCTGCCACACTATCACAGTCCCACTGCCATTACCTGTATAGCATTCTAGATGAGTAAAGTGAAGTATGGGATTTTTTTTTATTATAGAGTCATCCTCACCTAGGTGGATGCAACATCTGTTCCCGGTTCCAAGGCTGAGAATCGAGCGATCAAACGCTGCTGATCGTTTCTCAGAGCTCCCTCAGCAGAGAGCCATTGACTGTCAATCACCGCTATTTTCTCTGCCCCCCCCCCCATGCTGTTACTAGAGCACTGGGCTGTGGAGGGTACAAGAGCGGCCGGCTCCCCCGGGTGCTGGTCAAGGCATGAGGGCAGATTCCGGACATATGGTCGCAATCTACCCCAAGCCTGGATTGCTCTGTGACACCCACTGTCTGATCAGGGCCGAGTCAAGGGGTGGGCAGGAGGGGTGGGCTTGAGTTTTCCACTATAACATTGACGTTCAAGTTTGTGCCCCTGGCTAGACCAGGAGATGGTTGATACTACTGCTCTGCTCTCCAGAATCTTCACCAGTGGAGAAAGCCTACAAAATTGTTTCCTAACAACTTACTGTGCATACAGTATGTGACTTGGCGACAATGATCCCTTTAAGCTGCGCGCATGCGCGGACGCGCAGTCTAATTGAAGGTCCCGCGCAGCAGCACAAATTCAGACCGCGCAGCCGCAGACGACGTGAAGGTAACCGGGCCGCGGTTTTACTGTGGCGGCCAGGGAGCAGAGCAGTGCGCCCTGAGCCCGCCCATTGTGTGACAATAGCGAATGAAAATTCGCTATTGTCACACGGATCCTCCTCCTGGCCAATCAGGGAGTGCGTCCTCCCGCTTCCTGATTGGCTGAAAGGCAAACCCCATGCCATTGGCCGAGGAGGAGGCGGGAGGACTGAAGAGACGCGGCGACTGAAGAGAAGCTGCCATGAGGTGAGTGCACGGGTCTCGTGGGAGGAACGCTGGCATCTCTGCATTGATTGGGGGCAATGCTGTGGGCACTGGGCAGTGCACTCTGCATTGATTGGGGGCAATGCTGTGGGCACTCTGCATTGATTGGGGGCAATGCTGTGGGCACTCTTCATTGATTGGGGTCAATGCTGTGGGCACTCTTCATTGATTGGGGTCAATGCTGTGGGCACTCTGCATTGATTGGGGGCAATGCTGTGGGCAGTCTGCATTTTGTACCTTCAATTAGACTGCGCGCAGCTTAAAGGGAACATTGCACAGCACCCACCCCTCTATTGAAGGTTTGCGCTCAGAAATGTTTTTATTTGCTCAGCACAGTAAAAAATTAGAGGGAACTTTGCTTGGCGTGTCTCTGTTTGGGTACATGCCCTCCATCTAGTTCAAGCTCCTCTGGGGCTAGTAATGGGATTTAAGTGCTTCCTGTGTTCCTGGGTGGAGGGAGGAGGGGAGGCCTTTGCTGACCTACGTTGGGGTTGTTCTTCATGTTTTGGTTTATATTTCTTTTTTTTTTCTCTGATTTATGGCATTTACAAGAAATTACTTTCTGTGTTTGAGGTTCTGACATTACAGTGGGTTCATGTTGTCTTGGGCTTTTATTCCCTGCGTCGCACAGGGTTGACTACCTGGACCCTCCAAGGGTGGATCCTTTATTTTTCTCTTTCCTCCACTAGGTTTTCGGTGATTTAGTGGAACGTTCGAGGCCTCAACTCTGCACTGAAACACTCCCTGGTGTTCTCTTTCTTTGTAAAATGCACCCTCACAATTGCATTCTGCAAGAAACTCGCCTGGTGTGATCTAAGGTCCTGAGTCTTAAAAAGGCTTGGGTGGGTGCACATTATCATGCTTCATACTCCAACTATGCCAGGGGGGGTTAGTGTGTTGATACATAAGTCCTTGCCATTTCAGTTCCTGGAGGTAAAGACAGACCCTGGAGGCAGATATGTCTTACTCCATGTGTTGATAGCCGATACACCCTCTATATACCCTATATATAATAGTTGGTCTCTATTTACCTCCTCCGGCTAATGTTGGTCTTTTTTATACATTGATGAACATAATCACAGAATATACAGTATTACACATAATGTATTGATTGTGGGGGATTTTAACCTGGTACCTTCTCAGGATCTGGACAGAATTCACTCCTCTGGTTCCTGGTCATCTGGCGTCTCTCACTGGGCATCCTCTTTTTCCCTGACTGATGTGTGGCGGCAATACCATCCCTCTGACAGGGAATATACCCGCCACTACGCCACCTATCTGACTCTCGCATAGACCTGGCTCTTGCCTCCCCTGCCACCTTGCAGAGGGTGGTCTCTGCTGAGATCCTGTCCAGAGGGGTCTCGGATCATGCCCCGTTGGCTATCTCCATAAATGTTGACTACGGGGGGTGGGGGACTATGGAGGCTGTCCAGATACTGGATTATAGACCAAATGGTCCAAGAATCCCTTCCTGAGGCCCTTTGAAATTTTTGGTTGAATAATGAAGAATCTGCTAGTCCTTTGGTGGTTTGGAATGCATTTAAAACCTGGCTCCAGGGTTAATATACATCCTGTACAGTTGCGGCAAAGAGGTCATCTGTGCAGTCCCTGGAGCAATTAGAGGAGGAGGCACGAAGGGGAGAAACGGCTTATGTAGCACAAGCAACACAGGATAATTACGCAACCTGGCAGTGGTCCTTGCGGAAGGTGTCCATACTCCGGGTGTAACTAACCAAAAAGTCTATGATATCTACAGCCCAGCGGCTGTTTGAATTCGGGGACAAAAATGGTAAACTTCTGGCCTGGCTAGCTAAGGGGCAGTATGCTGTCACGTATATTGGCAGAATTAAGGGAATGACTGGGGAATTACTGATGATACCTGAGGACATTAATGACAGATTTCTGCAATATTATCAAGCGCTCTTTTCCTCTAGAGCAGTGGTTCTCAACTCCAGTCCTTGGGACCCACTATCAGGCCAGATTTTAAGTATTACCTTGGGGAGATGCAAACTTGAATACTGCAATCACTGAGCAGCAAATGAGATCACCTGTGATGTAATTTAGTTATCTTGCAAACCTGGCCTGTTGGTGGGTCCCGAACACGGGAGTTGAGAACCACTGCTCTAGAGTCTTGTATAATATGGCAGACCTACGCTCCTACCTGGACCAGATCTCTTTTCCAATTCTGGATTTGGAGACGCAGGCTAGGCTAGATCAAGACATCTCTTTGGAAGAGGTGCAGACAGCACTGGGTTGCTTGCAATCCGGGAAGGCTCTGGGACCAGATGGAATTCCGGCTGAATTCCCTCTATCAGGAAATGTTGGCACCTAGGCTCACATCCCTTCTTGCCCAGTCTTACTTATTGGAATTCCTACTGGATTCAATGTCTGAGGCGCTTATAGTGCTGATTCCCAAACCAAGCAGGGATCCAGAAGATTGTGACTCTTACAGGCCAATTTCATTGATTAACGCTGACGCCAAAATACTGGCAAAAATTCTCGCTCTTCGCCTTTCTAAGGTGATGAAAGACCTTATTCACGTTGATTAGACTGGATTCATGCCTGGGAAAGGTACAGACATTAATATCTGCCGCCTTTTTATCAACATGGATGCGTCCCATTCTAACGGCGGTACAAGAGTCATTGCTTTGCTGGACACTGAAAAAGCTTTCGACTCCGTGGGGTGGGGGTATCTTTGGGAGGTGTTGCGGAGGTATGGATTTGGGCCTAGGTTCCTTCAATGGTTTAGTATGCTCTACAGATCTCCTAGAGCTAGGATTTTTACCCTACAGAGAGGGATTCGACAGAGATGCCCCTTTCTCCTAGCCTTTTGACCTTGGAGTCTTTGGCCATATTAGTTCGGAACTCCCGGTGCATCGAGGGCCTCTGGAGTGGGTCTCTAGAGGAAAAAAGTTTGCTTTATGCGGATGACACCCTGCTGTACCTGAGTGATGCAAACTCCTCTCTGCGGGCGGCTCTTGCGGTCTTCGATGCATTTGGATGGTTTTCTGGGGTACGCATTAATTGATCCAAATATTTTCTGTTTTCTCTTGACCCTCAGGCTAGGACCTCTGCAATTTTAATCCCTTTGCAATGGGTGGATGAATTAAAATTTTTGAGGATCCGGATCACTCGTGATCTACGCTGTTTCTACCAACTGAACCTCAATTCGCTACTTCTGCAACTACAGGTGTAGTGGTGTACCCCTTTATCCAGATGCAGGTGCAAGTCCCTTTAACTCAATTCCCCATAATCCTCTGGGCTCCCAGCATCCCCTGAGTTCCAGGACATGCCCAGGGAGTATAAATGCCAGCTCCGCCAAGCTTCCTGTGCTCAGAGAGATCCTGCCTGATGGGACAGCAGTGACTGGGCAAGTGAGCTGTCCCCAGGTGCTGGGTCCTCATTCGATAAGCCTGGTGTGTGGGCCTCCAGCAGTGAGCACAAGAGCACACAGTATTTATCCAAGCCCCAGTCACTGGAGAGGACTCTGTTACAGTCCATGTGGAGAAGTTGTCCAAGCAGTCGGTTGGTCCTATCTACGGCCCCCAGAGCCTCCTGACCAAAGTCAGCATCAGCAGTGCCAGTGTGAAGTCTGTGCCAGCAGGAAATACCCTCAACTCCCAGTCTGCTGAATGAATGATTAATCTCTGGGAACACGTGAGAATATTCAGATCTTTTCCTATCTGTAAACTGAACTCAGAACACTCTGCTGCCATCTAGTGGCCATTACTAGAACTGCAATATAATTGTTTTCACACGTTTTATGAATATTTCTCCTTTCCTCATATTGCTGTTTTGTACTGCAAACCACTGTTCACATGATCTCCTGTGTAATCTACGTTCCACATTGTTAAGTAAAGTAGAAATTGCACATCACCACTGGTCTGATCATTGGCTGATACCATTACATAACACTTGGCGTCACGAACAGGATCAGCCATGTCAGTCAGTGGTGAGGGAAGCAGCACTGAGGGTGTCAAACAGTCTGCCATAGCTTCCCTATTGCTGGCAGGATTGCTACCACAGCAACTGCCTAAGTACACAGGACCAGATCAGGACTTGGATGACTGGATTAGGAGATTGCGGGGCTTGATCCGGTCATATGGGGTGCCACCCACACAGCAGGCAGATCTGGCCATTAATGCCCTTGAAGGGGAAGCAAGGAAGTTAATTTTGCACCTTCCAGCAGAGGACCAGGATTCCCTAGACAAGATAATCAGCCGCTTGGAAGCAGTGTATACCCAACCGGTTGCATTAGGGGATCTTAGGGCTCGCTTTATCATGAGAAGGCAGAGAGTGGGAGAATCCATTCCGCAGTACGCTCTGGAACTGCAGGATATAGCAGCCGAGATCCGACGCAATGAGAGGAGGCGAGCAGGACGTGCTGGCTGGAGTGATACAGACGGGTGGCTGAAGGATCAGTTTTTGGATGGACTTCTGTCTGACAAAGTCAGGGAAAAGCTACAAGAAAAGGACAGAAGTAACCCAAACTTAAAATTCCACGAAATTTTAGAAGCAGCTATCCTGTATTCAGAGCCCAGATGTGCCAGTGTGGACGTTCACATGGCCAGCACAGGGGATAAACCATGTAAACTGCCACAAACTGAACAAATAGCTCCATGGGAGGTGGCCATCCACAAGCTGACAGAAGGAATGGCCCAGCTCCAGACAGAACTTGCCACGCTGAGGCGCGAGCGAGATAATCCAAGGGGGCCAAGGGAGAACATCCCTTCATGGAGAAATCGATCACCGCCCCACCGGCGACCAAGAAGGGAGAGGTCACCCTCCCCATGTTGGGGCTGTCAACAAAAGGGACATTGCTTGAGGGACTGTCCTGATCAAATACCAAGGGGGCCATTAAACCCAGAGCGCCCCGCCGCTAGGAGTCAAGCAGTGGGGCGGTCCAGCAAAACGACTCCCCAGTCACACACGGAGGACGTGGGGGTCGATTGCCCTGTGGTACATGGGTACTTCGATGGCCAAGAGATCGAGTGTCTCTTCGACACTGGCTCCCAAGTCACTATTCTACCAGAACCTTTGTTCCAGCAATACTTCCCAAAGAAGAAAATGAGTCGAGATACCCCATGGTCCTCACTGACAGCTGCCAACGAACTTCCTATAGAAGTGGTTGGGATTACCTGGATGAAGGTAAAACTGTGGGGACAGGACCTTGGCCAAAAAGGTGTGGTGGTTACACGTGTATCCGGAAAAGGACAGCCGCAGGTGATATTGGGCATGAATATCATCCAGGGGCTGAAGCCCGAGCTGTTGAAACGATGTCCTACCCACCTGGGACCACCTAAAGAAGTTAGAAATCTGCTTCTTACCTTGGCAGCACTAAAGGACAAACACGTGGCCAATGCCCTATCACGGTACCCTTCAGTACAACCACAGCGAGATGTGGATGAAGAGGCTGAAGAAGAAGAAATTCCACTCGTAATGAGGACTAGACCTAATAGTCAACCACGGGTGGACCTCATCCATGTATTGAAAGAGTATAACTGGGCGGAAATACAGAAGAATGATCCTGTGATTGCCCCAGTAAGAGAAGCGATGCAGTTACAGCGGTGGCCCAGTAGAAGAGAAAGATCGCGACTGCTGCCAGAGACACAAAAATTGTTGGGTGAATGGTCACGTTTCCTCTTGAGAGATGGCATATTGTATCGCAGAATAATGTTCCCCCATGACTCTTCGGTAACCTGGCAGGTCGTACTGTCACGGGCCAGAGCTAGACAAGTGGCAGAAAGAATTCATGTGGAAGGAGGACATTGGGGTGTCCACAAGACATTCGCCTGGTTCAAAAGGCAAGCCATGTGTGTGGGGCTGTTCCAGTTGATTAATCAGATATCTCAGCACTGTGCGGTATGTTCCGTGACAAAAGGGGCTGAGGCCCAGGTGCCTCCCATGACTTGGAACATGTCTGCCCCATTGGAAGTACTAACAGTTGTATTTCTCACCCTTGACATGTCAGAAGATGGACATCGCTATGTCCTTGTTATGGTGGATCACTTTACTAAGTTTGCAGTAACCGTGCCAACTCATGACCAGACTGCAAAGACTGCAGCCCAAGCAGTGTGGAAGCATTTCTGTCTCCCTTATGGCTGCCCTCAGAAGATACATTCAGACCAAGGGCCCTGCTTTGAAAGTGAGTTCTTCCAGGAATGGTGTCACTCCTTAGGTGTCAAAAAGACACATATGACCCCATACCACCCACAGGGTAACGGAGCATGTGAGAGGTTTAATAGTACCCTGACACAGCTGTTGAGAGGACTGGCCCGTGAGAAACGAACCAGATGGACCCATTACTTGGCTGAAGTGGTTTGGAAGTATAACCATACTGTGCACTCAGCGACAGGTCGCTCTCCTTACCATGTGATGTTCAGCCGTACTCTTGGGGGACCCACAGATCTATGGGGTGTTGTCCCCACTGAAGAAATGGAGTATACTCCAGCATCCTGGATTCAAGAGTGGAGGCGACGCCTGTCAGAAGTCCAACAGTTCGTAAAGGATCGAACCTGGGTGGAACAAGAAGAGTCAGGAACGGAGGTCCATGACCTGAAACCTGGAGACAGGGTCCTGATCCGGCGCAAAGGTGCACATCAGCAGGGTAAGCTACAAACTCCATGGGAGGAAATGCCTGGAGTTGTGTTACGGCAAGACAGGCCAAGACGGTTACACCGCAGGCTCCTTAAGCGTATTGAAAGCTACAGGGAGATTCATGGGAGCTCATCTAGAGAGCCAGAAGAACAGGTTTCAGAGCCACCAGTAACAACCCCAACAGAGAATCAGTGTTGGCTATTTCCTGTTCCCCCACTGCTACCTCCAAGTCTCTCAGGAGAGATTACAGGTACAGACGATGCCGTACAGGCCAATGATTGCCCAGCTCAGATTCCTACTCCTGCTGTGGAGCCCTCTGACCCACTGTCTACGGAGAGGCCTGAAAGTGAGGATGCACCTTTGCCTGCTCCTGGAGAAGAGCCTGAACCTCAACCCTTGAGATGTTCTCAGAGGCGCAACTTTGGGAAACCACCTGAATGCTTTGCACAAGAGGACTTTGTATGGTCTGTGAACTTGCCTGGGATCGCAAGTTCAAGTGGGGTGGAGTGTAGTGGTGTGCCCCTTTATCCAGATGCAGGTGCAAGTCCCTTTAACTCAATTCCCCATAATCCTCTGGGCTCCCAGCATCCCCTGAGTTCCAGGACATGCCCAGGGAGTATAAATGCCAGCTCCGCCCAGCTTCCTGTGCTCAGAGAGATCCTGCCTGATGGGACAGCAGTGACTGGGCAAGTGAGCTGTCCCCAGGTGCTGGGTCCTCATTCGATAAGCCTGGTGTGTGGGCCTCCAGCAGTGAGCACAAGAGCACACAGTATTTATCCAAGCCCCAGTCACTGGAGAGGACTCTGTTACAGTCCATGTGGAGAAGTTGTCCAAGCAGTCGGTTGGTCCTATCTACGGCCCCCAGAGCCTCCTGACCAAAGTCAGCATCAGCAGTGCCTGTGTGAAGTCTGTGCCAGCAGGAAATACCCTCAACTCCCAGTCTGCTGAATGAATGATTAATCTCTGGGAACACGTGAGAATATTCAGATCTTTTCCTATCTGTAAACTGAACTCAGAACACTCTGCTGCCATCTAGTGGCCATTACTAGAACTGCAATATAATTGTTTTCACACGTTTTATGAATATTTCTCCTTTCCTCATATTGCTGTTTTGTACTGCAAACCACTGTTCACATGATCTCCTGTGTAATCTACGTTCCACATTGTTAAGTAAAGTAGAAATTGCACATCACCACTGGTCTGATCATTGGCTGATACCATTACATAACACAGGCACACTATTCTAATTAGGCCAATCTACAGATGAACCTCCTAGGCCGCATAAATATTTTTAAAATGATCTATCTCCCTAAATTTAATTATGTCTTCCGCAATAGCCCTACTTGAGTGCTTAGTTCCTTTTTTAGGGAAGTAGATAAATGCCTTGGTTCCTTTCTTTGTAGAGGATCCCGACCTCTTCTTGCAAAGTCAACCTTGCGGCTCCTGGAGCGTTTTGGCAGTTTAGCACTACCTAATTTGCAGATTTACTAATAAGCAGCTACCTTAGTAACTGTTAGATGGTGGTTTGAGAAATCCGGGACCAATGCAGCAGTCTGCTTAGAAGCGGCCATTCTGGGTTCTCTTGCAGAGCTTGGTAACCTGGTTTTTAGGGGTTCCAAAGCATATACCTTGCTGCCTTGTCCCACAAAGGTGACATTGCAAGTTTTTGGTGGCTGCTAGGAAAAGATTTCTCCGACCTAATCAGTGGTCCAACCTAATCAGTTCTACCGGCTGAGGGGAAACCCATCCTTGCCCCATTTTAGGACTATTCTGGATCCACAATTATGGGCTTGCTTTGGGATTAAAACGCTTAGGGATATTATGCCCACTGGGGTGCTGTTACCCTACCATGACCTGACTGCCAGATATAGATTATCTAGGTGGATGCTGTTTCAGATACTTTCAATTGTGTCACTCTGTGAGAGCCTGTAACGGAACCTCCGACCCACACTGTACTTGTGGTCTTCCGTCAGTATACAGCTTCCTTGCAGTCATGAACATATATACCAGATTTTCCCAGCCGCCCTCATACAAAGCTATCCAACAACTTAGCTTGTACTGGAATCACTCTTTATTGAACAGTCACACAGAATTTATATACAGCATGGGCACATCCCCCTCCTGATCAAATTACCACACACAGGTCAGGGGTTGCCCTTATTACATTATCATATACAGATGAAATTGTATACAGAAACAGAATTAACCTGAACTAATTATCTAGCCAACTGGACAGAACAATGTGGGCTCATTAAAATTTAACAATGGGACAGGCAGACTTAACACAATTCACATCCCACCTCAAAACAGACAATAGGACACGACTGCCAATGACAGTCTGTCAGTCTCCTACATCGAAGTCCATGGAATACACATCTACGTTTTGCTATGATTATTTAGGAGTCAGACATCATGGCAACAGGCTATAGGTCTCACAGTGTAAAGTGGGATTAAATCTTCATATTTCTCGAGAGATATTGCTGACAAATATTACTGTCCCACTTGAAGCAATCCAAACCATTAAGTATCTGTCTTTCACTCCCAGTGACGGCGAGTACCGTCACAGAGCCCAATTTCCAGTTGCTCCTAACTTGAAGGCAGACCCAATAGAGGAGCTTCTTGTGCAGGAGACCCTAGTAAAGCCCCTATCTTCCCTTTACCTGGCTATTCTTCTTAGGCTGTGGGAACAATGGAGTGAGGACATCCTAGCCCTGGACATAGACTTGGGAGGAGTGTTTTGAGAATAATACTAGGATGGTAATTTCCTCCCGTGACAGGTATTCAAAGTTTTTGCATAGAATTTACTACACGCACAAAATTTACCTACAGCACTCCCCAGAATGTCCCTGATGTCATTTTACTGAAGGTACCTACTACCATACGTTTTGGTCATGTCCATGAATAGCACGGTTCTGGGAGAAAGTATTTGAGTGTATCAGTGCCCGTCTTCAGTTTCCATTGTCCCCTAAACTAGCACTGTTGGGCATTCAAGACAATGATGTACCAAAACACTGCTTGAACTTTTAATGAACTATGCCAAAAAAGAAATTCTAAAAAGATGGATTTCACCCATGCCCCCCCTATTACGGTGGCCTCATAGTAATCCTCTATTGATGCAGTACTACCCATTTACACATTGACATACATTAGTAGGGGATGCCCAAGGAAATATGATAAGGTTTGGTAGCCCTGGACGGAGCGGTGATAGTTACATAGTTACATAGTAGGTGAGGTTGAATAAAGACAATAGTCCATCCAGTTCAACCTGTGTAGGTGTGTGTGGACGTATTAATTTCTCATACCCCTGAATGTTTCGATCCTTGAGATGTACGTCCAAGAGTCTTTTAAAAGTAGCCATACTCCCCGCAGTTACCACCATTTGTGGCAGGAATTCCACAGTCTTGTAGCCCTTACAGTAAATAACCCCCTGCGTAGCCTGAGGTTAAATCGCTTCTCCTCTAAACGCATTGAATGACCTCGTGTCCTCATACATTCCTTGCGACTGATGGATCCCTGAGCGGATTCTTGGCTGCTTTGCCCTGTGTTGCGTTGAGTGCCCTGTCGGGGGCCCTCCTCCATTGTGAGGATGGTATATATTTTGCATTTGTACTCATCTCCTATATTCATACAATTTGTTTGTTGTACACTGTAAAACAATACCTCTTTAGATGTGCTGAGTTGCTATGTAAACTGAACCTAATGTACTATGCCATTTTTTTTTCAATAAAACCAATTCTGATTGTTAAAAAAAAATACCAGCTCCCGGCTTCTTCGTTCTGTTTGTAAAGAAAGCAGCCAGGAGATTTGACTCATCTATACCAGACCCTTATCCTAAATGAGGGTTTAATATAGATGTTTATAGGGGAACCCCACAAAAAATAAAAAATCATGTAGGTATCCCCTGTGAATTCAGCCTGGACCCTTATCCTTGATGTGGGTCTGGTATGGATATCAAAGGGGCAGAGACCCACCCAACAAACAGGCAGGATCGACTACAAATAAAAGGTAACCCCGTATCTACCCCTTACTGCAGACGTACAGGTAAAGCCACATACTTCCAAATGAATATTTTACACAACTTTATTAAACAATTCGTAGAGACACCCCACCCATTCCTAGACACCCCAACCAATCTCTAGCAGTAAATATGGTGTAATGAATACATTTTATCAGTGTAAATATAATAGATGATTAAACTGGATAACACAATGAACATTTGGTCTTAGTGACCCACTTGGCCATTGAGAGTGACTGATTCATCATGGCACCAATCATCCATCTTTATTTTTTTTCACCAGCTGATATCCTTCTAGCGGGTTTGGGCGCAGACGAACACAGCCAGTAGTCGGTGATGGCAGTAGGGAGGTAGGATAGAGGGAGGTAGTGCAGCTTGCAGTCCCAGCCAGGTGCGTAGCGGGTCCAGGGGTGGACAGCGGTCAGGGCATGCTCCATAGAGTCTGAGACTTTATACGCTTTTGGACTGGTTGATGCTGTTAATGTTTTCATATTCTCGATAGCTGTTGGGTATATCAAAAGTCAAACAATGATCAGTGGTATGGTATTACCTATCTATCTATCTATCTATCTATCTATCTATCTATCTATCTATCTATCTATCTATCTATCTATCTATCTATCTATCTATCTATCTATCTATCTATCTATCTATCTATCTATCTATCTATCTATCTATCTATCTATCTATCTATCTATCTATCTATCTATCTATCTATCTATCTATCTATCTATCTATCTATCTATCTATCTATCTATCTATCTATCTATCTATCTATCTATCTATCTATCTATCTATCTATCTATCTATCTATCTATCTATCTATCTATCTATCTATCTATCTATCTATCTATCTATCTATCTATCTATCTATCTATCTATCTATCTATCTATCTATCTATCTATCTATCTATCTATCTATCTATCTATCTATCTATCTATCTATCTATCTATCTATCTATCTATCTATCTATCTATCTATCTATCTATCTATCTATCTTCCGCTTTTTATTGGTTGAACTAGATGGACTTTGTGTCTTTTTTCAACTAGAGTCTAGACTATGTAACTATCTATCTACCTATCTGTCTATCTATAATATATCTTATCTCCCAAAAGTGAGTACACCCCTCACATTTTTGTAAATATTTTATTCTATCTTTTCATGTGACAACACTGAAGAAATGACACTTTGCTACAATGTAAAGTAGTGAGTGTACAGCTTGTATAACAGTGTAAATTTGCTGTCCCCTCAAAATAACTCAACACACAGCCATTGATTTCTAAACCGCTGGCAACAAAAGTGAGTACACCCCTATGTAAAAATGTCCACATTGGGCCCAATTAGCCATTTTCCCTCCCCGGTGTCATGTGACTCGTTAGTGTTACAAGGTCTCAGGTGTGGATGGGGAGCAGGTGTGGTAAATTTGGTGTTATCGCTCTCACTCTCTCATACTGGTCACTGGAAGTTCAACATGGCACCTCATGGCAAAGAACTCTCTGGGGATCTGAAAAATAGAATTGTTGCTCTACATATAGATGGCCTAGGCCGCGGCGATCTGTGTCAGAAGTCCCCCCCCCCTTCCCTCGCAGCTTTCTGGGACACATTACAGGTCCCAGAAGACTATGAGACCATTCACAAAGGGCAGCGCAACTCACGCATGCACAGTAGGAAAACGTCTGTCAAGGCTTCACTGCCGGTTTCCCTTATTTACAATGTCAGCGCCTGCACCCAAGGCCGATTGAAAGAATCGGCTCAGGTGAGGATGGCTCTGGATCCCTGGACAGGTAAGTGTCCTTATATTAAAAGTCAGCAGCTACAGAATTTGTAGCTGCTGATTTTCATTTTTTGGGGGAAGACTGGAGCTCCTCTTTAAGGAAAGAGTAATGAGGTTTAGAGACACCAGATTTTTTTTTGTAACACACAAACAATGCCTGTTGGGTAGATTTACACCAATGGCTATAAAAACTCAGGTGTGGTGTGCTCTCTGCAATAACAAAAAGCTGTGATAATACTGTATGTCTTCCTATTATAACTTACATGCATTGAGGTAGTCCTCTCCGTAGCTCTCCTTAACATGCGCTGGAAGTTTTTCCCACAGTCGGGTTAAATTATTTATATGAACATCCACAGCAATGGCCGACGCGGTCTTGAAAGCTCCCGGCTCAATGATAGAAACCTTTACACCGAAATCACGCATCTCCCTCCTGGGGAACAGAAACAGTACAAATGCTGTGAAAGGTTTCCTATAAATACCACAAAATGATTTTGGATTTTATTACCCAGTTTACCAGTTCCCACACCTGTACGTCGTCAATGGATCGGAGCAATTCATACATTTCTTACATTTTTTTTACATTATATTTGTCATTACTTAACCGCCTAAATACCGGGCACTTTCACCCCCTTCCTGCCCAGGCCAATTTTCAGCTTTTAGCGCTGTTGCATTTTGAATGACAATTGTGCAGTCATGCAACACTGTACCTAATCTAAATTTATGTAATTTTTTCCCACAAATAGAGCTTTCTTTTGGTGGTATTTGATCACTGCAAGGTTTTTTCTTTTTTGCTACACAAATAAAAAGACAAAAAATTTTGAAAAAGAACATTTTTTTTTTGTTTGTTATAAAATTTTGTAAATAGATACGTTTTTTCCTGCACTGATGAGCACTGATGAGGCCGCACTGACAGGCACTGATGAGGAGGCACTGATGGGGTGGCACTAATATGCGGCACTGATAGGCACTGCTATGTGGCACTGATAGGTAGCACTGATATGCAGCATTGGTGGGCACTGATGGACACTGATAGGTGGCACTGATAGGCGGCACTGGTGGGCAATAATGGGCACTGGTGGGTGGCACTGATAGATTGCAATGATGGGCACTGGTAGGTGGCACTGATAGATGGAAATCATGTGCAGCTCTGATGGAGAGGGCACTGAAAGGGTCCCTGAGCCCTCCCTGATTGCCATCCCTGGTGGCCATGGGTGGGCATCCCTGATGGTCATGGGTGGGCAATCCCTGGTGACCATGGGTGGGCAATCCCTGGTGGCCATGGGTGGGCAATCTCTGGTGGCTCTAGTGGCACTCCCCCAAGGGTCCGCACTGGTAATCAATGCTCTGATTACCAGCACAGACCCCCCCTTGTCAGAAGAGCCGCAGATTGGCTCTCCTCTACTCGTGCCTCTCAGGCACGAACTAAGGAAAGCCGATCAACGGCACTTCCTGTTTACTATGTGACCAGCTGTGATTGGACACAGCTGGTCACATGGTAAAGAGCCTACGTCAGTAGGCTCTTTTTACCGAGATTGGAGATGCGGTGTGTCAGAGTGACACACCGCATCACCGATCGCCGCTCTGTGCGCCCCCTGGACGTCATATGACGGCCAGTCAGGATAGTACAACCACTTTGCCGCCATAGCTGCTTCCTATGGGGGCACTTGTGGGGGCTTGCTCCTGAGCCCTGCTGCCTGCATCTATAGAAACAGACAGCGGGGAACGGCCCTGCCCCCCACTCTCTCGTCACATAGTTTGATTGACAGCAGAAGGAGCCAATGGTTGCACTGCTACCAATTTTTCCTAGGAGGAAGGACAGAGCCACGAGAGCCGCTGCTCTTATGCACAGTGCTGAATCGCGATGGGGCTCAGGAAAGTATAAGGGGCAATTATAAAGACACAAGTCCATCTAGTTCAACCAAAAAACAAAGGGCCATTTTCCTTTCCTTGAGGTTTTGCAGGGCCAGACTGTGGCCAGTGGGATTAAAAAAAAGTGTCGGTGAGAGCAAACAGTACCCCATCATTGGTTTTAGTGAAAGAAGCAGTGACCTATTGTTGCTATCAGTGGAAGGAATGGTGCCCAGTTGTTGATATTCAAGGTAGGAATGGTGCCCCATCATTGGTGTCTGTGGGAGGAATAGTGCCCCATCATTAGTGTCTGTGGGCAGAATAGTGCCCCATCATTAGTGTCTGTGGGCAGAATAGTGCCCCATCATTAGTGTCTGTGGGCAGAATAGTGCCCCATCATTAGTGTCTGTGGGCAGATAAGTGCCCCATCATTAGGGTCTGTGTGAGGAATAATGCCCCATCTTTGGTATCTGTGGGAGGAATAGTGCCCTTTCATGGGTGTCTGTGGGAGCAATGGTGCCCTTTCATGGTTGTCTGTGGGAGGAATGGTACCCCATATGCCAGTGGGATTAGATAATGCCCTGACGTCAATGGGAGTAAAATATGCCTCCTCATCGGCTTTAGTAGGAGGAAAAGCACCCCATTGTTGGAATCAGTGGGAGGAATGTGCTCCATTGTTGGTATTTAGGAGAGAAATAGTGCCATATCATTGGTGTCTGTGTGTTTTTTTTTTTTTTTTTATTCAGTGTATTATGATTTTATTAAGTGTGTTTTTTTCCCAAAACAAATTGCGATTAAAAAAACTGTTTCACAAATACTGTGTGCCAAACCAATCTATTAACCTTCTACGATGAAGTGAGCTGCCACCTAGATAAAGGGAAGCCTGTGGATGTGGTGTATCTGGACTTTGCAAAGGCCTTTGACACCGTTCCCCACAAACGCTTACTGTACAAACTAAGGAAGGTAGGTATGGACCATAAGGTAAGTACCTGGATAGAGAACTGGCTCCAGGGGAGAGTCCAGAGGGTGGTGATAAATGGGGAGTACTTTGATTGGGCGGGTGTGGAAAGTGGGGTCCCCCAAGCATCTGTCCTGGGACCAATCCTGTTTAATTTATTCATAAATGATCTAGAGGAGGGGATATCGAGTAAAATCTCAGTATTTGCGGATGATACTAAACTAGGCATGCCAATATCTTCTATACAGGATGTGGAAACCTTGCAAGCAGACCTGAACAAAATAGCGGGGTGGGAACTACATGGCAGATGAGGTTTAATGTTGAAAAATGTAAAGTAATGTACTTGGGGGCCAGAAATTGGAAAGCAAGCTACTTACTAGGGGGGAACCTCTGGGTGAGTCTAGGATGGAAAAGGACCTGGGGGTACTGGTAGACAACAGGCTTGGCAGTGGCATGCAATGCCAAGCCGCTGCAAGCAAAGCCAACAGAATACTGGCATGCATAAAAAAAGGGGATTCACTCCAGAAATAAAGAGATTATTCTCCCTCTCTACAAGATTCTGGTCCGGCCACATCTGGAGTATGCTGTCCAGTTCTGGGCACCGGTCCTCAGAAAGGATGTGCTGAAACTGGAGAAAGTCCAGAGAAGGGCAACAAAAATAATTAGGGGAATGGAGGACATCAGCTATGAGGAAAGACTACAAGCACTGAACCTATTCTCTCTGGAGAAGAGACGATTGAGGGGGGATATGATATCAATGTACAAATACTGTACTGGCAACCCTAGCATATGGAAAAACCTATTCAGAGTAAGGGAATACAATAAGACACGTGGCCACTCACTAAAACTAGAGGAAAGGCAGTTTAACCTTAAAGTGCGTAAGGGGTTCTTCACTGTCAGAGCAGTAAGGATGTGGAATTCTCTTCCACAAGCAGTCGTATCAGCAGGGAGCATCGATAGTTTAAATAAACTATTAGATGGGCACCTTAAAGACCACAACATACAGGGGTATACAATGTACAACATACAGGGGTATACAATGTACAACATACATGGGTATACAATGTACAGTTAACAGCAAACACACACACACATCACAGGTTGAACTGGATGGACTGGTGTCTTTTTTCAACCTCACTAACTATGTAACTATGACATAAAAAAATTGCAACAACCACCATTTTATTCTGTAGGTTCACTACTCAAAAGAAATAAAGGAACACTTTGAAAACACATCAGATCTCAGTAGGGAAAAATATCATGCAGGATATCTATACTGATAAGGACTGGGTAATGTGCTAGCAACGAAAGGATGCAACATCGTTTAATGGAAATGAAAATGATCACCCTACAGAGGGCTGAATTCAAAAACACCCCAAAAATCAAAGTGAAAAAATGATGCAGCAGGCTAGTCCATTTTGCAGCAACTCATAATGGTACTTAGTAGCTTGTATGACCCCCACGTGCTTGTATACATGCCTGACAACGTCGGGGCATGCTCCTAATGAGATTATGAATGGTGTCCTGGGTTATTTCCTCCCCCAGACTGAGGTGCAACCTGGCGGCGGTGGATGGATCGAAACATAAAGTCCCAGAGGTGTTCTATTGGATTTACAGTGGGTACGGAAAGTATTCAGACCCCCTTAAATTTTTCACTCTTTGTTATATTGTAGCCATTTGCTAAAATCATTTAAGTTCATTCTTCTTCCTCATGAATGTACACATAGCACCCCATACTGACAGAAAAACACAGAATTGTTGACATTGTTGCAGATTTATTAAAAAAGAAAAACTGAAATATCACATGGTCCTAAGTATTCAGACCCTTTGCTGTGACACTCATATATTTAACTCAGGTGCTTTCCATTTCTTATGATCATCCTTGAGATGGTTCTACACCTTCATTTGAGTCCAGCTGTGTTTGATTATACTGATTGAACTTGATTAGGAAAGCCACACACCTGTCTATATAAGACCTTCCATTTGATGTTATATATACTTATATATGTATTTGAACCAATAACAAACTTCTCTTGTTGTTGCTGTATTATACAGGATACTAAATGGCATTGCACACTTATGTATTTTTATTCCCCTGAAGAAGCGGTGCACTGTTGCCCGCGAAACATGTCGGGAATGGTTTGATGTTCAGCATTGGACCCATTGACTACCATCATTCATTTCTTGCCTTGTGTCTTACACATCCAATTTTGTATATGTCAGAATTATATGTATCAATGTTGTATTGTTGGTTTTTGTTTTTAAATATGCTATGTCAATAAATATTCCATGTTTTTAACTATGTCTTTATCATTTTGAATACCTGGTACCTTTAAAGTCCCACTAGCCCTCCTATCTACTTCTTGACCCCTGGGTCACCTCGCTTTTGTTTCTTTCTTCCTTTTTTCTTTGTTTTTCTTTTTCTTTCCCCGTCTTTTTTCCTTATTCCCTCCACCTTCCTCTTTTTCCCCCCTTCCCTGTTTTCCTTCCCTTTTATCTCACCCTTCCCTGTCCCTCCTGGTCCTCCCCTTCCATTCTGCTTATCCCTGTCTCCCCCTTTTTTCCTCTGCTTCTTTCTTTCTTTTTCTTTCAACCCCAGCACCTACCTGTACACCTCAGGTTCCGGCTGTGGATTTCTCTACTGGGATATCTTTCCCAGTGTTTAACATACGAATTAGGGATGTGGTACTCTTTGTTTACAATTTTTGCTACAAACACGCTTTCAATTTGAATGAATTATAGGTGGATAACACACCTGAGGGCACCTCCGTTTTTTGGCTATACGCCAAGTGTTTGTAAAACTATATTGTTTCATTGTATGATCTACTTATGTTTATTGTTTAGATTATGTGCTCAGCCTTCTTTATTATTATCTCGGAGAGACAGTAATTTTCCCTTTTCTTTTCCTTCTTGGCACACACTCCTTACGGAATAGTTGTGCCTTTCTTCTCCAGCTTCGTATTGTTGCGGCTTCGCTGATTGTGGACTGGTCTGGACGTGTGGACACGGGCATGGATTTGCTAGGCACAGCATGGACCGGTTTCATGACAGATATACAATCCACTTGTGGATCCCATACTAAAATAGAGGAAGACCTCAGGACTTACCTTGGTAAAATGTTTAATCTATTAAAACGCAAATCACACCTTTATTGGCACATAGAATATTTTCTTAAATATATTGATGAGAACATTAGCCCACAGGGCCTAAGGATACACACTCTCCCTACTCTGAGAGATCCCTCGGAGACCTTCAAGAAGGAATGGGAGAGTATCCTAAACACCTGCAGCCAAGATCTAATGAAATCATTAGTGACCCAATATAAGGTGGATATGACAGCGCTAGACACTGAAATAGATCAAATGAACATCAAATACAAACAGGTCTTTGATGCCCCCAACTTTGCCCCAGCATGGACAGAAGTAAAGGCCAAATTAAAGGTTATGAATAAAGAAATTATCCATAAAAAGCAAGTTAAATTTCAAAAAGATAAACAAGCTTTCAATGAAGGATATGCATACAAATGGAGTTCCAAAACCCGCCCAACACGCACACCCCGATCACGTACAGCTAATCACGCAGAAACCACTGATGATAACTTAGAATCAGATTCCAGCTTGGCCAGTTCCCTTTCACACAAATCACGAGCATCACGACAATGCCCACCAGCCCCAAACAAACGCACCAAGGCCCAGAAACGAGGACGAGGTAGTGCTGGTCCGTCACCCACCTTACCCCCGAGTCAAAACAAGAAAAAACCTGACACGCTTGCTAAATTGAACACACCTACTAATTTAGCCAACATAGCTCCCACACTACAGAAAGTATTGGCCAAAAACACCTCACTTCCTTTGAATACTAGTGACTCCACTTCTGCCACTTCCGATGACGGTTTTTTAGAGCTACCTACCCCTCAAATGCCCAGGAATGCCAGACAAGGCAACCTGGACACGTACATAAAATCCAAAACAACCTAAATACATACACTAACTCTTCTAACAAACTTAACATTATCAATTTAACCTCTTTTGACCTGACTCCTGCCCAGGAACAAGTGCTTGGTCTTGGGCTAGGCTTTTGCCCTTCCAGGGCAATTGATACTTCCGAAACTATTAAAGATCTGCACCTTTTTGCAAGGAATCTCACCTTTAAATTTATGTTTGATGATGACAGAAAACAAAAAAATCTAGAAAAACAATTGGCCGAACAGACCAAGCACTTTACCATGGCTGAGAGCCGGGCCATAAAAGATCTAGTTTTGTTATATGAAGAAGGTAATCCCGAGGTTGTATCCATCATTGACTCTACGGACTCATCTGATGAAACTCCTCCCCCTACCTCTAAAATTCCATCCAATAAGATCTTCAAACCAAAATCCGAAAAATTACCAGATCTATCCACTAATGCTAACATTTGGACTTTTGTCCAACGTGTATCTAGAGATTTAAAAACTACAACTTTGCCCCCCATTCCTAAAAACCTAACCCGAGACCAGACTCTAGCCTTAGAATCACTCCAAAACAATAAAGAGATTTTAATAAAACCATCAGACAAAGGGGGCAACATAGTTGTTATGTCCCCCCTCCAGTATGAGACAATGTGTTTAGAAGTTCTATGCAATCGGGAATGGTATTTTCCCATTGAATCTGATTGCATTCAGGACTTCATTTGTGAATATGGATCCCTGTGTATTGAGGCCTTCACTTAGGGCCTCATAGACAGGGATACATATAACTTTTTGTCAAATAAACATCCCAAAACTCCTACCTTTTACACCTTGCCTAAGGTGCATAAGAGCCCTATACATCCCCCTGGTAGACCAATCGTCTCCGGCAACGAGTCACTCACGGAACATGCCAGCAAATTTGTGTATTCGTTTTTATTGCCTCACGTTCTGGCACTCCCTTCATATATCAGGGACACTACCGATCTTCTCAGACACCTTGAGGAGGTTCAGGTCCCTCCGGATGCCCTGCTTGTAGCAATTGATATTGAAGCATTATACTCCAGTATCCCGCACGACCAGGGCATCTGGATGGCCGAATCATTCCTCAAGGAACAGGACTATAGATCTTGGCCTTTGATGGACTTTGTCCTCAAATTGCTGAGATTTATTCTCACTAGAAATTATTTTATCTTTTTGGAACAAACATACTTGCAGATCCAGGGGGTGGCTATGGGCACTTGCTGCGCTCCCTCATACGCCAATCTCTATCTGGGCGCCTGGGAGAGGCTGATCTTTTCAGACGAGGGAATGGAACAGTGGATGTCTCATATTTTGATTTGGTACAGGTTCATTGATGACCTGTTGATTATATGGACAGGTACAGTAGATGAACTTTCATCATTTTTGGAAGCTATCAATAACAACAATTTAAATCTCAAATTTACATATACATTTGACAAACACTTGATCTCATTCCTAGATCTGAACATCGGCCTCTCCCCGGAGGGACTCATTGATACAGATCTTTACCGTAAACCCAGCGCGGGTAATACCATACTTAGCGCAGCAAGTGCCCATCCCGCCCCCTTGATCGCTAGTATTCCTTATGCCCAGTACCTCAGGCTCCGCAGGAATTGTTCTGCGGAAGCCAAATACCGTGTCCAGGCTGGCCAATTACGTGAGCGACTCCTTGCCAGAGGATATTCCAAGACGTTGCTCAGAAAAGCCTACAACAGGGCCAATACCCATTCAAGAGCCGACTTGCTATATAAGACTACCACAAAAAAAGATGATAAAAGTGTCAGGTTTATCACCACATACTCTGCACACGATGATATCTTACGAAATATTTTAAAACGTCACTGGCCGATTCTCACCCAAGACTTTACCTTGAATAAATACCTAAATACGAGACCTAGTCTGGTATTTAGGCGATCCACGTCCCTCCGTGATTGTTTGACCAAAAGTCATTACACAAATGTAACCACTAATACAGGCCTTAAAAAAGGCACATACCGATGTGGGGCGTGTGACAAATGTCCTTGGGTTAGAGTCGGAACAGGCATCCGCTTACCCAGTGGGAAATGGTTCCTCTCTAAACATCATGCCGACTGCAACACTCATGGGGTGATCTACCTTATGACCTGTTGCTGTGGGGCATTTTATGTCGGCAAAACCATTAGAAAATTGAGCAAACGTATAGATGATCACCTTTACCACTCTGAAGGGGGTACCATACAAACCAGTGTAACACGTCATATAGGATTTCGACATAATTCAGTGGTTTCGTTTTTCGTTTTGGAGGTCATTCCCCAGGACCCCCGCGGGGGAAACTGGGACAAACGCATCTTACAAAGGGAGTCCTACTGGATAGAATCCTTAGAGGCCACGATACCTCCCGGAATCAATGAGGTTTTGACCTATAAACCCTTTCTAGGCTAGTAATTCTTTCCTTTCCCTTTTCTTCAATCCTTTTAATTGATTTGCAATACTACTGAGTCTGATCCAGGTGAGCTGTCTAGCATCCCGGCCCTTGTCATGTACCACACAGTTCCTCTTTTGACCGTCCACTCCCCGCGATGTCGTGGCTGCAGCTCTGGAGATTGGTAAGTTCTCAGTCACTCCATCATTGGAAGGACTGCTCCCTTTCTAAATTAGCCCGTATTTACTTGAAGTTTACTTTTTGTCTCTCTCAGATTTAATACTTTATATGGCTGGAGCATCTAGAAATATGACTGCTATTTGCCTCTTTGTATGTCCTTTTCCCTCCTTTTGGGAATTTGCTTATTTATGCAGAAACTATGTGGGACTTAGTATCCTCTTCAGGTTTCTAGTACAATTAATGTCTGGATACAGGATTATAACCTCATACACAAGATAGATATTCATCAGGTGTTTTTTGTCCTTTTTGTCTATTTGCATGTATTTTTGAATTTTCTGTGATTACATGTTATGTTCCTTGTGCATCGATCTACATCCGAGTTTCTGTCCTCCGCTGCAGTTTCCCCTCCGTCCACCTGGTGGTGTGCTCCCGGACTTCCCAGTGGATGTGTGGTCCTCACGCACATCGCTGGCCGGATACTTCCTGTCTGCCCGGCGCTGTTGTGGTCGTTCGGGGCTGCCGCTTTGTGGCCCATTCACAGAATGACACTGCGCGCGCGCCCCTATTGGATGCGCGCTCAGTTGAGGACCTGACCCGCCCACACTGCGCATGACGTCATGCGCAGTCTGGCGTCGGGTTGAGGGCCATATTAGGCGGGTTCACGTGCAATGTCCAGTCAGGAGTTGGCGTTCACTTGCACGGCGGTCCCACGTGGGTAAGGATTTTTATCTATATCAATCTGTAAAGAGTATTTTGGAATGGATAGACCTAGTAACTTTTACCCCCCCCCTTTTTTTGTTATGCTCTATAGAAGCGTTGAATGGATGGCATTTCCTCCTCTGATTTAGTGGTATAAAATTGAGAGCCTACATCTGGGCCGTATTATACTTTATGGTACTACCCTTTTCAGAAAAAGCACATCCACTACTACGCAGGTAAAGCCCCCCCCCCCCTTCTTTGCAAAAATCATATTTTCCCTAAAATTTATTTCATTTATTTTTAAGTGTAAGCATACATTCTTTACCTCTATCCCAACAGAATAATACCCCACGTGGGGGTTTCCAATATGACCGCTCTGCATGAGCCCTCCTGCTTCTGACTTTTTATAATTTTTTTTTGGCTATGTGAATGTGTCCATTGTAGACACGAAATAAGGTATATACAGTATTTTCTTATACAGACTTTTTTTCTTCTGTCTCTCCCCTTCTCGGGTGATGATGGATTTCTAGTCTTTTGTACATATACCTCTGTCCTGCCGTATATGCCCCTCCACATCCGCTGGGGAGGCGTTTTTCTCGGGGTGCACTTCCATCGGGTCGGTTTGGTGGTGGGTTCCTATGTGGTGGTGGTCTCGGATGTACCTCGATATCTCACATTTGCACGTATTCTATATTTGATGTTATATATACTTATATATGTATTTGAACCAATAACAAACTTCTCTTGTTGTTGCTGTATTATACAGGATACTAAAAGGCATTGCACACTTATGTATTTTTATTCCCCTGAAGAAGCGGTGCACTGTTGCCCGCGAAACATGTCGGGAATGGTTTGATGTTCAGCATTGGACCCATTGACTACCATCATTCATTTCTTGCCTTGTGTCTTACACATCCAATTTTGTATATGTCAGAATTATATGTATCAATGTTGTATTGTTGGTTTTTGTTTTTAAATATGCTATGTCAATAAATATTCCATGTTTTTAACTATGTCTTTATCATTTTGAATACCTGGTACCTTTAAAATCCCACTAGCCCTCCTATCTACTTCTTGACCCCTGGGTCACCTCGCTTTTGTTTCTTTCTTCCTTTTTTCTTTGTTTTTCTTTTTCTTTCCCTGTCTTTTTTCCTTTTTCCCTCCACCTTCCTCTTTTTCCCCCCTTCCCTGTTATCTCACCCTTCCCTGTCCCTCCTGGTCCTCCCCTTCCATTCTGCTTATCCCTGTCTCCCCCTTTTTTCCTCTGCTTCTTTCTTTCGTTTTCTTTCAACCCCAGCACCTACCTGTACACCTCAGGTTCCGGCTGTGGATTTCTCTACTGGGATATCTTTCCCAGTGTTTAACATACAAATTAGGGATGTGGTACTCTTTGTTTACAATTTTTGCTACAAACACGCTTTCAATTTGAATAAGACCTTCCAGATCACAATGCATGTCAGAGCAAATGAGAATCATGAGGTCAAAGGAACTGCCTGAAGAGCTCAGAGACAGAATTGTGGCAAGGCACAGATCTGGCCAAGGTTACAAAAAGATTTCTGCTGCCCTTAAGGTTCCTAAGAGCACAGTGGCCTCCATAATCCTCAAATGGAAGACGTTTGGGACGACCAGAACCCTTCCTAGAGCTGGCCGTCTGGCCAAACTGAGCTATCGGGGGAGAAGAGCCTTGGTGAGAGAGGTAAAGAAGAACCCAAAGATAACTGTGGCTGAGCTCCAGAGATGCAGTCAGGAGATGGGAGAAAGTTGTAGAAAGTCAACCATCACTGCAGCCCTCCACCAGTCGGGGCTTTATGGCAGAGTGGTCCGACGGAAGCCTCTCCTCAGTGTAAGACACATGAAAGCCCGCATGGAGTTTGCTAAAAAACACCTGAGGGACTCCAAGATGGTGAGAAATAAGATTCTCTGGTCTGATGAAACCAAAATAGAACTTTTTGGCCTTAATTCTAAGCGGTATGTGTGGAAAAAACCAGGCACTGCTCATCACCTGTCCAATACAGTCCCAACAGTGAAGCATGGTGGTGGCAGCATCATGCTGTGGGGGTGTTTTTCAGCTGCAGGGACAGGACGACTGGTTGCAATCGAGGGAAAGATGAATGCGGCCAAGTACAGGGATATCCTGGACAAAAACCTTCTCCAGAGTGCTCTGGACCTCAGACTGGGCCGAAGGTTTACCTTCCAACAAGACAATGACCCTAAGCACACAGCTAAAATAACGAAGGAGTGGCTTCACAACAACTCCGTGACTGTTCTTGAATGGCCCAGCCAGAGCCCTGACTTAAACCCAATTGAGCATCTCTGGAGAGACCTAAAAATGGCTGTCCACCAACGTTTACCATCCAACCTGACAGAACTGGAGAGGATCTGCAAGGAGGAATGGCAGAGGATCCCCAAATCCAGGTGTGAAAGACTTGTTGCATCTTTCCCAAAAAGACTCCTGGCTGTATTAGATCAAAAGGGGGCTTCTACTAAATACTGAGCAAAGGGTCTGAATACTTAGGACCATGTGATATTTCAGTTTTTCTTTTTTAATAAACCTGCAACAATGTCAACAATTCTGTGTTTTTCTGTCAGTATGGGGTGCTATGTGTACATTCATGAGGAAGAAGAATGAACTTAAATGATTTTAGCAAATGGCTGCAATATAACAAAGAGTGAAAAATTTAAGGGGGTCTGAATACTTTCCGTACCCATTGTAGGTCAGGTGAGCGTGGGGGGCCACTCAATGGTATCAATTCCTTCATCCTCCAGGAACTGGCGCCATACTCTCGCCACATGAGGCTGGGCATTGTCGTGCACCAAGAGGAGCCCAGGACCCACTGCACCAGCGTAGGGTCTGACAATGGGTGCAACAATTTCATCCCAATACCCATTGGCAGTCAGGGTGCCGATCATCAAGATAACTCACCTTAAACTGTCTGAGAAAGCCTCTAGCCCAAACTTTGAAGGACAATATCCTCCACCTGCAAAAGCCAATCTCCCAGCGGCACTGGTTACAATGACAATGCGACCCTGGGCTTTCCTGACAAGGGGCACCAAGCGCACTGTGACATCGACAGTCCCGAGAAGATTTACATTCACGACCTTGTAGAAGTCTTCTTTTGTTTGCCACTCATTAGGAGCCAGAGCGATGGTAAAACCCGCATTGTTCACTAATCCCCAAAGCCCTGTGAGCGATAAAAGAAAGTAATGTAAGTACTAAAATCAGAAAACTAACAAAACACTTTGTAAATCTATAATAATAATAACAATGTTTCTAAAGAAATGACTTCCCATGAGAGACAGACAAGCAGCTTCGGCACATTGTGGGTGTGGCAAAATTTGCACTAACAATGGGAGGAGCCTACTCAGCATGTACGCGGCAACATATGGCACAGTCCTTGTACTCAAAACATACACTGAACACAATTATAAAACGCAACACCCCCATTTTTCATGAGCTGAACTCAAAGATCTAAGACTTTTTCTATGTACACAAAAGGCCGATTTCTCTCAAATATTGTCCACAAATCTGTGTAAATCTGTGTTAGTGATCACTTCTCCTTTGCCGAGATAATCCATCCCCCTCACAGGTGTGGCATATCAAGATGCTGATTGGACAGCATGATTATTGCACAGGTGTGCCTTAGGCTGGCCACAATAAAGGCCACTCTAAAATGTGCAGTTTTACTGTATTGGGAGGGTCCGAAAACCAGTCAGTATCTGGTGTGACCTCCATTTGCCTCACGCAGAGCAACACATCTCCTTGGCATAGAGTTGATCAGGTTGGTGATTGGTTCCTGTGGAATGTTGGTCCACTCCTCTTCAATGGCTGTGCGAAGTTGCTGGATATTGTGTACAGATCCTTGCACCATGGGGCCGCGAATTATCATGCTGCAACATGAGGTTATGGTCGTGGATGAATGGCACAACAATGGGCCTCAGGTATCTCTGTGCATTCAAAATGTCATCAACAAAATGCACCTGTGTTCATTGTCCACAACGTAGGCCTGCCCATACCATAACCCCATAGCCACCACGGGCCACTCCATCCACAACGTTGATATCAGCAAATCGCTCACCATCACAACGCCATATCCGCTGTCTGCCATCTGCCCTGTACAATGAAAACCGGGATTCATCCATGAAGAGAACACCTCTCCAAAGTGCCAGACGACATTGAATGTGAGCATTTTCCCACTTAAGTTGGTTTACGACAATAAACTGCAGTCAGGTCAAGACAGGTTGAGGAGGACGAGCATGCAGATGAGATTCCCTGATATGGCTTCTGACAGTTTGTGCAGAAATTCTTTGGTTATGCAAACCGATTGTTGCAGCAGCTGTCCGGGTGGCTGGTCTCAGACCATCTTGGAGGTGAAGATGCTGGATGTGGAGGTCCTGGGCTTGTCTCAGACCATCTTGGAGGTGGAGATGCTGGATGTGGAGGTCCTGGGCTGGTCTCAGATGATCTTGGAGGTAAAGATGCTGGATGTGGAGGTCCTGGGCTGGTCTCAGACCATCTTGGAGGTGTAGATGCTGGATGTGGAGGTCCTGGGCTGGTCTCAGACCATCTTGGAGGTGGAGATGCTGGATGTGGAGGTCCTGGGCTGGTCTCAGATGATCTTGGAGGTAAAGATGCTGGATGTGGAGGTCCTGGGCTGGTCTCAGACCATCTTGGAGGTGAAGATGCTGGATGTGGAGGTCCTGGGCTGGTCTCAGACCATCTTGGAGGTGGAGATGCTGGATGTGGAGGTCCTGGGCTGGTCTCAGATGATCTTGGAGGTAAAGATGCTGGATGTGGAGGTCCTGGGCTGGTCTCAGACCATCTTGGAGGTGTAGATGCTGGATGTGGAGGTCCTGGGCTGGTCTCAGACCATCTTGGAGGTGAAGATGCTGGATGTGGAGGTCCTGGGCTGGTCTCAGACCATCTTGGAGGTGTAGATGCTGGATGTATAGGTCCTGGGCTGGTCTCAGACCATCTTGGAGGTGAACATGCTGGATGTGGAGGTCCTGGGCTGGTCTCAGACCATCTTGGAGGTGAAGATGCTGGATGTGGAGGTCCTGGGCTGGTCTCAGACCATCTTGGAGGTGAACATGCTGGATGTGGAGGTCCTGGGCTGGTCTCAGACCATCTTGGAGGTGAAGATGCTGGATGTGGAGGTCCTGGGCTGGTCTCAGACCATCTTGGAGGTGAAGATGCTGGATGTGGAGGTCCTGGGCTGGTCTCAGACCATCTTGGAGGTGAAGATGCTGGATGTGGAGGTCCTGGGCTGGTGTGGTTACAAGTGGTCTTCGGTTGTGAGGCCGGTTGGATGTACCGCCAAATTCTCTGAAACGCCTTTGGAGGCGGCTTATGGTAGAGAAATGAACATTCAATTCACGGGCAACGGCTCTTGGAGCATGCAATCGGCAGTCAGCATGCCAATTGCACGCTCCCTCAAAACTTGTGACATCTGTGGCATTGTGCTGTGTGATAAAACTGCACATTTTAGAGTGGCCTTTTATTGTGGCCAGCCCAAGGCACACCTGCGCAATAATCATGCTGTCTAATCAGCATCTTGATATGCTGTACCTGTGAGGTGGATGGATTATCTCGGCAAAGGAGAAGTGATCACTAACACAGATTTAGACAGATTTGTGAACAATATTTGAGAGAAATCGGCCTTTTGTGTACATAGATAAAAAAAGTCTTAGATCTTTGAGTTCAGCTGATGCAAAATGGGGGCAAAAACAAAAGGTGTTGCGTTTATAATTTATTTATTAATCAGTGTATTTTTTAATTACTGTGCCACAAGCACGAGTCTAATAGAACTGTAATGCAGAGTGCAGGGGTCAGGAGTACATAAAGCACAGGTCAGTAGACAGAGTATAACAAAAATGACCTCCCGCCCAAAGCCAAAATACCCCCAGTACAGATCTCTCCCCCATACAGATCCACTTGCCCACTACAGATCTCCCCCAGTAAAGATCACCTCACCCGCTAGTAAAGATCTCTCCTCCTCCAGTACATATTTCCCTACCCCCATCAGACCAGATCTCTCCTCCCCCAGAACAGGTCTCCACCCACACCACCAGTATAGCTCTCCCCCATGAAATCCGCTCACCAGACCAGGCAGTACACAGTGAGGGGAAGTCCTCACTTACAGTGTCCTGCACATCAGTGGCGGCCTGTCCATTGGGGGCACAGGGGCGCTGCCCCCCCCATCCATGCGTCCGACCCCCGCATGGATTCCAGTGGGGGTTTTTTTTTTTGAAGCACGTGCCAGAGGCTCTAATAGGCTTCAAAAAAGGGTGGGCTCGGGGCGCAGAGCACTGCGCCCCGAGCCCACCCAATTGTGTGACAATAGCGAATGACTATTCACTATTGTCACACAGATTCTCCTCCTGGCCAATCAGGAAGTGGGTCCTGAGACCCGTTTCCCGATTGGCCGAAAGGAGATGCCATGCTTTTGGCCAAGGAGAAGGGAGGAGATGCAGGGGAAGCCACCGCCGCTGCTGCTGCCTGCCAGTCCAGGGTGAGTGAGCCGGCGACCGGGGGGGGGGGTATGGTGTGCGGGCTGGAGCTGGGGGGGGGGGTGGTTTGTATGGTGTTGTACCATCCGCCGCCCCCCCTCCCGGTCCATGGAGCACCAGTCGCCACTGCGGCACATACTATGTGTACACTAGCCAATGCATGAAAAGCGATCTGCAATGGATTCCTTTCCAGAGCACAGCTAAGTAGCCGCTGCCCGCTCCTGAATGCCTGATTTTGTTAGTAATTTTTTCTGCTGAATAGCATTTTATAATGGGACTAAAGGATTTGGCTCCCGATTGCAATGCAGCACCTGTCATGGCGCATTAAATATGCCACAGCGCAAAGCATTGCAGAGCAGCCTCTGGCTATTGTTTAGTGGGCAGCCAGGGAGCAGTAAAACTGCAGCTAAACTGCCTGCCTGAAAGGCGAGCTCTTGAATTGGCATTTTTTTTGCTTGAATAATAATAACAATAAAAAAAACAAAACCTAACAGTGACAATTTAACCACTTGTCAACCAGCCGCCGCAGTTATACTGCGGCAGGATCCCGCTAATCACCGCACCTGTACGGCAGCCGTGGGAGTGATCCTGGGGGCGCGAGCGTGCCACTCCCCAGTGGGGAAGCCGATCCATGGGGCCGACGGCCGCGATTTCCACTGGGCACCTGCAATCGCTTCCTGTGAACACAGCAGACCGTTGTTCTCTCAGGAATCAATGCAGAGCTCCTGTGTTCCTCCTATTTAGGATCACAGGTCCCTGTGTTAATTCCACAAGCCCATCCCCCACAGTTAGAAAACACCCCCTAGGCTCACCACTTAACCCTTTGATCACTCCTGGGTTAACCCCTTCCCTGCCAGTGTCATTATTACAGTAACAGTGCATATTTATAGCACTGATTACTGTAGTAATGTCACTGGTCCCCCCAAAAGTGTCAAAAATGTCCGTCAGGGGTCCGATCTGTCCGCCGCAATGTCGCAGTCCCGCTAAAAATCGCTGATTGCTGCCATTACTAGTGAAAAAAATAAAAATAAATAAAAATGACATTAATCTTTCCCCTAGTTTAAGGACTCGATAACTTTTGCACAAACCAATCAAAATACGCTAATTGGGATTTTTTTTTACCAAAAATATGTAGCAGAATACAAATTGGCCTAAAATTAAGAAAAAATTGGATTTTTACATTTTTTATTGGGGTAGTTATATAGCAGAAAGTGAAAAATATTGTTTTTATTTTTAAATTGTCGCTTTTTGTTGTTTATAGCGCAAAAAATAAAAAATCGCACAGGTGATCAAATACCACCAAAAGAAAACTCTATTTGTGGTAAAAAAAGGATGTCAGTTTTATTTGGGTACAGCGTTGCACGACCGCGCAATTGTCCGTTAAAGTCACACAGTGCCGAATCACAAAAAATGGCCTGGGCATTAAGGGGGGAAATTTTCCGGTCCAGAATGAGTTAAAGAGGAACTGCAGTCTGTTCACATCATTTGTAATAATAACATATCTGCCATTCTGAAGCTTCCCTCCAACCACATTGCATATGTTATATCTACTGTGATTCTGTACTTGCCAAATATTCTACAGAAATCTCCCTCCACTAAGTCTGGCTGCAGCCATTTTAACTGTGGGCAGCTGAAGCTGCTACCTGCTCACTTCATGGAGTTTTACAGACACACAAACACACATTTATACAGACACACACATACACATATATACAGACAGACAGACACACCACTGCTTGCCTGCACATTTTTCCTCTCTTGATGAATACTCATGGATCCCTGCACACTTCCCATCTCTTAAAGAATACTCATGGATCCCTGCACATCTCTCCTCTCGAAAAATACTCATGGATCCCTACACATTTCTCCTCTGTTGATAAAAACTCATGGATCCCTGTACATTTCTTCTCTCTTGATGAATACTCATGAATCCCTGCACGTTTCTCCTCTCTTGATGAATTCTCATGGATCCCTGCACATTCCTCCTCTCTTGATGAATACTCATGGATCCCTGCATATTTCTCCTCTCTTGATGAAAACTCATAAATCCCTGCACATTTCTTCTCTCTTGATGAATACTCATGGATCCCTGCACATTTCTACTCTCTTGATGAATACTCATGGATCCCTGCAGTCTCTTGTTATCTCTGTCCTCATCCCATCCAGCCCCCTCCAGCTCTGCAGCTCTCCTTGGCTCTCCTTTGACTCATCCCTCCTCCAGAGGAAGAGAAAAGAGGAAGAGGAAGTTGGGCTGTATACGGAGTTTACTGGCAGAAAAAAAATGTTTTACTACCCAAAGTTAAAACAAGAGCAGAAGATTAAATGAAAAAATTACTGAAGGTTCACTTTAAGAAATGTTCTTTTAGCTCTCCTTGCATGTTCTCACCTTGATTAGAAATAATAAGACTAGAAATGGGTCAGTTTTCTGTAAAGCATTGAAGGGAGAAAATAAAAAATTACCTTCATTTCCAACAATGCTTGATATCCATTCGACAGCAGAGCTCACACTTTTGCTGTCGCTGATATCCACGATTCTTGTTCTCAGTCTGCTGGAGGTCTCTTTCTTCAGATTTGCAGCACCTGTCACCGTCAGACAAGCAGCCAGGACCTTCATCCCACGTTTGTCCAGCTGCTTAGCCAGCAAGTTCCCAAATCCAGAATCACATCCAGTAATAAAGACATATTTGTCGGTGAGATTCTCCAGTATCTGGCTCTGCCGGTACCATCTGTACAGAAGAATCAAACCCAACGCCACCAGCAGGGGGAGCCACATGATGCACATTTGTTCTGTAATAAAATATAATGCTGTAGCTGTACTTCAGGTTGATATAAAAGTAGCAAATTAATGCAACTATATAATCATTTATACAGCATGAATTGCAATTTTTAGTAAGTACCTGAATCTGGCGTGGTGCCAGCCACTTGCAGTCCCTGTACAGCAGAGATTAGACCGAGTGAGGGAGAAGCAGCACAAGGATCTCTAAGTTAAACTGCAACAATGAAAGATGAGGTCTCCTTCACTGCACACAAGAACATAAATTTAGACACGATCTTGGCAGCATATAAGAAATAAACAAAGGTGTTGAGGGTAGTTACTGCCAACTACATCCACATCTCATAGTCGTTAATTAGGTCTAAAAAGAAGGGAAGGGGGGTTTGAAATTCCAAGAAGGAACCAAGGGAAGCCAACCCCAACTCTATAAAAGAAAGGGGACTTTACAAGGTGTAGAATGTGCAGTAAGTGAGCATATTTAAACAACAAAGTTATACTCTTAAAAACATATGAATGTATTAAATACATTTGGTTAAAAACCACGAACGGAAGTCACATATATAGTTACAAAGACGCCATAGGAAAATAGAGCCATCCAAAGGTTAGTGATGGCCTTCTAAATGGTCGATCAAGACAACATGGGTCTTATGCTTTTCGCTGAACTGTTGTGTTCCAAAATGCTTCCTCAGAGACCCTTGACTTTTTGGCCAACACAGAAGAGGAAGATCCAAAAGAGGAAGCCATGGAGATCGGATTGTCCCATTGTCGGGTCGGTACAGTGTGGGGCATGGAGATCGGATTGCCCCATTGTCGGGTCGGTACAGTGTGGGGCATGGAGATCGGATTGCCCCATTGTCGGGTCGGTGCAGTGTGGGCCATGGAGATCGGATTGCCCCATTGTCGGGTCGGTGCAGTGTGGGGCATGGAGATCGGATTGTCCCATTGTTGGGTCGGAGCAGTGTGGGGCATGGAGATCGGATGGATATTTGTTATAAGAGATCTCCCTGCCCGCTATCCAACCCGTTGCTGCGCATGCGCACTAGGACGTGTGCCAGACCCGTTGCGATATTATCAAATTTCCCTACCTATTGCGCGCATGCGCACTAGGACATGTGACGCGTCTACAGCTGATGCATGACGAATCCACAGCTGATCTGAACCAGAAATGACGAGGGTATAGATTTCTGATGGGGTAGGGTTTTCTGATAGAACACCGGCCTTAATAGGGACTGGCCAACTCAATAGCAGATGGGTTAGGGACTAACTCTAGTCAGATAGTTGTAACGAGTGTAGACGTGTCCCATTAATGGAGAGCCGGCCAGCAGAAAGCTGGTGGTCCATAGCACATTTCATCTCATATGTACATACATGCACATGTAGGCAGATGCAGTCTATTTTCTCCACTGCAGGTGGCGCTGTCTGCAGCAGTATTGTAGATGGGGATGGAAGTTGAGTGAAACCTGGTTTCTCTATGGTTTCCTCGGTCACAGGAAGGCAGCTATCTGGCTTCTGGCACCCCAGATGACTTTGGCAGCCATCTTGGGTCAGGCAGAGTCTATTTAAGACCCTGACTTCCAGGTTTGGCATGCAATTTGTGAGTAGTGAGAGGTCACTTGTCTGTCAGGGGCAGTGCTTAGCATCAGGGAAAGGTTCCCGGGGAGTAGGGAAAGTGCAGGGACACTACATCATTCCTGGAAACCTTCCTATTTGGGGTACAGATGTAAGGTTCTGGCACTCTCAGTGCCTCCTATCACATTTATTCCGGGTGATTTCCATCTACCTAGACAGAAGAAACACATATAGGTGTGTTTCCCTTTAAGGCTGAAGCTGTCATCACCCAGCGCCGGACTAGATGGCTATTTAGGGCGTCGGTTCTCACTCACATGTGTTCGTTCAAACACCAGTACCTGGATACTAATCTTGCTTGAAGCTTCCATGCTTGCAAGCTCTCCTCGCTGACGAACCTCGCTGCGCTGATCCCTGCATCCTGCTACTGGATCATCCGCATCTCCTGAGCGATCCTTCGGCTATCGCTATTAGTGCTAAGTACCCCACAGGGGAAATCTCTATAGACTTGTACTAGGCTTCCACTATTTAGCTCTGCATAGCAAGGACTGTCTTTTACATCTGCATAACTAGATTGCTAGCTCTTGAGGCTACTGCTACTATTTCCTGCACTGGGTTGATCTCTCCTGTATGCACCTGCTACTCTGTCATCTGTTATCATACATGATCGCTAACCCTTCCTGCATCCATCTGCACTGTCTCACCTCAAGTGTCTGTCACCTACCACTTCCACTCAAACCTATCCCTAAGACCTTTATCATTGTCTTACCACATGTATATAAAGTCACACTAGGAACCAGCTTAATTACTGTGTGTATTTACTTGCTGAAATAAGACCTTCCATACATGATGAGTCATTGAGGTTGGGATTGGTATCTCAGCATATCTCCTACATGACTACTGACGTGGAACTATTTCTGCAGCTGAAAATCCACACCTTGTAAGAAACGCAAGGAGCGTTACAGATTGAACGAACCCAAAAAATGGATTCAGCAGAAGTAGCCACTCAGGTGACACAATTAAAACAGCAGGTATCTGCGTTAATACACGCACTTGCTGAATTGAAAAACGACAATCAGGCTCTGTCGCAGCAGGTAATTAGACTGACACAACTTACCTCTGCACAGTCTCCTGAACCCAAGATAAATCCCCCTTTGGTATTTACAGGCGATCGCAAAAAATTTCGCGAATTTAAAAACGCATGTGAGTTACTTTTTTTGCTAAAACCTCGTACCTACCTTACTGATCACATTAAGGTTTGTACTATTATTTCTTACCTATCAGGTGATCCTCGAGCCTGGGCAGATTCTCTTTTTGAAAAAAACGACCAGCTTCTCAGCTCCTATGCCTTGTTCCTAGCAGAACTCACTAGCCTATATGATGACCCCAATAGGCAGAGTACTGCTGATCTTCAGTTAAGATCCTTGAAACAAGGAAAAAGGCCTGTAGAAGACTTTGTCGCAGAATTCAAGAGATGGACCCTTGATTCAGGATGGAATGATGCATCTCTGAAAACCCAATTTAGGCTTGGCCTATCAGAAGCCGTCAAGGACGAGCTCGCCCGAGCAGAGATGCCAAAAACCCTGGATACATTGATACAACTCAGTATCACCATAGATAGAAGACTACGAGAAAGGAAGTCTGAAAAAATGGAAATGCCATTATCCAGTTCTTCTCAGAATTCAGCTATTGACCCCACTCCTAAACCCGCTCCAGGTAACCACAGACCCCGGCTACCTAAGGAAAAAAGGAGACCTAGTAGATATGGTGATCCTGCCTGGTCATGGTCCGAGCCTGCCTCAAACAGTCGACCTTGTCACTCTGACACATCCCATTTGGACCCTGATCCTACAGAGATGGATGAGGAGCCTATGGAGATTGGTGCCATACATGCTAGGTTGTCCTCACAAGAAAAAAGAGATCACAGGAGAATCTGTGGCCTTTGTTTTTATTGTGGTGAAGGGGGACATTTCATTACATTCTGCCCAACCAGACCCCATAGGCCTAAGGCTCTCCCAATGGAGGCCAGGCGAATCCGAAGGGTCTTCCCTGAAAAACAGCCTGGAAATTATCAAGGCTGTTGCCAGCCCTGTCCCCGTTCTATATCAGTGAAGGACACCCAGAAATTAACAAATATTGGAATAGATATTCCTTCAACTCCAGTGAACTTTATACCACGTTCAAAAAACCCTCCTGTACCACCTCCTGAGGATACTCCTATTTTTGCAAGCACATTTCTGGCTTCCGATGAAAATACAGAGATTCTTGCACCTGACTGCGTACGTGCTTCTAATGGCACGGTGGTATGTAGGAAGGATCTGAGGATGTTTGAAGAAGCATTGGTTGCTAGGTCTACTAGGATTACTTCGGATGGTTATGCGTCCGATTCTAGTGAGGGGTCCATGTAGCAGACACCCTAACAACAAGTGATCCGATTCTCATCGGTTACCAACCTGATCCGATTTTTATATCGGCAACAAGGGATCCGATTCTCATCGGCTACCAACCTGATCCGATTTTCATATCGGCAACAAGGGATCCGATTCTCAGATCGGTTACCAACCTGATCCGATTCTCATATCGGCAACCAATTTTTTTTTTTTTTCTTCCCGATTTTCATATCGGCAACCAGTCTTATCCGATTCTCGCATCGGAGACCAGTCTCATTCCGATTCTCATATCGGCAACAAAAAAAAAAAAAAAAAAAAGAGAAATTTTTTTTTTCCTTCCGATTTTCGCATCGGCAACCAGTCTCATGTGATTCTTATATCAACAACCAGCCTTAGAGGCCTTCCGGAGCCGGCCTTACGGGGGGGGTAATGTAAGGTTCTGGCACTCTCAGTGCCTCCTATCACATTTATTCCGGGTGATTTCCATCTACCTAGACAGAAGAAACACATATAGGTGTGTTTCCCTTTAAGGCTGAAGCTGTCATCACCCAGCGCCGGACTAGATGGCTATTTAGGGCGTCGGTTCTCACTCACATGTGTTCGTTCAAACACCAGTACCTGGATACTAATCTTGCTTGAAGCTTCCATGCTTGCAAGCTCTCCTCGCTGACGAACCTCGCTGCGCTGATCCCTGAATCCTGCTACTGGATCATCCGCATCTCCTGAGCGATCCTTCGGCTATCGCTATTAGTGCTAAGTACCCCACAGGGGAAATCTCTATAGACTTGTACTAGGCTTCCACTATTTAGCTCTGCATAGCAAGGACTGTCTTTTACATCTGCATAACTAGATTGCTAGCTCTTGAGGCTACTGCTACTATTTCCTGCACTGGGTTGATCTCTCCTGTATGCACCTGCTACTCTGTCATCTGTTATCATACATGATCGCTAACCCTTCCTGCATCCATCTGCACTGTCTCACCTCAAGTGTCTGTCACCTACCACTTCCACTCAAACCTATCCCTAAGACCTTTATCATTGTCTTACCACATGTATATAAAGTCACACTAGGAACCAGCTTAATTACTGTGTGTATTTACTTGCTGAAATAAGACCTTCCATACATGATGAGTCATTGAGGTTGGGATTGGTATCTCAGCATATCTCCTACATGACTACTGACGTGGAACTACTTCTGCAGCTGAAAATCCACACCTTGTAAGAAACGCAAGGAGCGTTACAACAGACTGGCCAGGCCGCATTCTGCGACAGAGGCTGTTGGCACCTCTGAGTCACCAACTTGTTGTCGCATTGATGGTACAACTTGTTAGTGTTCCCAGTCAGGATGCCTTCCCACCATGTTTGTGGTGTATTGCTAAACTGCTGTTACAGTATATATATGTACATACATACACACTGCTCAAAAAAATTAAAGGAACACTTTTTAAATCAGAGTGTAGCATCTAGTCAATTAACCTCCTGGGATATTGATCTGGTCAGTTAAGTAGCAGAGGAGGTTGTTAATCAGTTTCAGCTGCTTTGGTGTTAATGAAATTGACAACAGATGCACTAGATGGGCAACAATGAGACAACCTCCAAAACAGGAATGGTTTTACAGGTGAAGACCACTGACTTTTTTTCCCTACTCATCTTTTCTGACTGTTTTTCACTAGTGTTGCATTTGGCTAGGGTCAGTGTCACTACTGGTAGCATGAGGCGATACCTGGACTCTATAGAGGTTGCACAGGCAGTCCAACTCCTCCAGGATGGCACATCAATATGTGCCATTGCCAGAAGGTTTGCTGTGTCTCCCAGCACAGTCTCAGGAGCATGGAGAAGATTCCAGGAGACAGGCAGTTACTCTAGGAGAGCTGGACAGGGTCGTAGAAGGTCCTTAACCCATCAGCAGGACCGGTATCTGCTCCTTTGTGCAAGGAGGAACAGGATGAGCACTGCCAGAGCCCTACAAAATGACCTCCAGCAGGACACTGGTGTGAATGTCTCTGACCAAACAATCAGAAACAGACTTCATGAGGGTGGCCTGAGGGTCCCCGGCATCCTCTAGTGGGCCCTGTGCTCACTGCCCGGCACCATGGAGCTAGATTGGCATTTGGCATTAAACACCAGGATTGGCAGGTCTGTCACTGGCGCCCTGTGCTTTTCACAGATGAGAGCAGCTTCACCCTGAGCACATGTGACAGACATGAAAGGGTCTGGAGAAGCCTTGGAGAATGTTATGCTGCCTGTAACTTCGTTCTGCATGACTGGTTTGGTGGTGGGTCAGTGATGGTCTGGGGAGGCATATCCATGGAGGGACGCCCAGACCTCTACAGGCTAGACAATGGCACCCTGACTGCCATTAGGTATTGGGATGAAATCCTTGGACCCATTGTCAGACCCTACACTGGTGCAGTGGGTCCTGGGGTCCTCCTGGTGCACGACAATGCCTGGCCTCATGTGGTTTGAGTATGCAGCCAGTCCCTGGAGAATGAAGGAATTCATGCCATTGAATGGCCCCCACAGTCGCAAAAAAATTTCAGAAAGATGGACTAGCCTGCTGCATCATTTTTTCACTTTAAGGGGTGTCTTTGAATTCAGCTATCTGTAGAGTAGGGCTGCAACTAACGAATAATTTGTCTGTCGACGAATCTATCGATTATTTTTACGATTAGTCGACTAATCTAACGATTATTTTTACGATTAGTCGACTAATCTAACGATTATTTTTATTTTATTTTATTTGCTTAATTGAGTGTTTTTTTGATTAGCTAATTAATCCTGTAATTAATACAGACCCCTCAGTAAGCCCCCTCCCAGTACAGACCCCACAGTAAGCCCTCCCACCTAGTACAGACCACTTAGTAAGCCCCCCCCCTCCCAGTACAGACCCCTCAGTAAGCCCTCCCACCTAGTACAGACTACTTAGTAAGCCCCCCCTCCCAGTGCAGACCCTTCGGTAAGCCCTCCCACCTAGTACAGTCTGTACTAGGTGGGAGGGCTTACTGAGGGGTCTGTACTGGAAGGGGGGCTTACTAAGTGGTCTGTACTGTACAGACCACTTAGTAAGCCCCTTTCCCAGTACACTAGTACAGACCCCTCAGTAAGCCCTCCCACCTAGTACAGACCCATCAGTAAGCCCTCCCATCTAGTACAGACTGAGACTAAGACCACTTAGTAAGCCCCCCTCCCAGTACAGACCCCCCAGCAAGCCCTCCCACCTAGTACAGACCATTACAAGCCGCCACAGTACAGTACAAGCGCCGCACATGTGACATCTCTAAGTAGCTAGGTGATCGGGGAGGAAGCTGTGGCGGAGTACGGGGGTGCTGGAGACGCTCAGCGCTCACTTCTTGTCTCCGACATCGGGGTGGACGGAGCCCGGGGGGGGATTTCACCCGGCCGGCGATGCTTCAAACGACGCGGCGGACGGCCATGGGGAGTGTGAAGTCACTCGTTGACGCGTCGACGCCTTTCACGTACGTTGACGATTTTTTGTAGTCGACTACGTCGACGCGTCGTGGCAGCCCTACTGTAGAGTGATTATTTTCATTTCCATCAAACGATGTGGCATCTTTTCCTTCCTAACACTTTACCCAGTCCATACCAGTATAGATCCTAACACATTACCCAGTCCATACCAATATAGATCCTAACATATTACCCAGTCCATACACATACCATGTAAATGGTAATAAGCACAGTCGCCTAAATAAAATCTTTGACTGCAAGACCAGCCCGGAGGAATATATATATATATACCGCCTCCCTCTCCCTCTCTACTCTCACAGTCCACGTTTTGACCATCTATGCTTCCCGATCCTGGGATCTGGTGAGGTGCAGGCAGTGTTGGATCTTGGGATATCCCTTGGCATATTCCTCCGGGCTGGTCTTGCAGTCAAAGATTTTATTTAGGCGACTGTGCTTATTACCATTTACATGGTATGTGTATCTATCTTTTCAAAATTATGTAAAATTTACTAGACTTTGTGATAAACTGCACAATGGTTAAAATTATTCTTATTTTGAACACTTTCTTTCTTATCATAGATGCTCTTCAGTGGAACTATTGTCTAAGACCCCTGAGGTAGAGACATTATATGCTAAATCGAAACGCGTAGGGTCTCTATGACCTTTTCAAGGTTCCTCCATGTTATGTGTAGTCACATTATACAATTACTCAGTCGCTAATATACATGTTTTTAGTGGTCACTATTTTGTATATGATTATGTATGTCATTTTTTTCCTTTCTACTTATATTTATAAATAAAATTTCAACATTTTTATATATCCATGAGTGATTACCCGCTATAGTCCCACACAGGGGGTCTCCCCATTTTTTGTCTACTATTCAGTATAGGGATGAGGGCTATCTAACTCATTCACTCCCCCATTTGGACCCAACCTCCATATCCTTTTTTGTACTCTCAAGGACAAAGTCATCAGGTGCAGATGTGCCCGGCAAAGATGTAAAGCAGTCCCATGGGCAGGGCCGGAGCTAGACTATTTTGCACACTAGGCAAGACCAGCTACTTGCAACCCCCCCAAAAAAAAAAAAAAACTGTACACATTCCTCCTCTTTCCTGCACATAATGCCGACCCCCCCCCCCTTTGAACCCTACACTTCCCTTCCTGTATACATTGCCCCCTTTAACTCTACACCACCCTTCCTGTACACACTGTCCCCCCTTCCTGCACAAACTGCCCCCTTTTAACCCTACAACCCCTTCCTATACACACTGCCCCACTTTAAGTCTACACTCCCCTTCCTATACACACTGCCCCCCTGAAACCTTTCACCCCCCTTCCTGTACACACTGCCCCCCTCTCTAGAGGTGACATCCACCTGGGATGAGGAGGTGACAGGAGAAGAATGTGGCACTGGCCATGGCTGCGCCCTAGGTGGCAGTGCACCCTAGGCGGCTGCCTAGTTTGCCTAGTGGTAGCACCGGACCTGACCATAGGACAGTAGATCTGGTCTGGAGGGCAAAGGAACCAGGTTCCGGAAACTGAGCTGCATCATTAGGGAAAACCATGGCCTGTTCGGCCAGTATGGAACTATTGACACAATTTCCGCTTCCTCTATCTTGAGTCTCTACAGGACAGAGAGACAGGCAGGCAGGGGTTAAGAGGACCAGTCCTACCTGCTGCACAAGGGGTGGCTACCGGGGGGTGGTGAGACATCCATGACGGCACTGCTGAGACCTGAAAACTGCAAGAACCAGAGGGTAAGGCAGAGAAAAAAAAACCCTGCACAGCAAGGCAGCTGGCAGAGGACTCACCAGGGCTGAGGACAACAGAGCCTGGGGAAGCCGCCGCACAAGCCCGCAGGTCATCCCAAGCAACACAGCCCTGACAGCTGTTTACCTTTGCTATCTGGGCTGACGTCATCGCCCCTCCAGTGTCTGTGTCAAGGTCTTACCTTGCCCTCCTGTTGGCAGCCATCTTGGCCATGTGCAGACTGCTGTCTCTTATAGATCTGTTTGCATCATCACTTGTCTGCTTCCTGGGTGTCTCTCAGTGATGATGTTGCACACCTGACTATATACAGTGGGTACGGAAAGTATTCAGACCCCCTTAAATTTTTCACTCTTTGTTATATTGCAGCCATTTGCTAAAATCATTTAGGTTCATTCTTCTTCCTCATGAATGTACACATAGCACCCCATACTGACAGAAAAACACAGAATTGTTGACATTGTTGCAGATTTATTAAAAAAGAAAAACTGAAATATCACATGGTCCTAAGTATTCAGACCCTTTGCTCAGTATTTATTAGAAGCCCCCTTTTGATCTAATACAGCCAGGAGTCTTTTTGGGAAAGATGCAACAAGTCTTTCACACCTGGATTTGGCGATCCTCTGCCATTCCTCCTTGCAGATCCTCTCCAGTTCTGTCAGGTTGGATGGTAAACGTTGGTGGACAGCCATTTTTAGGTCTCTCCAGAGATGCTCAATTGGGTTTAAGTCAGGGCTCTGGCTGGGCCATTCAAGAACAGTCATGGAGTTGTTGTGAAGCCACTCCTTCGTTATTTTAGCTGTGTGCTTAGGGTCATTGTCTTGTTGGAAGGTAAACCTTCGGCCCAGTCTGAGGTCCAGAGCACTCTGGAGAAGGTTTTTGTCCAGGATATCCCTGTACTTGGCCGCATTAATCTTTCCCTCGATTGCAACCAGTCGTCCTGTCCCTGCAGCTGAAAAACACCCCCACAGCATGATGCTGCCACCACCATGCTTCACTGTTGGGACTGTATTGGACAGGTGATGAGCAGTGCCTGGTTTTCTCCACAAATACAGCTTAGAATTAAGGCCAAAAAGTTATATTTTGGTCTCATCAGACCAGAGAATCTTATTTCTCACCATCTTGGAGTCCTTCAGGTGTTTTTTAGCAAACTCCATGCGGGCTTTCATGTGTCTTACACTGAGGAGAGGCTTCCGTCGGGCCACTCTGCCATAAAGCCCCGACTGGTGGAGGGCTGCAGTGATGGTTGACTTTCTACAACTTTCTCCCATCTCCTGACTGCATCTCTGGAGCTCAGCCACAGTGATCTTTGGGTTCTTCTTTACCTCTCTCACCAAGGCTCTTCTCCCCCGATAGCTCAGTTTGGCCGGACGGCCAGCTCTAGGAAGGGTTCTGGTCATCCCAAACGTCTTCCATTTGAGGATTATGGAGGCCACTGTGCTCTTAGGAACCTTAAGTGCAGCAGAAATATTTTTGTAGCCTTGGCCAGATCTGTGCCTTGCCACAATTCTGTCTCTGAGCTCTTCAGGCAGTTCCTTTGACCTCATGATTCTCATTTGCTCTGACATGCATTGTGATCTGGAAGGTCTTATATAGACAGGTGTGTGGCTTTCCTAATCAAGTCCAATCAGTATAATCAAACACAGCTGGACTCAAATGAAGGTGTAGAACCATCCCAAGGATGATCAGAAGAAATGGAAAGCACCTGAGTTAAATATATGAGTGTCACAGCAAAGGGTCTGAATACTTAGGACCATGTGATATTTCAGTTTTTCTTTTTTAATAAATCTGCAACAATGTCAACAATTCTGTGTTTTTCTGTCAGTATGGGGTGCTATGTGTACATTCATGAGGAAGAAGAATAAACTTAAATGATTTTAGCAAATGGCTGCAATATAACAAAGAGTGAAAAATTTAAGGGGGTCTGAATACTTTCCGTACCCACTGTATATATATATATATATATATAATCACCTGATGGCTTTCAGACCATGCCCTTGCGTTAGTGCTCCAAGGTGCATCACTGCTAGCAGTCATCTGGTCTCTGTGGTTCCTCCGTGCATGACTTGGCTTGGCTGACGACCTTCCTGGCTGTGGATTTCCGCATCGGCAGATGACCCCGCATCAGACGACCCAGCATCGGTAGACTACCCGCTTCTGGACTCTATCTCGGCTTGGATGACTACCTGTTCCTGGACTTGATTCCGGCTTGGATGACTACCCGCTTCCGAACTTGACCCCGGCTGTTCTTGATTTTGCTCCACTCTCTTGCTGTGCGATTATTATTGTTGCATAAATAAATCGCTTTATTTTACTTGCGTGGTCTGGTTTCCTGGCACCCTGACAGCCTGTCCTGGAATCGACACTCGGCGGCGCCCGCGCGCATGCGCGGCTGCTGCCATCTTGCCAGAACAGCGCGTGCGTGATTTAAGCTTCGTTTTTGTCTGTAAGCTGCGGCTGCACAGACAAGCGAGGATGGGACCCAGAGCGGTGGCTTGGAGCGCAGATGTGTCCCAGCCCCCATGGCAACACACAACAAAGAGGAAACAGAAGAAAAGCGCATACAATACTGACTGCTGCCATTACAGGAGAACATATACATTACCACCACGGTAACAAGCGAACGGACCTGGAACTCCAAAGACTGCCACCGAACGTTATGAGCGTGTTCCGATCAGGACATAAGGGCCTCCCGCTAGTAGCTGGGATGTATGGCCACATGCTGCTAACCTGCCAGTGGCCAGGATTTACAGCTCTTCATGGCACCGTATCCATCGCCCATGTCCACCCTGCTAAATAGCTGTGATCATTGGTGTGCGCAGCCTGTTAAATTAGGGTGTGCACCCCAAAGCTCAAACACACGTGTTTGTGTGTATCTACATATATATGACCCCAGCACATTTATCTCCCTGCCGGCACATTGAAAGGGAAGTGCGTAAAGACTTCTCTTATGTCAGAGCCAGTAAGATAGAGATTTTTACCATCTTCCTGCCAGCACCAAAAGTGATAAGGTTAATGTACATGGGGTGATTAGGGTGTGCCCAGGCACACCTGGCACACCCTGTGCGCACACCTATGGCTGTGATTGCTGGACTTCCGAGAGAACACCGTCTGGATCCATCAGCTCGCAAACACGCCGCCAGGCCTGGGTCGCAATGAATCTTCATACAGGGTATGAAGAGGACAAAAAAAGGAACGCGGCCCCTAGCACTGAGCAAAATTTATGGGTTTTATAGGTTAGGAGAGGAGGCGGGGCTAACCCATACATATGCTGCCATGGAGTCTGTCTGGAGAGATTATTTATTTGCAAAAAACGTTAACAGAAACAAAGAAAAATCTTTTTTTTAAAGATTTTTGCCCTTTTTTCGTTTTAACCGCTTGCCGACCGCCGCACGACTATTTACTGCGGCAGTCAGCCCCATACAGGCAAACCGGCGTAGGGCTACGTCGCTCTCCTACGAGCCTCTAGGGGGCGAGCGCGCGCCGCCGGAGGAGCGTCCCACCCCAGCTCATTCCCTGACATGTCCGCGTGAGTGACTGGTGGCTCCGATGTCCGCCGGTCACTCGCGATCTCCCGCTGCAGAGGGAGAAAGGCAGGCGGCTGATGCAAACAAAGCCGCCTGTCATTCTCCCCTGGTGTAACTGCAGAGATCATACGATCCTGCTATGTAGGATCGTATGTCTCTGTGGTTACATCACTAGCCACGCCCCTTTACAGTTAGAAGCACACCCCTAGGGACACACTTAACCCCTTGATCACTAATAAAGTTAATCCCTTCCCTGCCAGTGTCATTTTTACAGTAACAGTGCATATGTATAGCACTGATTACTGTAGTAATGTCACTGGTACCCCCAAAAGTGTCAAAAATGTTAGTCAGGGGTCCGATCTGTTCGCCGCAAAAAAAAAATCGCACATCGCCGCCATTACTAGTTTAAAAAAAATAATAAAAATGACATAAATCTTTCCCTTAGTTAGTAAACGCAATAACTTTTGCGCAAACCAATCAAAATATGCTTATTGCGATTTTTTTTTACCAAACATATGTAGCAGAAAACCAATTGGCCTAAAATGTTAAAAAATTTTGATTTTTACATTTTTTGGGGGGGGGAATTTCATATAAAAAAATTGGAAAAATATTGTTATTTTTTCAAAATTGTCGCTTTTTTTTGTTTATAGCGCAAAAAGTAAAAAATTGCACAGGTGATCAAATACCACCAAAAGAAATCTCTGTTTGTGGGGAAAAAAAGGACGTCAATTTCATTTGGGTACAGTGCCGCACAACCGCGCAATTGTCCGTTAAAGTCACGCAGTGCCGAATCGCAAAATAGTCCCTGGTCTTTAAGCAGGAAAATCCTCCGGGGCTTAAGTGGTTAATTTAGCAACGAAAAAAAAAAAAAAACAGTGCTGATTATATACCACCTAAATAAAGTTCTATTTGTGTGAGAAAAATGATAAAAAATGTAATATGGGTACAGTGTTGCAATTGTCATTCAAGCTGAAAATTGGCCTGGGTAGGAAGGGGTTAAAAGTGACTAGTATTGAAGGGGTTAAACTATTGGGGGTTTTGCACAAGGAGGGAGCGCTATTTTTTCTTTTTTTGTTTTGTTTTTAAAGCTGGCCACACACCAGTTGAATTTAGCTTGAACATTTGTAGAATGTTGGTTTGATTTTGTAATGGTTAGAGGGGTCAATTCGATGTTTATTTTTTACGTAGTTGTCACACTCATCTTTTCCATGCTCCAGTGCCAAGTCTTTCCCTGTGTTCAGCTGCCAGCTTCCAGCCAATCACAGAGTGAGCTAGCGTGTAGTTAGCTCAGTAATGGAGCAACACTTCCACTCGCTAACAGCCAGCCACCCCCTTCCCCTGTTTTTTTTTAAGCATATTCTCAAGTGTTTCCAAGTTAAGGTGACCAGATTTTTAATATCTGGGGACATTTTTTTTTTAAATGGCAAATGGTGCAGGACTGCATAATACACAGAGCGCTGGGCACAGGACTGCATAATACACAGAGCGCTGGGCACAGGACTGCATAATACACAGAGCGCTGGGCACTGGACTGCATAATACACAGAGCGCTGGGCACAGGACTGCATAATACACAGAGCGCTAGGCACAGGACTGCATAATACACAGAGCGCTGGGCACAGGACTGCATAATACACAGAGCGCTGGGCACAGGACTGCATAATACACAGAGCGCTGGGCACAGGACTGCATAATACACAGAGTGCTGGGCACAGGACTGCATAATACACAGAGTGCTGGGCACAGGACTGCATAATACACAGCGCTGGGTACAGGACTGCATAATACACAGAGCGCTGGGAACAGGACTGCATAATACACAGAGCGCTGGGTACAGGACTGCATAATACACAGATCGCTGGGCACAGGACTGCATAATACACAGAGCACTGGGCACAGGACTGCATAATACACAGAGCGCTGGGCACAGGACTGCATAATACACAGAGCGCTGCGCACCGGACTGCATAATACACAGAGTGCTAGGCACAGGACTGCATAATACACAGAGCGCTGGGCACAGGACTGCATAATACACAGAGTGCTGGGCACAGGACTGCATAATACACAGAGCGCTGGGCACAGGACTGCATAATACACAGAGCGCTGGGCACAGGACTGCATAATACACAGAGTGCTGGGCACAGGACTGCATAATACACAGAGTGCTAGGCACAGGACTGCATAATACACAGAGCGCTGGGCACAGGACTGCATAATACACAGAGTGCTGGGCACAGGACTGCATAATACACAGAGTGCTGGGCACAGGACTGCATAATACACAGAGCGCTGGGCACAGGACTGCATAATACACAGAGTGCTGGGCACAGGACTGCATAATACACAGAGCGCTGGGCACAGGACTGCATAATACACAGAGCGCTGGGAACAGGATTATATAATACACAGAGTGCTGGGTGCAGGACCACATAATACACAGAGTGCTGGGCACAGGACTGCATAATACACAGAGCGCTGGGCACAGGACAGCATAATACACAGAGCGCTGGGCACCGGACTGCATAATACACAGAGTGCTAGGCAAAGGACTGCATAATACACAGAGCACTGGGCACAGGACTGCACAATACACAGAGTGCTGGGCACAGGACTGCACAATACACAGAGCGCTGGGCACAGGACTGCATAATACACAGAGCGCTGGGAACAGGATTACATAATACACAGAGTGCTGGGTGCAGGACCACACAATACACAGAGCGCTGGGCACAGGACCGCACAATACACAGAGCACTTGACACAGGACCGCACAATACACAGAGCGCTGGGCACAGGACCACACAATACACAGAGCGCTGGGCACAGGACCGCACAATACACAGAGCACTTGGCACAGGACCGCACAATACACAGAGCGCTGGGCACAGGACTTTATAATACACAGAGTGCTGCACTCGCCTCCACGCTGAAGCCACCGCTGACCGGATCAGGTGCAGAAAAGGTAAGTACAGCGATTTTTGCTTTACAAGGCTAGATAGATTAGCCTTAGAATGTGGCACAGAGCAGGTTTAGTGTTAGTTAGGTTTTGCCTGGACTTATCCTTTAACCACTTCTGGACTAGAAGTTTTTACCCCCCTTAGTGACCATTTTCAGGATATGTTGGCTAAGATCGAGTCTTCTATTGTGTGAAGTTTTGGGGGTATTGGTTAACCACTTTACCACCGGAGGATTTTGCTGTCTTACGTCCAGGCCACTTTTTGCGATTCGGCACTGTGCAACTTTAACTGACAATTGCGCGGTCATGCAACGCCGTACCCAAACGAAATTTACATCCTTTTTTTTCCCACAAACAGAGCTTTCTGTTGGTGGTATTTGATCACCTGTGCAATTTTTATTTTTTGCGATATTTATAAAAAAAGCAACAATTTTGAAAAAATAACAATATTTTTCGACTTTGACAGTTAAAAAATATCCAATATATTAAATTTTTGTCATATATTTAGGCCAAAATGTATTTAGCTACATGTCATTGACAAAAAAATTCTCAATGAGCATATTTTTAACCACTTAAAGACCGGAAGATTTTACCCCATTCCTGACCAGGCCATATTTTGCGATTCGGCACTGCGTTAATTTAACGGACAATTGCGCGGTCGTGCGACATTATACCCAAATTAAATTTATTTCCCTTTTTCCCCACAAATAGAGCTTTCTTTTGGTGGTATTTTATCACCTGTGCGATTTTTACTTTTTGCGCTATAAACAAAAGATAGCGACAATTTTGAAAAAATTACAATATTTTTCACATTTTTTTATATGAAATTCCCCCCCAAAAAAATTTAAAAATCATTTTTTTTTAACATTTTAGGCCAATTTCTTTTCTGCTACATATTTTTGGTAAAAAAAATCGCAATAAGCGTATTTTGATTGGTTTGCGCAAAAGTTATCGCAGCTACTAACTACCGGAAATTTATGTCATTTTTATTGTTTTTTTTTTTTAACTAGTAATGGCGGCGATCTGGCGGCGATCTGCGATTTTTTGTGCGGGACTGCGACATTGCGGCGGTCAGATCGGACCCTTGACTGACATTTTTGACACTTTTGGGGGGACCAGTGACATTACTGCAGTAATCAGTGCTATAAATATGCACTGTTACTGCAAAATGACATTGGCAGGGAAGGGGTTAACTTTTATTGGTGATCAAGGGGTTAATGTATGCCTGGTGCTTACTGACGTGTGTGGGGGGAGGGGACTATGTGACACAGGGACAGATCGCAGGTTCAGCTATGCTGAATCCTGTAATCTGTGACTGTCTGTCACTTAGGAGATCCGCCCACTTTGTTTACACATCAACGGTGATCACCGCCGCTCCTCCCCTGGCCCGACTCCTGCTGTGACTGAAAACAGCGGGAGCGAGCCTCCGGCGGCGCGCGTGCGCCGCCCACAAGGGGAGGAGTCCAGCGACGTAGGTCTACGTCGCTGGACGATATGGAGCCACTTTGCCGCAGTGCGGTCAACGTGACCGGTCGGCAAGTGGTTATTATCTAAGCTCTTTTTTGTATGTTAAGCCACGTTAAGCTTCAGGGCCATTCTTTAGGGTTTAGGCACTTTATTACACGTTAAGCTACATGAAGCCATTTTCACATTAAATGTTTTAGGTTGTCCCCTTTTTTTGTGTAGCTCAAATTGGGCAGATTTGTGCATTTTTTGGCTCCTTTTTATTTCCATAGAAATTAATAGAAACGCGCGATTTGCGCAATTTTCTGCTCAAATGAAAAAAAAATAAAAAAATAATAAAAAAACTGTAATAACATATGAATACATGTAAAATAAATACACAAATAACAAAAAATCATCATAAATAAATAAAAACTATATAAAATAAATTAAAATATGTAATAATAAATAAATAATAATTAACCCCTAACCTTAAAAATATATATTAGGGCTGGGTTCACACTAATGCAAATTGAATGTGAGTTTCCCCGCATGCAATTTGCATGACAGTAGAGTGTGAGGAGCTCTCAATGGAGGCGGTTCACACATCTCTGGGGTGGCTGCGGAGCGGATTGCACAGGGGTCCTGTGCGTCTTTGGCTCTGTTTCAGGTCCAAATTCAGGCAAAAATTCTGGGCTGATTTGTCCCTGAAATGGAGAACAGGGACGCACCCTAGCTCCCTGCTCACGACCGACGTATCCCTACGTCGGTTTGCCTGGGGGAGCCACACTGCCACAGTAAATACACGGCGTGTGGTCGGCAACTGGTTAAAGTAGAACTATAGGCAATTTTTTTTTTTCATTTTGGATAAAGGAATGGAGAGTTTTTTCGCCATCTGTGTCTCATTTCGGAGATTTCCCTTCATTTCCTGTCCCATATCCAAACAGGAAGTGGGAGCAAATCCCTGCAAATTAAGGTAATTTCTTAGGGACCCCCAGTTCACCAGAACTAGTGTCCCTATTGGAAGATTTTCCCTCTATTACTTTTCTGGGGGCAAACCAAAATTTGGGATTTTCTTTTACTTTCATATTCAATAATAATGGTAAACAGAACAAATATAGAGGATGACTTTCACTAACGGGGGCAAAGACAGCAATAAAAACTGACAGGTATTCTAATACCATCTCCACTCTATCCAAAACTAAAAAAAAGTTTTGCCTTTAGTTATACTTTAAAGTATTTTGTGTATTAACACAAGAATGTCTTGACCCCCTAGTGGATAATTCCTCCCATGAAGAAGCCCTAACGGGCGAAACATGTTGGGATTCACCAGTATAATACAGCTATGTAACTAAGGACTATATGAATTGGATCACAAGTGCATATGTTTTCATATGGAGAACATATTTTAGACTATTGTTCAATAAAAATTGTTTTTTTAAGATAAAATTCTGTTTACTATTATGTCGCGCCCTATTAAGTCCTATGAATTGCTCCTCATTTTAGCAAATCACTTTCTGAAGGGCAGTAGAGAGTGCCACCCATTTGATAAAGGAAACATAAAATCGGCCTAAATATAGGCAATAAGTTGAGGTCTTTGAGCACAAGGCAAGGGGCTGAATGTGGGAACAACAACATCAATCAGGACCAGGGGCGTAACTACAAGGGTTGCAGGGGTTGCAACCGGTCCCCATGCTCCAGAGGGCCTGTGCGGCTCCCCTGTACACCTGGATAGGAGTGGCGGGGGCAGCATGTAGAGAAATCACTGTCCTCCTTTTTCGTCCTGTAGCTGCAGGAGGAAAATGGAGGAGATTGGTTCCTCTGTATGCTGCCCCCGCCACTCCTCCTATCCAGTTCACTTGTGTTCTGCTGACTCTGGGCCCCTGTGTGCTCCCCTGCCCCCCCCCACCCACTGTGCAGCCCCCCTTTCCCTACTGTGCTCCCTCCCTTCTCCTGCTGGCTGCTGCAGGGGATGTGTCACAATAGAGAACCAGGAAGGGGTCGGTAAATATGTAATTTACCAGCTCCTTCCTTTTCTGAATGGACAGAGTCATAGTCAGTGACATTGTAAAAAAAAATAAAATAAAATGCTAAAAAATAATACAATTAAAATACCAACAAATAAAAACTACTGACACCAGTGGGTGAACTTCCAGGATCACAAAGGTCACACTTGCGACCGGGGCCTGGGATTCCACCACTGTGTGGAGGCCCCAAGATGGCAGGAAGGGGGCCCACTGCAGAACTTGTGAAAGAGACACCAGTGGGTGAACTTCCAGGATCACAAAGGTCACACTTGCGACCGGGGCCTGGGATTCCACCACTGTGTGGAGGCCCCAAGATGGCAGGAAGGGGGCCCATTGCAGAACTTGTGAAAGGACCGTAATAAGGGCCCCCGCAATGAGAGTTAAGGGCCCCAGGACCAGTGGGAAAAGCCCCAGGCTTGAAGGGAAGGGCCCCGGCCAGGAGTCCGGGGGGGCCCTTCATGGTTTCCTGTACCGGGGCCCTGAAAGTTATAGTTACGCCTCTGATCAGGACATATAAATAGGGGCCATAAGTGTCCATAAAAAGTCCATAAATTGCTAAACAGGCTGGCAGCAGTGTGTGGAGCAAGAAGGAAACTCTTGGGAAAGCACTGGGATGAAACACAAGCGCCCACTAAGCAGTGGTGTATGTTGATTTTGTGCTGACCTAGGCAAGACTAAAATTGAGCGCCCCCCTCCCTGTCCTATGCAAATTTGCCCCACTCCTTCCTTTTTAATGGATGTAACTCCCTCAAAAATTGAAGGACTGCAAGTCCCAGCATGAACCCCTGAGATCTCATGAGGGGGGGGGGGGAGGGAGGGATAAAGAGAGGGGGGATGAGAGAGAGAGAGCGGGGTGGATGAGGGAGGGAAAGAGAGAGAGGGGGGATGAGAGGGGGGGGGGGTGAGAGAGAGAGGGGGATGAGAAAGGGGGGTGAGAGAGACAGAGAGAAAGCTGGATGAGAGAGAGAGGGGGGATGAGAGAGAGAGAGCGGGGTGGATGAGGGAGGGAAAGAGAGAGAGGGGGGATGAGAGGGGGGGTGAGAGAGAGAGGGGGATGAGAAAGGGGGGTGAGAGAGACAGAGAGAAAGCTGGATGAGAGAGAGAGGGGGGATGAGAGAGAGAGAGGGGGAATGAGAGAGAGAGAGGGGGATGAGAGAGAGAGGGGGGGTGAGAGAGAGGGGAGATGAGAGAGAGAAAGAGGGGGGGTGAGAGAGAGAGAGAGAGGGGGGGTGAGAGAGAGAGAGGGGGGTGAGAGAGAGGGGGGTGAGAGGGGGGTGAAAGAGAGAGGGGGGTTTGAGGGGGTAAGAGAGAGGGGGTGAGAGAGCTACCAGTGGCCAATAGAGTCTCAGGTGGAGGGGGGCAGCTTTTTTTGCTGCCCCCCTGCAAAGTGCCGCCCTAGGCCTGGGCCTTGTTGGCCTAGGTCAAAATACAGCACTGCCACTAAGTGTAGCTTTATGAAGTATGAACTGGATGGACTATTGTCTTTATTCAACCTCAACTACTATGTAACTACTGTATGTAACTATGTAACTATAAATAAAACCCAAGAATGTTACTCACAAAAATGGAAACATAATGGGCACATCAGGAATGTAGAGTAAAGGTCATCTTCAAGGTAGAACTGATGAGATGAATACCCGTGGGAGGGAATCCAACCAAATAAGGTCTTGGGCTCCGCAGCCTGGTTTCCCTGTGGTTTCCGTCACCTCCGTGACTCTTGAAACCCACAACGCTGCAGGTATGACATAACTTCCTGGAAGTGGCATTGTGTATTCAGCGATGCGTTTGCGGAGCATGCAGTCTGTCTTGAACTTGAAAATACATGCATACTGGTGACAGTGTATGTTACAGACGGTTATTCTAAAATAATAATTGGTATTTCTAAAATTTACGAGCTTCCCCCTGCTCGGACTAAAACGGGGGTGGTGGTTAGCCCAGTGACAATCGGTCTCAGGCTGCTGGCACTTAGATTGTGGTCCCGCGAGCTGGAAAATCTTTGTTCAGGGTGTGGCTGAGAGTGACAAGTGATTGCGGGGTGTGAGATCGGCCGGTCCTTTGTCATGAGTTAGTGAAGAGGGCAGGGATCTGATACCCGCATCCGCCACACTGGAAACCACTGACAAATCAGACCGCGGAGCCCCAGACCCTGTTTGTTTGGATTCCCTCCCACGGGTATTCGTCTCTTCAGTTCTACCTTGAAGATGACCTTGTCTCTACATTCCTGATGAAAATACAAATAGCTGCTAAATACTGGCAAATGGTGCCCGCATCCCTATAGTCTAGACCATGGGTGTCAAACTGGTGGCTGTTGCAGAACTACAAGTTCCAACATGCCTCTGCCTGTGGGAGTCATGCTTGTAAATGTCAGCCTTGCAATGTCTCATGGGACTTGTAGTTCCGCAACAGCTGGAGGGCCGCCAGTTTGACACCTGTGGTCTAGACTCTATTGGCAAGACCCTCTGATGTGTGGGATTTTACAGGGCAAAAATATCACCAAAACAATTAAAAGTGCATGAAATGTATTTACATACAGTGCCTTGCGAAAGTATTCTGCCCCCTTGAACTTTTCGACCTTTTGCCACATTTCAGGCTTCAAACATAAAGATATAAAACTGTAATTTTTTTTTTGAAGAATCAACAAGTGGGTCACAATCATGAAGTGGAACGAAATTTATTGGATATTTCAAACTTTTTTAACAAATAAAAAACTGAAAAATTGGGCGTGCAAAATTATTCAGCCCCTTTACTTTCAGTGCAGCAAACTCTCTCCAGAAGTTCAGTGAGGATCTCTGAATGATCCAATGTTGACCTAAATGACTAATGATGATAAATAGAATCCACCTGTGTGTAATCAAGTCTCCGTATAAATGCACCTGCACTGTGATAGTCTCAGAGGTCCGTTTAAAGCGCAGAGAGCATCATGAAGAACAAGGAACACACCAGGCAGGTCCGAGATTCTGTTGTGAGAAGTTTAAAGCCGGATTTGGATACAAAAAGATTTCCCAAGCTTTAAACATCCCAAGGAGCACTGTGCAAGCGATAATATTGAAATGGAAGGAGTATCAGACCACTGCAAATCTACGAAGACCTGGCCATCCCTCTAAACTTTCAGCTCATACAAGGAGAAGACTGATCAGAGATGCAGCCAAAAGGCCCATGATCACTCTGGATGAACTGCAGAGATCTACAGCTGAGGTGGGAGACTCTGTCCATAGGACAACAATCAGTCGTATCATGCACAAATCTGGCCTTTATGGAAGAGTGGCAAGAAGAAAGCCATTTCTTAAAGATATCCATAAAAAAGTGTTGTTCAAAGTTTGCCACAAGCCACCTGTGTAGCGGGCATCCTCCCATTTACAATTGTTCATTAGTAGACTGTATAACATTTTGAAGGAACTCGGCTCCATCTAGTGGCCAAACTGCCACACTGCAGCTTGGTGGTTTTCATCAGAAGTTTCTAGTGGCCAAACTGCCACACTGCAGCTTGGTGATGTTCATCAGATACTAGGATACCCACAATTCAGTGGGAACACCAGGGTGCATTGCTTCACCGCACAGCCTTTTGGGGGAAGCTTTATAAAGGAAGGGAGGAGCCAGGCTCTCTCTCTTGTCTCCTGACACAACAGCTAGAAGGAAGCAAGTGCTGTGGGCTGATGCTGCGGACTAGGCCTGAAGCCTGAGCCTGAAGTGACGGAGTGGAAGCATTTCATCTGCGGTAAAGGAGCCTTCCCAGAGAATCCATTGATGCTCTGCAGAGACTGGTGTTGCCCACATCTAACCACAAGCGCGGCTGGTGACAGAAATCGGAGGTGGAGAGCTCGGGAAGAAAGAGGCTGTTTGGTGAGCAGGGCACATGCCCAAATCTGTTTCTCGCTTGGAAGAAAGTAACTTAGCCGGTGCTAACTACACTTCAGATAGTACGCAGTACACTCAGCGGCCTAGTGCACCTTCCAGGAGACTAAGCATTTAAACACAAGTACATAAGGTGTCAGGGGCCTATATATGCACCACTAAGAAGATTAATACGCCCAATTACGCAGTAACATTGCGGGTGATTGTAACCTTTTTTTTTCTCACCCCTTTTGACTATATATCCTTACTTTTGGATTACAAATAGCTTGTGCACCAACGATTGCTAGCGAAGATTCCAAACCAAAAGGAAGGAACTGTGTATGGGATTCAAATAGGTTCTGCCTACCTGATACAAGAGACTAGACGTGTGTAAAGTATAGCCTGAATTGGGTAAAAGAAAGCCTATGAGTTATCTTTTAGTTGCATAAGTATACAAAAATAGCTATCTTAATCATATTGTTTATTATTGTGTCAATAACTTTATCTTTCTTAGTTGACTCTTGTGATGTCTTTTGGAGTCAACTTGTACTTTAACTCTCAGTAAAGCTACTTTGGTTAAGCAAAAGTCTGTGTGTTGCACCTTGTGTCACCCAGAGGGACTGCGGCTGGAGAAAGGTAACAAGTTATTATTACTTATTGGGGTGATATATCCTGAACTGTGTTCTCCTGTAGCCATTTGGTATTATAGTCCCATTTCGTGTCAGTTGTGCCTAGGGAGGGTTCGAGCCAATTTCAGGGGTTGGAAGGCAGGACGTAGACCCAATAATCTAATCAGCAGCTCCTGCGGGGGTGGTGCTACACGTGGGGGCTCGTCCGGGATATCTACGGTCCTGCAACAGTTCCCTCTCAGTGACAAAATCGATGTTCGCACAGAAATGGACCCTGCCGCTGCAGCCCGGTGGTGCAGAGAAGAAAATGTCCTTATCGGCCATGGTCTGGTGATTGGAATCAAGGGAGAGAACTGGACAGAGGAACAACTACTCTCAGTTCTGAGAACATATTCCAAGGACAGGAAACTTTGGGTGATGGACATGAGGACAGATACCACCAATAAACACACCTACGCATTGTGTGAATGGAAGAAGGGGGTCCCAGATCACTTCAAGGGCACCAGCATAAAAACTATAGATCAAGTAGAGTTATTCCTGATACATCCAGAAGGTGAAGAGGAAGACCCTATACCCACTACTACAGGGGGACTGAGCACAGAAGAAAGTGCCAAAAAGGAGGGATTCAGTGCACCACCTTTGACTACCCTTAGCTCAGAACTATGCGCTGTCCTGGGGGAAATAGTAGCCAAATGTAACAAGGATCCTCCAAACTATCTGATGGCTGGATACAGGAAGCTCAGGACTTTTTCTGGGAAGCAACCTGTACCCTCAGTGGAAGATGGATTCGAGGAGTGGCTAGATAACGCTACTCAGGCCTTGGAGGAGTGGGAGATACCAGAACAGCATAAGAAGCAGCGAATCACAGAGAGTTTGAAGGGGCCTGCATTGGAGGCCGTACGCAACCTCAAGCTAAGCAAGAAGGATTGTACTGCACAAGACTATCTGGATATTCTACAAGATGTGTTTGGCCGGACAGAAAAGGTTACTGAACTTCTTTACCAACTGGAGCACTGTTACCAGAAGGAAGGAGAAAAACTGTCTGAATTCATCGGGCGTCTGGATAGGATCATACATCAGATTCTGTTAAAAAAAGGGTTGGATCCCCGGAAGGTGGATGAGACTCGAGCACAACAGGTGCTGAGGGGAGCTCAACCTCTAGACCCTATTGCTATACTGTTGCGAACTCGCCAGGACGGTGGCATCCTGGAGTACCCTGATCTGATCAGGATGGTCCGGGAAGAAGAGGTCATGTTGGATAACAAAAGGAAGAGCCAAGAACGGGAAACAACGGCCCGAGTTAGAGTGATAAGTGCGGAAGAAGGCGACTCACAAGTTGAGCTCTTAAAGACTCAGGTGTCACAGCTAATAGAAATGGTATCCATCCTGAACAGTCAGGCATCTGCTCTATCTAATAGAAACACAGAAGAGAAGCCTGCTAAACACCCTAGTTCCAGTGTTGAACCAGAACAGAAACCTAGGAGGCCGATAACCTGTTTCAATTGTGGAGGGGTAGGGCATGTCAGAGGAGTATGTCCCAGTCCAGAGGAGGCTGCCTTCAAACACCGCAAGCCGGCGGAAAACTTCAGAGGGCTCCGGTGAAGGAGTCAACCGGGCGCCCAACAGTTTTAATGGACTCCAAGAGATCCCTTAAATTTAAGAGCCACAGTCAGGGAGTAAGGCCCTCTTTAAATGCCTCTCATTCCACGACTTGGGCCGATAAGAGGCGGGAAATCAATGCACACCAGGCCCAGGAGGAGATGAGGCCCGGTAGAAACTCAAAAAGGAAAGGAGTACGGGTGCAGGTAGCTGAGCCCGGCAGAAGGGCTACTCCAAAAGAATTTCCTGTCAAGCTAGTGGGGCCTTCCCCTGTAGTCTCAATCCAAGTGGAAGAAATTTATACAAAGGCTTTACTGGACACAGGAGCCCAGGTGACTCTCCTGTATAGGGATTTCTACGATAGACACCTCAAACATCTGCCCCTGCAGAGGCTGGAAGACCTGGAGATATGGGGTATTGGAACACAAAGTTTTCCCTATGACGGGTATTTGCCAATCAAATTAACTTTTGACCCCTCCTTGGCCGGCAAAGCTGAAACCTTCGATACTTTAGCAGTGGTATGCCCTCGCCCACCAGGGGCCAATAAGAGTTCCCTCATTATAGGGACCAACACTGACCTAGTCAGGCGATTGCTGACACAACTAGTCCAGGGACAGGATGCCCCAACTCTGAAAGTTCATCCCATGTTAAGGCAGGCCTATCAACGTCTAGGTCTGGAACAGAAGGCCCCTGCCGAAGGAGTTGGAAAGATCTGGAAGCTGGATAAAACAGAGAAGGTGTTGCAGCCGGGAGAGGTGACCTGCTTGAGGGCTTCTGTCAAGCTCACTTGGAAGCAGCCAGGCCCTTTCATGGTTCTTGAATCAGGCCCATCGGAGGCACAGAAAGGGATAGAAGTGATCCCCGAAGTGATCCCATTGAAGGCATTACAGAAAAGTCATGGGAAGGTTTTGGTGAGTGTCAGAAATACTGCTACTACTCCGGTGAAGGTGCCGGCCAGGGTGCTGTTGGGCCAGGTGAACCCGGCCACCCCAGTTGCCCCATCAGATTTGAAGAGGGAAGACGGGGGCGAAATCACCATAGAGGAGCTCTGCTCTGGAAATACGGCCCTCCCACCGGAATGGAAGAAGAGAGCCAGGGCCCAACTGATTCGATGGAAAGAAATATTCTCTAGAGATGAATTCGATGTGGGGTGTGCAAAGAGTGCCACCCATAATATCCGTCTACATGAAGATAAACCCTTTCGGGAGAGAGTCCGACGGGTTCCCTTGGGTGACTTAGAAGATCTACGGGAGCAGTTGGGGGAACTCAAGAGAACAGGGATTATTCGAGAATCCAGGAGCCCGTACGCTTCTCCAATAGTGGTAGTCCGGAAGAAAACTGGGTCCCTGAGGCTCTGTATCGACTACCGAACACTGAACAGAAGGACTATTCCAGACCAGTATACCACCCCCCGGATTGAAGACGCTTTACAAAGTTTGTCAGGGGCCAAGTGGTTCAGTGTGATGGACTTGAAGAGCGGATACTACCAGATCCCCATGAACCCTGAGGATAGGGAGAAGACAGCCTTCATCACCCCCGTGGGGTTCTTTGAGTTTAACCGCATGCCTCAAGGGTTGTCAGGAGCCCCAGCCACCTTCCAAAGACTGATGGAGAGAACTGTTGGAGATATGAACCTGATAGAGGTACTGGTATACTTGGATGATATTATTGTGTTCGGCAGAACCCTAGAAGAGCATGAAGAGAGGTTGGAAAAGGTCCTAAAGAGGTTATATGAAGAAGGCCTGAAACTTTCTCCGGAGAAGTGCCAGTTTTACCAGTCCTCGGTCCATTACCTGGGTCACATTGTGTCTGCAGAAGGAGTGTCCACCGACCCAGAGAAGCTGGATGCTGTTACTTCCTGGCCGAGGCCCACAAATGTGACTGAGCTCCGATCATTCCTGGGTTTCTGCTCCTATTACAGGAGATTTGTGGAAGGGTTTGCCAAAATTGCCCGACCCCTCAATGAATTACTCAGAACCGAAGGGGAAGATGATGTTCCAGAACTAGTCAAACCAGTGAAACCCGCCATGGGGCCTAGAAAGCCCAAGGAATCTATTCAGGATCAGTGGACCTCGAAATGTGAGGAAGCCTTCATTCAGTTGAAGAAGAGCCTGACCACTGCCCCTGTGTTGGCCTACGCAGACCCCTCAAAACCCTACGAACTACATGTCGATGCCAGCAGAGATGGGCTAGGTGGGGTGTTGTACCAGGAGCATGACGGTCACCTGCGGCCCGTTGCTTATGTGAGCAGAAGTCTGATACCTTCCGAGAGGAATTACCCCACACACAAGCTGGAATTCCTGGCCTTGAAGTGGGCTGTAGTAGACAAACTGAAAGATTACTTATATGGAGCAGAATTCATAGTCAAAACGGATAATAATCCACTTACCTACCTGCTGACCACTGCCAAACTGGACGCTACAGGACATAGGTGGTTAGCCGCTCTCTCTAGCTTTATGTTCAGTTTAAAATACCGACCAGGTGTTGGGAATAGGGATGCAGACGCCCTCTCCAGAAGGTCTCATGCCCCCAACGATCCTACTGAAGAATGGGCTCACTTGACCTCAGAGGGAGTGCGCGCCCTATGTCAGGGAACGGAATTTCGATCCAGTGGAGGAGCAAGAGCCGAAGAGATTGGGGTCTCAGCTGCTGGAGTACCCAGGTGTTATTGCAGGGTGACCCAGGTTGAAGAAGGTTTGCCTAGGCTATCGAAAGGGGACTTGAGGAAGGAGCAGTTAAAAGACCCTTTGGGGAAACTTTTGCTGAAGGCCATAGAGACTCAGCGCCCTGAGCTGCTTCTAACAGACTCCCCTCGGGAAGCCCGATTGTTGCATAAAGAATGGGACCGGCTACAGATACGCCAAGGGGTGGTCTACCGAAGGGGCCCCTCTGATGATCTGGAAGAGAAGTGGCAACTGTTCCTACCAGCTAAATTCAGGGAAGGAGTCTTGGCTGCTCTCCATGACAATCATGGTCATCTGGGGCCTGAAAGGACTTTCCAACTTGTGAGAGACAGGTTTTACTGGCCCTGTATGCGGGGTGAAGTTGAAGGATACTGTCGTTCTTGTGCTCGCTGCATCCAGAGGAAAACTTTGCCACGTCAAGCAGCCCCAATGGGCCATCTGCAAAGTCAGGGGCCTATGGAACTGGTGTGCATTGATTTCCTTTGCCTGGAGCCTGACTTGAGTGGTCAAGGGAATGTCCTTGTGGTAACAGATCATTTCACCAGATACGCCCAGGCGTTTCCAACAAAAGACCAGAAAGCCACAACAGTGGCCAAAGTATTAGTGGAAAAGTTCTTTGTGCACTATGGTTTACCGCAACGCCTCCATTCAGATCAGGGAAGAGACTTTGAAAGCCGGCTGATTAAGAAGTTGCTAGACTTGTTAGGCATCCAAAAGACTAGGACTACTCCCTACCACCCACAAGGGGATGCTCAGCCTGAACGGTTTAACCGGACTCTTTTGAACATGTTGGGGACCCTGAGCTCAGAAAAGAAACAGCACTGGAGTAAACATGTAGCTGCCATCGTACACGCCTACAATAGTACTGTCAGTGATGTTACAGGATACTCCCCATACCGATTAATGTTCGGGCGGGAGGCTCGGCTGCCAGTGGACTTGGCTTTCGGCATATCACCTGATCACACCTCAGCAGCATCTCACAAGGGGTATGTGGACCGGTTGAGGAAGAGCCTAAAAACGGCCTACGAAAAAGCCCAAGTCTCATCTGATCAACGGGGGCTGAGAAATAAAAGAAACTTTGACCTGAAAGTTAGGATCCAGGATTTGCAGCCAGGGGATAAAGTGTTGTTGAGGAACTTGGGTATCCCTGGGAAACACAAGTTGGCTGACCGTTGGAAATCCCAGCCCTATGTCATCTGTAAGCAGCTGCCAAACCTTCCTGTGTATCAGATTAGGCCGGAAGGGAGAGTGGGCCCACTGAAGACTTGGCATAGGAACCACCTATTACCTCTCTCAGAAGCAGTTCGCCTACCTCCTGACCCAGTCTCACATGAAGTCCCTTCAACGTCTCAAGGGCACAGGCCAGTTACCAGATCTCAAACAGCATTTCCAGATGTGAGGGATGGAGATTCTCCAATTGAAGATCTGGAAGATGAAGAGGAGGTACCTGATTGGATGTGGTCATCTCAGTTACCAGAACCCACGACTGAGTACCTGTCTTCATCCGAACTGGTTGAAAGAGGAACCCTTCGGGCAGAAGCTCCTGAATTTGTGCCTTTCCACATGCTTACAGAAGAAGTAGCTGATGGTGAAGATCCTGAGGAGGAGGTTGCACCTTTCTCTGAAGAAGAATTAACTGCTTCTGAAACCCCAGAGTCCAATGCGTTGGGACTAGAGGAGGAAGCTCTTGAAGAATCCCCAAGAGCGGCTGGTTCCAGCACTTCTAAGATTGTGACTCCCAAAGAACAGAGGGAAAGAAGAGTCATTCACCCACCCAAAAGACTAACTTACGACCAATTGGGGAAATGCTCGGAAGAAGCTGTCCTTACTTCTAAGAGAACTCTTGATCAGCCTAGTTCTTCCACTGCAGATTTAGTGGAGGACAACCCTAGCTCACCCCCAGGCACATCTGTACAAGCCACTCAAGTGTCGGGGGTTTGTGAACAGAACCACCTTCTCTCCCCCAACAATTGGTGGGAGGTTCCGCTGTCGGCCCTGTGTTTTAATGTGCAGTTGTTGGGTTTGAACTCTGCTTCTGATAAGGGACATGGTTTACCGTTGTGCATGAGTTAATTGTTTTTTTTCCAACGTATGTGACAGGATACATGCTGTCGTTATCTTTGGGGACCAAAGTTTCTAAAGTGGGGGGAGTGTGTAGCGGGCATCCTCCCATTTACAATTGTTCATTAGTAGACTGTATAACATTTTGAAGGAACTCGGCTCCATCTAGTGGCCAAACTGCCACACTGCAGCTTGGTGGTTTTCATCAGAAGTTTCTAGTGGCCAAACTGCCACACTGCAGCTTGGTGATGTTCATCAGATACTAGGATACCCACAATTCAGTGGGAACACCAGGGTGCATTGCTTCACCGCACAGCCTTTTGGGGGAAGCTTTATAAAGGAAGGGAGGAGCCAGGCTCTCTCTCTTGTCTCCTGACACAACAGCTAGAAGGAAGCAAGTGCTGTGGGCTGATGCTGCGGACTAGGCCTGAAGCCTGAGCCTGAAGTGACGGAGTGGAAGCATTTCATCTGCAGTAAAGGAGCCTTCCCAGAGAATCCATTGATGCTCTGCAGAGACTGGTGTTGCCCACATCTAACCACAAGCGCGGCTGGTGACAGAAATCGGAGGTGGAGAGCTCGGGAAGAAAGAGGCCGTTTGGTGAGCAGGGCACATGCCCAAATCTGTTTCTCGCTTGGAAGAAAGTAACTTTAGCCGGTGCTAACTACACTTCAGATAGTACGCAGTACACTCAGCGGCCTAGTGCACCTTCCAGGAGACTAAGCATTTAAACACAAGTACATAAGGTGTCAGGGGCCTATATATGCACCACTAAGAAGATTAATACGCCCAATTACGCAGTAACATTGCGGGTGATTGTAACCTTTTTTTTTCTCACCCCTTTTGACTATATATCCTTACTTTTGGATTACAAATAGCTTGTGCACCAACGATTGCTAGCGAAGATTCCAAACCAAAAGGAAGGAACTGTGTATGGGATTCAAATAGGTTCTGCCTACCTGATACAAGAGACTAGACGTGTGTAAAGTATAGCCTGAATTGGGTAAAAGAAAGCCTATGAGTTATCTTTTAGTTGCATAAGTATACAAAAATAGCTATCTTAATCATATTGTTTATTATTGTGTCAATAACTTTATCTTTCTTAGTTGACTCTTGTGATGTCTTTTGGAGTCAACTTGTACTTTAACTCTCAGTAAAGCTACTTTGGTTAAGCAAAAGTCTGTGTGTTGCACCTTGTGTCACCCAGAGGGACTGCGGCTGGAGAAAGGTAACAAGTTATTATTACTTATTGGGGTGATATATCCTGAACTGTGTTCTCCTGTAGCCATTTGGTATTATAGTCCCATTTCGTGTCAGTTGTGCCTAGGGAGGGTTCGAGCCAATTTCAGGGGTTGGAAGGCAGGACGTAGACCCAATAATCTAATCAGCAGCTCCTGCGGGGGTGGTGCTACACCTGGGAGACACCAAACATGTGGAAGAAGGTGCTCTGGTCAGATGAAACCAAAATCAAACTTTTTGGCAACAATGCAAAACGTTATGTTTGGAGTAAAAGCAACACAGCTCATCACCCTGAACACACCATCCCCACTGTCAAACATGGTGGTGGCAGCATCATGGTTTGGGCCTGCTTTTCTTCAGCAGGGACAGGGAAGATGGTTAAAATTGATGGGAAGATGGATGGAGCCAAATACAGGACCATTCTGGAAGAAAACCTGATGGAGTCTGCAAAAGACCTGAGACTGGGACGGAGATTTGTCTTCCAACAAGACAATGATCCAAAACATAAAGCAAAATCTACAATGGAATGGTTCACAAATAAACATATCCAGGTGTTAGAATGGCCAAGTCAAAGTCCAGACCTGAATCCAATCGAGAATCTGTGGAAAGAACTGAAAAATGCTGTTCACAAACGCTCTCCATCCAACCTCACTGAGCTCGAGCTGTTTTGCAAGGAGGAATGGGCAAAAATTTCAGTCTCTCGGTGTGCAAAACTGATAGAGACATACCCCAAGCGACTTACAGCTGTAATCGCAGCAAAAGGTGGCACTACAAAGTATTAACTTAAGGGGGCTGAATAATTTTGCACGCCCAATTTTTCAGTTTTTTATTTGTTAAAGTTTGAAATATCCAATAAATTTCGTTCCACTTCATGATTGTGTCCCACTTGTTGATTCTTTACAAAAAATTACAGTTTTATATCTTTATGTTTGAAGCCTGAAATGTGGCAAAAGGTCGAAAAGTTCAAGGGGGCCGAATACTTTTGCAAGGCACTGTATATGTATAAAAAGACAATACAATACAAAAGTCCATTAAAATCACGCAACATTGCGGTTGAAGTGTATATTACTGTTGTGCAGGTGTAAACTCAAATAACTACTTCCCGCCCACCCCTGTCAAATGACGGCGGAGCGGTGCGGCTCTTGTTCTGGGATGTCGCCATATGACGGTGCATTAGAAGGGCCTCTCTCGCGCGCCCGCGGGGGGCGCGCAGTGCGGCGATCGTGGTCGCGCCGTGTTGCTAAGACAGGGTGCGACCCCGATCTTGGTAAAGAGACAATGACATGGGTCTTTACCCATGTGATCGGCTGTGTCCAATCACAGCCGGTGTAACGTGAGAATTACCTACCCCGTGAGAAAAACCTACCTACGTCACTTCCTGCCAGGAACAGCTGAGCAGCGCAGCAGTGCGCATGCTCACAGCCCCGGAGACCTAATGGAAGAGCTGAGGATCAGACTAGTGCGCATGCGCACTAGTCTGAATTGATCTCGGTGTCCGTGAAAAAAACCTACCGACGTGGCGGTGACATAAAACAGCTGTGCTGCACTATGAGTCATCTCCGCTCCTGTCCCGGTCACTTCCCTGATCTTGGCTAGTAAATATAAAAGCGGCTGGCGGCTCCGTGATTTATCTTTTCATACAGCCGCCGCCGCTTTTATATTTACTAGCCGAGAGCAGGGTAGTGACCGGGACAGGAGCGGAGATGACTCATAGTGCAGCACAGCTGTTTTAATGTAACTGCTCACGTTACACACACTGCCGTAAACCGGAAGTGACGAGGGTAGGTTTTTCTCACGGGTAGGTAATTCTCACGGAACACCGGTCACATGTAAATGAGGAAGTGCCGTTTATCGACTCGCCTCGCCTCACACTGTCAGAGTGTGTGGCAAGGAGAGCCGATCAGTGGCACCCCCTCAAAGGGAAGTCAAGGACTGGTAATCAGGGCAATGATCATCAGTGCCCTGATTACAGAAAAGTAAAAAAACAGTGCCCACCATCAGTGCCCACAATGCCCACCATCAGTGCCCATAGAGCTGCCAGTAAGTGCCCATTAGTGCCTGCTAATCTGTGCTGCCCATCAGTGCCACCTCTCAGTGCTGCCCGTCAGTGCCGCCCATCAGTGCTGCCCATCAGTGCTGCCCATCAGTGCTGCTCGCCAGTGCCCATCAGTGCCACCTATCAGTGCCCATCAGTGTCGCCCATCAGTGCCGTCTCTCAGTGCCCATCAGTACAACCTCTCAGTGCCGCCTTTCAGTGCACATCAGTGCCACCTATCAGTGCTCATCAGTGCCGCCTATCAGTGCCACCTATCAGTGCCCATTAGTGCGGCATATTAGTACCTCCTCATCAGTGCCACCTCATCAGTGCTCATAAGTGCCACCTCGTTACTACCCATAAGTGCTACCTCATCAGTGCCCAACTGCCCATCAGTGCAGCCTATCAGTGCCACCTCATCAGTGCACATTAGTGAAGGAGAAAATTTACTTATTTTCAAAATTTGGTCACAGAAAAACTTTTTTTTTTTTTATTCAAAATTTTCTGTCTTTTTTTGTAAGAAATAAAAAACCCAGCGATGATCAAATACCACCAAAAGAAAGCTCTATTTGTGTGGAAAAAAAATGATAAAAATGTCATATGGGTACAGTGTAGCATGACCGCGCAATTGTCATTCAAAGTGTGACAGCGCTGAAAGCTGAAAATTGGCCTGGGCAGGAAGGGGGTGAAAGTGCCCGGTATTGAAGTGGATAAACTGTAATGACAGATATAAACCCAATTCATAGCTCTGTCATTACAGTTGATTCGAGGTTACTCCTACACAACAGTAATATACACTTCAACCGCAATGTTGCGTGATTTTATTTGACTTCGGAATATGGTTTGGCTTTTTATACATATATGTAAATTAAATTTTTCACGCACTTTCAATTGTTTTGGTGATATTTTTGCCCTATAAAATCCCACATCAGGGGCTTCTTGCCAATAGAGTCTACATTCCTGAGTGTGCCTATTATGATTTCACTTTTGTGAGTAACATTCTTTGGTTTTATTTATATTAACCACTTTACGTCTGCTCACAGTAATACTACTGCGGCAGAGTGGCTCGTTATCGTCTGACGACGTAGTACTACGTCGTCAGACACTCCCCCTTCTGGGCGGCGCTTTCGCGCCGCCAGAGGCTCGCTCCCGCTGTTTTCATTCACAGCGGGAGTCGGGCCAGGGGAGGAGCAACGGCGATCGCCGCTGCTCTTACCCGATCGTCGGGGATCGAGTCTGGAGATCCGCCCGCTGTGTGTAAAACACAAGCGGGCGGATCTCCATAGTGACAGGGAGTGACAGATCGGACTGTTCAGCATAGCTGGACATCCGATCTGTCCTTCTGTCACTCAGTCACCTCCCCCCCCACACGTCAGTAAGGACCAGGCATACATTAACCCCTCCCTCTCCAATAAAATTAACCCCTTCCCTGCCAGTGTCATTTTTACAGTAACAGTGCATATATATAGCACTGATTACTGCAGTAATGTCACTGGTACCCCCAAAAGTGTCAAAAATGTCAGTCAAGGGTCCGATCTGTCCGCCGCAGTCCCGCAAAAAAAATCGCAGATCGCCGCCATTACGCGTTAAAAAAAAAAAACACCAAAAATGACAGAAATCTTTCCCTTTGTTAGTAAACGCAATAACTTTTGCGCAAACCAATCAAAATACGCTTATTGCAATTTTTTTTACCAAACATAGGTAGCAGAAAACAAATTGGCCAAAAATTTAAAAAAAAATTGGTTTTTACATCTTTTTTGGGGGGAATTTCATATAAAAAAATGTTAAAAATATTGTTATTTTTTCAAAATAAACGCTCTTTTTTTGTTTATAGCGCAAAAAGTAAAAATCGCACAGGTGATCAAATACCACCAAAAGAAAGCTCTGTTTGTGGGAAAAAAAGGACGTAAATTTCGTTTGGGTACGGCGTCGCGCGACCGCGCAATTGTCAGTTGAAGTCGCACAGCGCCGAATCGCAAAAAGTGGCCTGGACGGAAGACAGCAAAATCCTCCGGTGGTAAAGTGGTTAAAGTTCATAAAGCCACCCATTTGATAGATTCCCTTACTGTTGTCATTTCAGGAAAGCCAACTAAATAGACTTATTATTGCTCAGTAATTATCTATCTTCAGATCTGTAGATGAAAGCTTAGAAAGTAGAACTTACCTGGTCACCTGTAGAGGTGTATAGGAAGAGGATTCCTGGGTCTCACGAGCAACGTGGCGCCTCTACCAGAAGGCTTGGTGCTGCGTTCCTCCAGAAGGGAATTCTGTCCTTGTTGGGAAAAAACACAAACACCCTGCCCAGCACTGAGGGGTGGGGAAGCGGCCAGCATGTATTTACTTTGGAACGAATCAAAAAAAGAAAAACGTGTGCGAGTCATATCAAGCGCCATCGTCGTCCAGATTCACAAGGACTTGGAACACAAGTATGCCGAGGGTTGGGCATTTATTCTGTGTCCTGCTATGACCTGCCAGTACCCAGCACTTCTGTGGTTATTCTGTAGAGTTTTTATCACTTTCAGTGACTTTACAATGATTTAGTAACTCTGCCTTGCAGCACTGGGGTTTCTAGTTCAAGCCCTGGAGGACACTTTCTGCATAAGGTTTGCATGTGTGCTTGGGTGGGTTTCCTCCCACGCTCCAAAGCCGTGCTGGGATGTTAGTTGGGTGCTTTCCAACTTGGCCCTTGTGTGTGAGATAGACTTTAGATTGTAAACTCCATGAGCGGACTGATATGAATGCTATATTTAAATTGTCAGCATTCTATAAATCCCTGTAATAATAAAAAAAATGGAAGCTTCAGCTGAATGCTATAAGAAACAAACTGTTTGACATTTAACCAGTTCTGGACCGGAAGGATTTGCCCCCTTAATGACCAGGCCATTTTTTGCGATTCGGCACTGCGTTACCTAAACAGACAATTGCGCGGTCATGCAACACTGTACCAAAATAAAATTGATGTCTTTTGGTGGTATTTGATCACCTGTACGATTTTTATTTTTTTGCGCTATAAACAAAAAAAGAGCGACAGATCTGAAAAAAAAAAAAAATGGAAAATTGATATCAAATACTTACCGTAATTTTCCTTTCCTGATGGACTCCATGGCTGCATACGTTTGGGTAGGCCCCGCCTCCTCTCCTACCCTATAGGACCCCACTCCCATAAATCTTTGCTCCCTTTCAGCATCCATGTTCTGTAACTAGCCTACTGAGGAATTGGGAGGAGACTCCTGCTGCCATGGAGTCCATCAGGAAAAGAAAATTACGGTAAGTATTTGATATCAATTTTACGTTTTCCTGACAGACTCCATGGCAGCATATGTTCGGGAAATAACTCGCTATACTCTCCCGGGTGGGAAGATGCTGAAGAAAAAAGCTTTAATTGGCACCGTCAACTGACTGCACTTGAACACCAAAATTAACAGAGGATAGTGCAGCTGGTTCAACACAATAATGAGAAAGAAAAGTGTTGATAGATGACCAGGAGGCTGCCCTGCATATCACATCAGGAGCGACATGCCTAGAGACTGCCCATGACGTGGAAATACTTTGAGTTGAATGTGCCGTAACCGCCTCCGGAGGAGCCAAGCCCTTCGCTCTGTAGGCCCATTGAATGGCCTGGACAATCCAAGCAGCTACCGCTCTAGAAGAAGCACGCATTCCTCTTTTCTTCCCTTGGAGAAGGACAAAGAGGAAATACGACTGACGGAAGGAGGATGTGGATGCCAAATATTGTTTTAAGGTGTTGCCCACATCTAGGGGATGGAGCGGAGAAGCTTCATCAGTCCTGAAGGTGGTAAGGACTATATCCGTGTTTTCATGGAAGACGGAGGTTACCTTGGGGTTTGACCCCAGCATAGGGATTAGAACCACTCTATCCTGGAAGAAAGTTAAGAAAGGCTCTTTTGATCCTAGATTATGAATCTCAGAGACTCTCTTGGTGGAGGTAATAGCCACCAAAAATACTGTCTTCAGCGTAAGCTCTTTGACTGAAAGAGAAGCCATATCAACAGAAGAGAAGAAGTCCAAGACTAGAGGGAGATCCCATTTGGGGAATCTTGGTTTCCTCTGAGGCCTGAGCCTAACTGCGCCCTTGAAGAATTGCTGGACTAGCTGATGTTTTGCCAATGATACCCCGGCAAAGGCCGAGATGGCCGAGACTTGCACCCGGAGCGAGCTGACCGACAGGGAGAGATCCAGGCCAGACTGCAAGAAACTCAGAACCTGCTGAACTGTAGGTGCGTTCACTGAACCGGATCCCGGAGTTTGATGACTTATATATTTGGACCAGATCCTTTCATAGACCCTGTTGGTGCTACTTCTTCTATAATTCATGAGCGTAGAAATTACCTCCAACCTCCCCCTCTCAAGAACCAAGCCTTGAGGTGCAGACGTGCAGGACATGGGTGCAGAGTAGGACCTTGTGACAGCAGGTCAAACCTGAGGGGTAGAGAGATTGGATCCCGGAAGCGGAGGAGAGACAGCAAGGGAAACCAGGGTCTGTTGGGCCAAAAAGAAATTACCGCCAAGATTTCCACCGCCTCCATTCTCTGTAGAAATTGGAGGATTATTGGCACTGGCGGGAAGGCATAGGCTGTTCGAAAATTCCAGCTGTCCGTGAGGGCATCTACCCCGAACGCCTGAGGATCCCGGAACCTCGTATAGTATTTCCACAGTTTTTTGTTGAGTGGGGCCGCGAAGAGGTCCACTTCCGAAAAACAGCCCCAGGGACAGAACCCAATCGAACACTTCTTGATGGAGAGACCACTCGTTGTTGTCGAGCTTGTATCTGGAAAGAAAGTCTGCTTCCACATTCAGTATTCCTGGAACAAAAACAGCCGAGAGATTGGCCAGATGTTGCTGAGACCAGGACATGATAGGTTCCGTCTCTTGGAGTAGAGACAGGCTGCGGGTCCCTCCCTGTCTTTTGACATATGCCACCGCTGTTTCGTTGTCCAACCTGAGTATAACTGAGGCTCTTTGGATCAGATGGCGGAAGGCCTGAAGGGCTTTGAAGGCGGCCCGCAGTTCCAGGATATTGGACACTACTCCGCGTGTAGGAAATTCCCAACTGCCTTGTGCCACTTCTGACAGACAGTGGGCTCCCCAACCCGTACTGCTGGCATCGGAAGTTACCGTGATCCATGTGACTGTGAATTCCCGAGATTCGCTCAACGTAGCCGCCAGGGAAGACAACCCTTCATGAATGGGGTTAGGTGAATGACCTGAGACATGCTCTCTGATGTCCACTGTTGGAGAAAACCCCTCTTGGAAGGGTCTCAGTTTCCACAAAGCCCACTTCACCATGGGGGCTATGGCCACCAGGGTCCCTACTATCCTCAAACACTGCCGAGCAGTGAGATGGGAGGATTCTAGGGCAAGAGCCACACTGTTTTGAACCACCGGAATCTTTTCTTTGGTCAGAGAGATGGTACACTTCACTGTGTTGAACAGTGCTCCTAGGAACACAAGCGATTGTGTTGGAATTAGGTGTCTCTTCTCGAGGTTCAAGATCCACCTGAAGTCTTGGAGAGTCGAGGTCACTTGTTCTAGATGCAGAAGTAGTTGAGACCTGTCTTGAGACAGAAGGGGCAGGTCATCTAGATAGTGGTGTAACCTGATACCTCTGACCCTGATGAGTGCCACAACTGCCAATAAGGTCTTGGAAAACATGCGAGGCGATGTTGAAAGCCCGAAGGGGAGACATGTGAACTGCATATGAGCACGTCCGATGGCGAAGTGGAGAAACCGCTGAAATTCTCTTGCTACTGGAACGTGAAAATACGCATCCTTCAGATCTATGGATGCTAGCCAGTCTCCTGGAAGAACAGACTGCTGGATCGTGACCAAGGACTCCATCTTGAACTTGTTGAGGTACGTAAGGTCTATCACGGGCCTCCAGGTGCCGTTTTTCTTTTGAACGAGGAAGAGGGGTGAATAGACTCCCTGACATCTTTCTGCATCTGGGACTGGAACTACAGCCTCCTGAGCCACCAAGGTGTCTAGGTAAGAGAGAAGGATCTTCTTTTTCTCTATTGAAGGAGGGAGAGATGTAGCGATGAACCTGGGCCTGGGTATGTTGTTGAAAACCCATGATGACCCAATCCTGCTTCCAGTATATAGGACCATACGTAGGAACATAACACCATATGTATGAGGAGGACAAAAAAGGAACATGGATGCTGAAAGGGAGCAAAGATTTAAGGGAACGGGGTCCTATAGGGTAGGAGAGGAGGCGGGGCCTACCTGAACATATACTGCCATGGAGTCTGCCAGGAAACAATATTTTTCACATTCTGCTACATGACATTCCCGGAAAAAAAATTTGAAAAATCTAAATTTTTCATAATTTTAGGCCAATTTGTATTCTGCTAAATATTTTTGGTAAAATAAAATCGCAATAAGCGTATTTTGATTGGTTTGTGCAAAGGTTATCGCGTCTACAAACTAGGGGAAAGATTTATGTCATTTTAATTTATTTATTTTTTACTAGTAATGGCGGCAATCTGCGATTTTTAGCGGGACTGCGACATTGCGGCGGACAGATTGGACACCTAACCGACATTTTTGACACTTTTGGATGTACCAGTGACATTACCACAGTAATCAGTGCTAATAATATGCACTGTTACTGTAATAAAAAGGGGTAGGAGAAGAAAAGCAGCGTCACCTCATTGTACATAAAAACAATGTAGTAACTCACACAGAGGAAATAGTTGATCAGCAAATGGTGATGGTTCATCTGCAACACTGTAGGGATGTTAGGGAAGTACACTGTGGTGGACATGGTCCTGGCTGTCCATTACAACGATCACCACAGTGTACTTCCCTAACATCCCTACAGTGTTGCAGATGAACCATCACCATTTGCTGATCAACTATTTCCTCTGTGTGAGTTACTACATTGTTTTTATCTACACTGAGGTGACGCTGCTTTTCTTCTCCTACCCTTTTTTGTCTGTTGCAGAGTCCCTCTAGCTCTGTATGAAGCCTGCAGCCACCTCCACCATCCATCTCCACTAACCCCAGGGATTGAACTATCCTGCATACCTCCTAAAAAGACTACCTACAGCCACAGTTGAAACTTTTTTCATAAGATCGAATGTACTTGACTCTTTCACTGGCGCAGGTCGAACGTTGTGTATATGTACCTTTCACTGTTACTGTAATAATGACACTGGCAGGGAAGGGGTTAACCTAGGAGTGATCAAAGGGTTAAGTGTGAGCCTAGGGGAGTGTTTTCTAACTGTGGAGGAGGGACTTATGAAATGATTATAGACTATGGACGAGTATTTTACAAAGCTTTATTAAAAAATTGACAGAGACAATTGAAAGGGACACCCCCCTAGTATTGAATACATTGTATCAGTGTAAATATAACAATAGTTGATTAAACAGTAAATATAAGCATTTTGATTGGATAACACAGTGAACACTTATGTTTAGTGACCCAACGTCCATCAAAATTGACCAATTCTATATGGCACCAATCAGTAACCTTTATTTTTTTCATCAGCTGATGTCCTGGAAGCAGGTTTAGGAGCAACTTGACCTAGCCAATAGTCGGAGATGGCAGTAGGGAGGTAGGATAGAGGGAGGTAGTACAGCTTGCAGTCCCAGCCGGGTGAGTACCGGGTCCAGGGGTGGACAGCGGTCAGGGCGTGCTCCATACAATCTGGGACTTTGTACGTCTTTGGACTGGATGATGCTGGTAATGCTTCCAGAGCCTTGATGCCTGTTGGGTATATCAAAAGTCAAACACTGATCATGGCAACAGTACTGGTTTTAAACAAAAAATATTATAGAGGCGCATTTGTGCGAATTATCTTTATCAGGTGTATACAGACTACCAGGGCCGCCATCAGGGGGGTACAGCCAGTACTCCTGTATGGGGCCCCGGCACATAGGGGGGCCCGGACGGCAGGAAGATCGGTAGGATGACAGCATATCTCCCAACCTGGGCAGGACTGTCCCGCTGTACAGAGGCTTTGTCCGGCATATTTCTGGTGATAAATGTTACCTTGTAGCTCAGAAGGACCTGCAGCAGTGGGAACATTTAGAACAGCCAGGGATTGGCTAACAAACCAGCTGGGTGTGCACTATGCAGCCACAATGAGAGACTGCACCTGTCAAATTCATGCTGTGATGTCGGTAATGGGCAGGACTGCTACTCGGACCCATCCCCTGTGTCAAGCAACACGTGCAAAGGGAAGAAGGAGAAGGAAGATACAGGGAGTGCAGAATTATTAGGCAAATGAGTATTTTGACCACATCATCCTCTTTATGCATGTTGTCTTACTCCAAGCTGTATAGGCCCGAAAGCCTACTACCAATTAAGCATATTAGGTGATGTGCATCTCTGTAATGAGAAGGGGTGTGGTCTAATGACATCAACACCCTATATCAGGTGTGCATAATTATTAGGCAACTTCCTTTCCTTGGGCAAAATGGGTCAAAAGAAGGACTTGACAGGCTCAGAAAAGTCAAAAATAGTGAGATATCTTGCAGAGGGATGCAGCACTCTTAAAATTGCAAAGCTTCTGAAGCGTGATCATCGAACAATCAAGCATTTCATTCAAAATAGTCAACAGGGTCGCAAGAAGCGTGTGGAAAAACCAAGGGGCAAAATAACAGCCCATGAACTGAGAAAAGTCAAGCGTGCAGCTGCCAAGATGCCACTTGCCACCAGTTTGGCCATATTTCAGAGCTGCAACATCACTGGAGTGCCCAAAAGCACAAGGTGTGCAATACTCAGAGACATGGCCAAGGTAAGAAAGGCTGAAAGACGACCACCACTGAACAAGACACACAAGCTGAAACGTCAAGACTGGGCCAAGAAATATCTCAAGACTGATTTTTCAAAGGTTTTATGGACTGATGAAATGAGAGCGAGTCTTGATGGGCCAGATGGATGGGCCCGTGGCTGGATTGGTAAAGGGCAGAGAGCTCCAGTCCGACTCAGACGCCAGCAAGGTGGAGGTGGAGTACTGGTTTGGGCTGGTATCATCAAAGATGAGCTTGTGGGGCCTTTTCGGGTTGAGGATGGAGTCAAGCTCAACTCCCAGTCGTACTGCCAGTTTCTGGAAGACACCTTCTTCAAGCAGTGGTACAGGAAGAAGTCTGCATCCTTCAAGAAAAACATGATTTTCATGCAGGACAATGCTCCATCACACGCGTCCAAGTACTCCACAGCGTGGCTGGCAAGAAAGGGTATAAAAGAAGAAAAGCTAATGACATGGCCTCCTTGTTCACCTGATCTGAACCCCATTGAGAACCTGTGGTCCATCATCAAATGTGAGATTTACAAGGAGGGAAAACAGTACACCTCTCTGAACAGTGTCTGGGAGGCTGTGGTTGCTGCTGCACGCAATGTTGATGGTGAACAGATCAAAACACTGACAGAATCCATGGATGGCAGGCTTTTGAGTGTCCTTGCAAAGAAAGGTGGCTATATTGGTCACTGATTTGTTTTTGTTTTGTTTTTGAATGTCAGAAATGTATATTTGTGAATGTTGAGATGTTATATTGGTTTCACTGGTAAAAATAAATAATTGAAATGGGTATACTGTATATTTGATTTTTGTTAAGTTGCCTAATAATTATGCACAGTAATAGTCACCTGCACACACAGATATCCCCCTAAAATAGCTAAAACTAAAAACAAACTAAAAACTACTTCCAAAAATAGTCAGCCTTGATATTAATGAGTTTTTTGGGTTCATTGAGAACATGGTTGTTGTTCAATAATAAAATGAATCCTCAAAAATACTCATTTGCCTAATAATTCTGCACTCCCTGTATAGCAGCCAGCAACAGAAAGGTATTTTAGAAAGGTAATCATGTGGAAGATGGGGGACCTTTGGGGAAGATAAGGGCAGAGGAGAAGTGTGTGTGTTCCAGAGGTTGTAGCAGCTGGGAAGAGGTGCAGTACAGAGGCATTTACATACATTCGCTACTATGTACAGCTTGGTATGACACTACTCCCGATTTTTAACATTGGCCTTAATGGAGAATCATGGTCAACTTGGTATGGCACTGCTCCCTGTCTAACATTTGTATCTATGGGAAATCTTGGTCAGCTTAGTAAGGCACTACTCCCTATCTAGCACTCTCCTGAACCCTGTGCATAATGCACTCCAGAACCCTGCATTCTGTATCTAGCATTCTCCTGAACGTATTCCTGACCCCTGCACTCTGTACATAATGCATTCCTGATCTCTGTACGGGGATGGGGTTGTGAATTTGTGGAGGGATTTGGGGGGTTGCGCTGTGAGGGGTGATTGGGAGGGATTTCTGCTAGGAAGAGGGATTGGGGGAGGGGGTGATAATATAATTTTGATATTTTCGGTGTAGGGGGGGGGGCCCTGTCAGGTAGGCTGTATGGGGCCCCAGGATTTCTAGCGGCAGCCATGCAGACTACGGCCTGCAGGTCCCAACTGACCCACTACAAGATTTTATCTGGCCCACAGCTAGGGTCAGTGGTGTGTCCTCAACATGCACTGAGGACTCAGGTAAGCAGAGGCTGCCTGTGGTCTTACCCCCACCCTCTTTGCAGTCTGCAGCATAGTTTCCTGCTGGCATCCCTGCAACCAATGAAGTACTGGTTCCTGGTTCCTCAGAATTCACAATAGAACAAAACTTCCTCCACCCAGACCTGCTCCGCCTCATAGCTCCCATCCTGTTGGTACATCACTCTGTACCTTACAGTGATTGGGGGGGGGGCCTCTGATGGGGACCCTAATGTAAGGGGGGCTCTGATGGAGACCCTAATGTAAGAGGGGGGGCTCTGATGAGGACCCTGTCAGGAGAGGGGGCTCTGATGGGGACCCTACTGTAAGAGGGGGGTCTGATGGGGACTCCAATGCAAGGGGACTGCTCTGATGGAGACCGTAATGCAAGGGTTGGTTTGATGGGAACCCTAATGTAAGGGGGGCTCTGAAGAGGACCCTAATGTAAGGTGGGCTCTGATGGGGACCCTAATGTAAGGTGGGCTCTGGTGGGGACCCCAATGTAAGGGAGGCTCTGATGGAGACTTTAATGTAAGGGAGGCTCTGATCGGGGCCCTAATATAAGGGGTCTCTGATGGGGAATGTAATACAAGAGGACTGCTCTGATAGGGACCCTAATGCAAGGGGACTGCTCTGATGGGGACCCTAATGCAAGGGGACCGCTCTAATGGAGTTCCTAATGTAAGGGGGGCTGCGATGGGGACCCTAATGTAAAGGGGGCCCAGATGGGGACCCTAATGTAAAGGGGGCCCAGATGGGGACCCTTATGTAAGGGGGGCACTGATGGGGACCCTAATGTAGGAAGGGGCTCTGATGGAGACCCTAATGCAAGGGGGGATTCTGATGGAGACACTAATGTAAGGAGGGCTCTGATGGAGACCCTAATGTAAGGGGGGCTCTGATTGAAACCCTGATGTAAGGAGGGACTCTGATGGAGACCCTAATGTAAAGAGGGCTCTGATGGAGACCCTAATGTAAAGGGGGCTCTGATGGAGACTCTAGTGTAAGGGGGGACTCTGATGGAGACCCTAATGTAAAGTAGGCTCTGATAGAGACCCTAATGTAAGGGGGGCTCTGATGGAGACCCTAATATAAGAGGGGGCTCTGATGGAGATCCTTATGTAAGGAACGACTCTGATAGAGACCCAAATGTAAGGGGGGGCCCACATGGGGACCCTAATGTAAGGGGGGCCCACATGGGGACCCTTATGTAAGGGGGGCACTGATGGGGACCCTAATGTAGGAAGGGGCTCTGATGGAGACCCTAATGCAAGGGGGGACTCTGATGGAGACACTAATGTAAGGAGGGCTCTGATGGAGACCCTAATGTAAGGGGGGCTCTGATTGAAACCCTGATGTAAGGAGGGACTCTGATGGAGACCCTAATGTAAATAGGGCTCTGATGGAGACCCTAATGTAAAGGGGGCTCTGATGGAGACTCTAGTGTAAGGGGGGACTCTGATGGAGACCCTAATGTAAAGTAGGCTCTGATAGAGACCCTAATGTAAGGGGGGCTCTGATGGAGACCCTAATATAAGAGGGGGCTCTGATAGAGAACCTAATGTAAGTGGGGCTCTAATGGAGAACCTAATGTAAGTGGGGCTCTGATGGAAACCCTAATATGGGGGGGGGGGGCCTGATGGAGACCCTAATGTAAGGGGGGCTCTGATGGAGACCCCAATGTAAGGGGGGCTCTGATGGAGACCCTAATGTAAGGGGGGCTCAGATGGGGACCCCAATGTAAGGGGGCTCTGATTTGAAAGGGAGTCTGATCGGGACTCTAATGTAAGGGGCAACCCTGTTGTAATCAAAACTGTCCATTGGCGACGCTTTAAAGTTAAAGAAGGACCCCTTGTGGTTAGGATGCAGCAGGCCAGCAGCTTGGCAGAGGACCTAGAAAACAGCGGCAATCGCTGTAGTAAGGGCAGCTACTAGAGTAATTATCCAATTCCACAGCAGTCCCACAGGTATGGAATATCTATCTTACCTATTTAAATATGCTGAGTAGTTTTGCATTGATATGTGATCAAGACCCAACCAGAGACAAAATGCGTTGCCAGCGAGCGTTATAACATGGTTTTAAAAAAGATTTTTAAAATTGAATTTTAACAGAGGTATCATTTGAGGTCTGCTGATCATCACATAAGAATTGTTTCCTGCTGGAGACATGGATCCTGTAATCCTATCTTCAGGAATGAGGGGAAACTTTCTGCTGTAGGGTGACAACGCTGCTCCTCTATACAAGCACAGTGAGCGTTGTCCCCTAGTAGGATTGGAAGTGTGTAATAGGCAGGATCAGAAGGTAAAAATAAAGGGGAAAAAGGTAAAAAATAGAAACTTTAAGGAAAGAGTCATGAGGCTCAGACAGACACTTGATACATAAAAGCCTGTTGGGTAATTGTACACCAATGGCTATGAACACTCAGGTGTGGTGTGCTCTCTGCAGTAACAAAAAGCTGCAGTTATGTGTCTTTATGTTATAGCTTACATTGCTTGAGGTAGTCCTCTCCATAGCTCTCCTTAATATGCGCTGGAAGTTTTTCCCACATTCGGTTGATGTTATTTATATAATTATCCACAGTCTTGCACGCAGGGGTTTGGAAAGCTCCTGGCTCAATGGTAGAAACCTTTACACCAAAATAACGCATTTCCCTCCTGGAGAATAGAACCAGTACAAATGTAATAAAAGGTTTCCTATAAATGTTTTAACACAGACCACAAAATCATTTTGGACTTTATTAACCAGTTCACCAATTCTCACACCTGTACATCGTCTACGAACCGTAGCAATTCTTACATATCTTCTTTGGGCCTACTGATTCGGAAATACCTTGTCATTTTGTAACCACCTCAGTTCCGGAAGGTTTTGTCCCTTCATAACCAGGACATTTTTTGCTATTCAGCACTGCGCTCTTTTAACTGGCAATTGCGCGGTCATGCAACACTGTACCCAAATTAAATTTATATATATTTTTTTCACACAAATAGAGCTTACTTTTGGTTGTATTGGTAGGCCCTTTTCACATGATCAGACCGACCAGGTCTGCTTGTCCGTTTTTGCAGGTGGACCTGATCAGGCCACCCATTCGCCTCTATGGGGAGGTGGACGTCAGCGGACTTGTGTCCACTGACACCAGTCTACCATCCAATCCGACAAGATCTGCTGAAAACAGGCAGATGGCGATACACACTGATGTAATGCGTATGGGGGAGGAGTTTTGACGTTACCCGCGGCCGCCCGGCATGATTCACGATCTGCTAGCTGTCTGCATTTGGCACCGTGTCAGTGCTATATTTGTGAGTAATTTTACTGTGTATTACTTCAATAAATTGTGTTAAAGACAGAGAGCATTAGATCACTTTTTATTTTATATGACTGATCCGTCCAAGCTGTGCATGGATTTCTGTGTGAGGACCAGATTCATTGTTGGTTATTGCATTGGCCTGGTGACCCCTAGTGGTCGAATAGTGGAGGTGAGAGGCAGTTTGTTTCTTGGTGGATGGGCATTATACACGGAACAACATTGCATGGAGTGTATTTCATCTATCTTCACTCAAGGCCTCCTTCCCTGATTACCAACCTGCTCATGTCTATGGCTTTATTATTACATTATTTCATTTCATTTTAATTATTTATGCGCTGCACCATTTTTCTTTGTTTATCACTTCTGAGTTTTTTTGGTTGACCTTCAGTGTCCAGTAGCAATCGATCTAGGTTTAGGTGTGCGAGATCTAGCGCTGAATACCTTTCTTCAAATGTGTTAGGAATGAAAGGATGCTACATCGTTTGAAAGAAATGATAATTGTCAACCTACAGAGGGCTAAATTCAACGACACCCCAAAAATCAAAGACAAAAAATGATGCAGCAGGCTAGTCCATTTTGCTGAAATTTCATTGCAGCAACTCAAAATGGTACTCAGTAGTTTCTATGGCTCCCACATGCTTGTATGCATGCCTGACAATGTTGGGGTATGCTCCTAATGAGACGATGAATGGTGTCCTGGGGTATTTCCTCCCAGATCTGGACCAGGACATCACTAAGCTCCTGAACAGACTGAGGTGCAACCTGGCGGCATAGGATGGACCAAAAAATAATGTCCCAGAGGTGTTCTATTGGATTTAGGTCAGGCGAGCATGGGGACCATTCAATTACACTGAATTTCCAGGGGGAGGCCACTGACATTTTTTTCCCTACTCATCTTTCCTGACTGTTTTTCACAAGTTTTGCATTTGGCTAGGAAGTTGCACAGGCAGAAGTTGCACAGGCAGTCCAACTCCTCCAGGATGGTACATCAATACGTGCCATTGCCAGAAGGTTTTCTGTGTCTCCCACCACAGTCTCAGGAGCATGAAGGAGATTCCAGGAGACAGGCAGTTTCTCTAGGAGAGCTGGACAGGGCCGTAGAAGGTTCTTAACCCATCAGCAGGACTGGTATTTGCTCCTTTGTGCAAGGAGGAACAGGATGAGCTCTGCCAGAGCCCTACAAAATTACCTCCAGCAGGCCACAGGTATGATTGTCTCTGACTAAACATCCAGAAACCGACTTCATAAAGGTTGGCCTGGGAGCCCGATGTCCTCTAACGGGCTCTGTGCTCACTGCCGGGCACCATGGAGCTTGATTGGCATTTGCCATTGAACACCAGAATTTGCAGGTCTGCCACTAGCACCCTGTGCTTTTCACAGATGAGAGCAGGTTCACCCTGAGCACATGTGACAGACATGAAAGGGTCCTGGAGAAGCTGCAGAGAACGTTATGCTGCCTGTAACATTGTCCAGTTTGGTGGTGGGTCAGTGATGGTCTCGGGAAGAATATCCATGGAGGGACACACAGACATCTACAGGCTAGACAATGGCACCCTGACTGCCATTAGGTATTGGGTACAAATTCTTGGACCTATTTTCAGACCTTACGCTGGTGCAGCGAGTCTTGGGTTGCTCCTGGTGCATGACAATGCCTCTTGTGGCGAGAGTAGGCAGAGGATGAAGGAATTGATACCATTGAATGGCCCCCATGCTTGCCTGACCTAAATCTAGTAGAACACCTCTGGGATATTATGTTTCAGGCCATCTATCTCCTCCAGGTTGCACCTCAGTCTTTTCAGGAGCTTAGTGATGCCCTGGTCTAGATCTGGGAGGAAATACCCCAGGACACCATCCGTCGTCTCATTAGGAGCATGCCTAGACATTGTCAGACATGCATACAAGCACGTGGGGGCCATGCAAACTACTGAGGACCATTCTGAGTTGCTGCAATGAAATTTAAGTAAAATGAACTAGCCTGCTGCATCATTTTTTCACTTTGATTTTCGGGGTGTCTTTGAATTCAGCCCTCTGTAAGGTGATCATTTTCATTTCCATCAAATGATGTGGCATCATTTCCTTCCTAACACATTACCCAGTCCATACCAGTATAGATCCTAACACATTACCCAGTCCATACCAGTATAGATCCTAACACATTACCCAGTCCCTATCAGTATAGATATCTGATGTGTTTTCAAAGTATTACTTTAATTTTTTTTGAGCAGTGTTGTTTATTAACACTTGAAGGACTCCAAAATCATGCAACTATGGAATGCAACTTTGATACAACTGTAAGCACTGTTCCCGTAGGGCTTGCTGTGTGTTGACTTCTTAGGCCTCCCTCTGGTAACCTGCAGGCAGTCACTAGGGGATTTTTCACATATCCATCCTTACTCCCACTTGTTCGTTACTCAAACAGTCTAGGGTGTTTGGATTTCATACTTATTGTAGACCTAGATGGGAGAAAGGAATAGTGAAATACTCCAACTCAACTATTCACAGTAGATAACAACTGTCACTTGGCCTCACCGGATTACTTGTGGAAGCAGACACGCTGCTTTTAATATAGTGCCACTTGTATGGAAGAATTAAGTCCTCTTGCTCTCTCTAGTAGCAGAATTGACACAACTACTTTATCTTCAGGACACTCTCTAGCATCCCCTTGACTGACCCCTGTCCACTGACTCTTCCACTGAAGGAATGGTCCTCACATGATAGGCCCCATGACACAGATCTGCATCCATTTTAGGCAGAATCAAATCCTTTCAAGTGTCCCCCTTCCAGTCAGTTTTGCTGGACATCTGGGTTCAGTTCCTATCTAACTTTCAGGCCCTCAGATCAACCACCCGAGGCCGCATGGCAACTTCTACAAAGGATGGGCAGGCGCCCCCTCCCTCCAGGACCCCGCTCTCCAGTCCAAGACCTTAAGCACATGTGCCCTTGGCATTTATACAGTCTCCCAGCATGCAGCAAGGCACTTTCCTCTGCCAAACCCCATGACTGTAACAATGCCTGTGCCCTCACTTGTCAGGTTTCCTCCCACTGTCCAATATGTCTCCCTATTGGACCAGTGTGAAACATTTCAGACAAGCTGAGCTGCACCTGAGCACCATGAGCAGATCCTACCAATGGATCCTGCTCTCTGGTAGGCAAAGAGCAATATACATTTACCTGGCAATCTCTCTGGTAAGCAGAAAGACCCAAAAACTATACTCTCTCTTCTAGGACCTACAGTATCTGACAAAAGTGAGTACACCCTTCACATTTTTGTAAATATTTTATTATTTGTTCAGTGTTGTCACATGAAAAGATATAACACTTTGCTACAATGTAAAGCAGTGAGTGTACAGCTTGTATAACAGTGTAAATGTGCTGTCCCCTCAAAATAACTCAACACACAGCCATTATTGTCTAAACCGCTGGCAACAAAAGTGAGTACACCCCTAAGTGGAAATGTCCAAATTGGGCCAAAAGTGTCAATATTATGTGTGGCCACCATAATTTTCCAGCACTGCCTTAACACTCTTGGATATGGAGTTCACCAGTGATTTACAGGTTGCCACTGGAGTCCTCTTCCACTCCTCCATGAGGACATCATGTTGCTGGTGGATGTTAGAGACCTTGTGCATCTCCACCTTCCATTTAAGGATGCCCCACAGATGCCTAATGGGGTTTAGGTATAGAGACATGCTTGGCCAGTCCATCACCTTTACTCTCAACTTCTTAAGCAAGGCAGTGGTCGTCTTGGAGGTGTGTTCGGGGTTATCATATTGGAATACTGCCCTGCGGCCCAGTCTCCGAAGGGAGGGGATCATGCTCTGCTTCAGTATGTCACAGTACATGTTGGCATTCTTGGTTCCCTCAATGAACTGTAGCTCTCCAGTGCCGGCAGCACTCATGCAGCCCCAGACCATGACCCTCCCACCACCATGCTTGACTGTAGGCAAAAAAAAAACGTATCTTTGTACTCTTCACCTGTTTGCCGCCACACACGCTTGACACCTTCTGAACCAAATAAGTTTATCTTGGTCTCATCAGACCACAGGACATGGTTCCAGTAATCCATGTCCTTAGTCTGCTTGTCTTCAGCAAACTGTTTGGGGCTTTCTTGTGCATCATCTTTAGAAAGGGCTTCCTTCTGGGATGACAGCCATGCAGACCAATTTGATGCAGTGTGCAGCGTATGGTCTGAGCACTGACAGGCTGACCCCCCACCCCTTCAACCTCTGCAGCAATGCTGGCAGCACTCATACGTCTATTTTCCAAAGACAACCTCTGGATATGACGCTGAGCACGTGCACTCAACTTCTTTGGTCGACCATGGCGAGGCCTGTTCTGAGTGAAACTATTGTTGGTCTTGGCTACCGTGCTGCAGCTCAGTTTCAGGGTCTTTGCAATCTTCTTATAACCTAGGCCATCTTTATGTAGAGCACCAATTCTTTTTTTTTTTTCAGATCCTCAGAGAGTTCTTTGCCATGAGGTACCATGTTGAACTTCCAGTGACCAGTATGAGAGAGTGAGAGCGATAACATCAAATTTTACACACCTGCTCCCCATTCACACCTTAGACCTTGTAACGAGTCACATGACATTGGGGAAGGAAAATGGGTAATTAGGCCCAATATGGACATTTTATATTAGGGGTGTACTCACTTTTGTTGCCAGCAGTTTAGACATTAATGGCTGTGTGTTGAGTTATTTTGAGAGGACAGCAAATTTACACTGTTATACAAGCTGTACACTCACTACTTTACATTGTAGCAAAGTGTCATTTCTTCAGTGTTGTCACATGAAAAGATAGAATAAAATATTTACAAAAATGTGAGGGATGTACTTACTGTTGTGAGATGCTGTACCTAGAAGGGTGCTACACAATTTTGGAGGTGTGCAACTTGGATGTGACATGCTGTCCCTCGGCAAAGTCGGAGCCACTGTTGCATGTAAAACATTCAGGTATGACTTTCATGCAACTTTTGAGAGTTAACATTGAAGTCTGCAGCCCTCAAGTTGCATGAGAGTCAGACCGAAGTAGTGCATGAACTACTTTAGCCACATCTCGCCCACCCTATAGCAGATTGACGGCGGGAATGTGGTTACATTATCCTGACCGGACGTCATATGACGGCGGCAGGATAATGTGCTCTGCGCGCCCCCCGGGGGCGCGCAGAGCGGCGATCGGTGATGCGAGGTGTCACACTGACTCCCTGCATCTCCGATCTCGGTAAGGAGCTTACTGACGTAGGCTCTTTACCATGTGACCAGCCGTGTCCAATCACGGCTGGTCACATAGTAAACAGGAAGAGCCGTTGATCGGCTTTCCTCAGTACGTGCCTGACAGGCACGAGTAAGGGAGCGCCGATCGGCGGCTCCTCTGACAGGGGGGGGGGGTCGGCACTGGTAATCAGATCATTGATTACCAGTGCAGACCCTCGGGGGGGTGCCACTAGAAACACCAGGGATGCCCACCCATGACCCCAGGGATGCCCACTATGGCCACCAGGGATGGCAATCAGGGCTCAGGGAGCCCCCCATTGCCCTCCCCATCAGTGCTGCCCGCCAGTGCCCTCCCCATCAGTGCTGCCCACCAGTGCCCATCATTGCCATTGATCAGTGCCACCCACCAGTGCCCATTATTGCCCACCAGTGCTGCCTATCAGTGCCCATTAGTGCCCATCAGTGCCGCCCGTCAGTGCCAATCAGTGCCCTCTATCAGTGCCCACCAGTGCTGCCTATCAGTGCCCATCAGTGCCACCTATCAGTGCCCATCAATGCCGCCTATCAGTGCCCATCAATGCCGCCTATCAGTGCCCAGCAGTGCCGCCTATCAGTGCTACCTATCAGTGCCACATATCAGTGCCTATCAGTGCTGCCTATCAGTGCCACCCCATCAGTGCCTCCTCATCAGTGCCTGTCAGTGCAGTCTCATCAGTGCTCATCAGTGCAGGAAAAAACGTATTTATTTACAAAATTGTATAACAAACAAAAAAACGTTTTTTTTTTTCAAACATTTCGGTCTTTTTTTTATTTGTTTAGCAAAAAAGAAAAAACCTTGCAGTGATCAAATACCACCAAAAGAAAGCTCTATTTGTGGGGGGGAAATTACATAAATTTGGTTTAGGTACAGTGTTGCATGACCGCGCAATTGTCATTCAAAATGCAACAGCGCTAAAAGCTGTACAGAGTTTCACAGCTGCTACCTTGTGGAGTGCTAGCTAGAGATGACAGGGTAATAAAGAACGTATAAAAGCCTTACAAGTACTGTTAGATGAGAAGAACAAGGGGAAGAGCAATGGTCATTTTAAGCTACAATCCTTTTACAACCGCTCATCATGGCAACCCACCTTAGGCTGTCCGAGAAAGCCTCCAGGCCAAACTTTGAAGGACAATATCCCCCACCGACAACAGCCAATCTCCCGAAGGCACTGGATACCATAACAATGCGTCCTCTGGCTTTTCTGACAAGATGCAGCAAGCGCACCGTGACATCGACAGTCCCAAGAAAGTTCACATTCAGGACCTCAGAGAAGTCTTCTTTTGTTTGCCACTCATTGGGAGCAAAAGTATTGGTGAAACCAGCATTGTTCACCAGTCCCCACAGCCCTGTGAGCCATGAAACAAAGTAATGTCAGTACTATGTAACTCCTGAAATCAGCAAAATATCAAAACACTTTGTAATTCTTTAGCAATAAGTATGTTTCTAAAGAAATGACTTCCTTTGAGGGTAAAACAAGGATATTTATAAAACCAGGCATTTATATATTTTTATTTTTTTTAAATTCCTAACCTGAAAAAAAAAAGTCTTCTGATAATAAGCCCCTGACATTCAGAGCCTTTCAAAGAAGAACTTCACTCAAGATAAGTTATAAGGGGTACTGAAGTCATCACATTAGATGTCTGGATTTTCGAGGCCGGCAGCTTCTCAATGCCAAAGAACCTCCAGTGTCTCCTTATTTTGTGGCTGAGAAAATTTGGGATTGAAGTGCCACACCAAAATCTGATCGTCCAGATATACATTTATTCAGTGACTTAACAAGAACCTTCAGGGCCCCGGTACAAGAAACCATTAAGGCCCCCCCCCCCCCATCCCCAGCTGGGGCCCTTCTATCTGAGTGGTGGCAGAACATCAGGGCCTGGTAACAAGTGTGACCTATGTGACCCTAGTAGTTCAGTAATTTTTTATTTTATTTTTTAAGAGAGAACAGTTTTGGCAGAACAAAGGTGTTCTGCCGAAAACTCCAATTTGCCAAAATCTCCAACCACGTCACTTCCGTGACTCTCCAGTAGCAATATTTGGAGTTTGACGAGTTAGTGTTTTCACAGAACACCGGCAACTATACACTACGGTACATGACGAGTTGGCTGTTCTGAAAAGTAGGAAAAATGTTGTTGCCGCCTTTGAGGAGGCCATGTTTTTGGTTAGTAGCGGGCGGACTAACAATGTCCACTCAATATAGCCTGTACCGTAGTGTATACACTGCCGTGTTCTGAAAACACTGAAATCTCCAATAATTGCTGCTGAAGAGTCCCCGGAAATGACACTCCAGTACATGCTATAATGAGCGGAGGTTGTTAGTCTCCCCGCTACCAACCAGCAGCATGGCCACCTACAAGTCGGTTAATTTTTCCTCTTTACCCGGTGTTCTGTCAAAACAGCCAACTCGTCATTTACCATAGTTTATACGCTGCCGGTGTTCTGTTAAAATAGCCAGCTCATCGAAATCTCCAATTATTGCTACTGGAGAGTCACCGGAAGGGACGTGGTTGGAGGTTTTGGCGAGCTGGAGCTTTCAGCAGCACACTGGAACCTGAAGTGATGTCGCTCCGGTCCTCCTAGGCCATAGAGATGAGCAGAGGCCATCTTTCCTTCGTTCATCTCTGTAAAAAATGAGGATGAAACGCGTCGGGGAGGAGACACTAGTGCTGACATCAGGCCACTGTCTGATACCGGGTCGGTAGTGGTACCCATTGTCATATGGTTTTACAATTCAGTTTATTTTGGCTTTTAACATACACTTCCAATAAATACTAAACTATGGAGACTTCATCGGGCTCCTGGTGAGCTTTATTTACACCAGCTACATCTGGATGGTGCGAGCTGGTGAACAGCCTTCCCCATAACAGATGGTGGATCTACACTGAGTGCGTGTTTGGTGAACAGCCTTCCCCATAACAGATGGCGGATCTACACTCAGTGGCGGATGGTGCTCAAAATTTTTTTTTTTGGGGGGGGCGCAAAAAGAAAAATGTAATAGGTATTGCTTCGCGGCAAAAAACGCGGTAAAAAATTGCGTGACTTTGAGGTCATGGTACAGGCATGGTACAGGCATGGCACAGGTGATGGCACAGGCATGGCACATATGATGATATAGGCATGTCACAGGTGATGGTATAGGCATGTCAAGGGTGATGGTACAGGTATGTCACAGGTGATGGTACAGGCATGTCACAGGTCATGGCACAGGCATGTCACAGATGATGGTATAGGCATGTCACAGATGATGATAGAGGCATGGCACAGATGATGGTATGCATGTCACAGGTGATGGTACAGGCATGTCACAGGTCATGGTACGGGCATGGTACAGGTCATGGTAAGGGCATGGCACAGGTCATGGTACAGGCATGTCACAGGTGATGGTATAGGCATGTCACAGGTGATGGTAAGGGCATGTCACAGGTCATGGTAAGGGCATGTCACAGGTCATGGTAAGGGCATGTCACAGGTCATGGTAAGGGCATGTCACAGGTCATGGTAAGGGCATGTCACAGGTCATGGCACAGGTCATGGTACAGGTCATGGCAAAGGCATGTCACAGGTCATGGTACAGGCATGTCACAGATCATGTCACAGTAATGTCACAGTCATGTCACAGGTCATGTCACAGTCATGTCACAGGTCATGGTACAGGCATGTCACAGGTCATGTCACAGGTCATGTTACAGGCCATGTCACAGTCATGTCACAGGTCAGGTCACAGCACACAGGTACAGGCATGTCACAGGTCATGTCACAGGCATGTCACAGGTCATGGTACAGGCATGTCACAGGTCATGTCACGGTCATGGCACAGGCCATGTCACAGGTCATGGTACAGGCATGTCACAGGTCATGGTATAGGCATGTCACAGGTCATGGTACAGGCATGTCACAGGTCATGTCACAGTCATGTCACAGGTCATGGTACAGGCATGTCACAGGTCATGGTACAGGCATGTCACAGATCATGGTACAGGCATGTCACAGGTCATGGTACAGGCATGTCACAGGTCATGGTACAGGCATGTCACAGTCATGTCACAGGTCATGGTACAGTCATGTCACAGGTCAGGTCACAGATCATGGTACAGGCATGTCACAGGTCATGTCACTTACCTGCTCTTGGGCTGGCTCACTCGACCGGACTGCTGAAGATGGAGACACGTTGCTCCCGGGTCCGGAGGGACAGCTCCCATACATGGTGCTCCCCCGCAGGTTCAGGCCATGAGGGGGCGACACGCCGACACTGGACACCCCGACTTCTCCGGCACTGCGGGCATCTCCTCTTTTGCCGATCCCTGGAGGTGAAGAAGTGACAGGATGTGATCCTCCTACAGCAGAGCACAGACTTCCAGTTATTCTGTGCCAGCAGCTGCAGCGGTGATAATCTGCGATCAGACATCTGATCGCAGTTTATCTCTGCATGCTCCGATCGAGCTGACCAATCATTCACAACGTGAGGCCGCCCGCCCCGCTGCAGCTGCTGGCACAGAATAACTGGAAGTCTGCGCTCTGCAGGAGGATCACATCCTGTCACTTCTTCACCTCCAGGCTCCTCTGGTACTGCTCCGGGCGGTGGGCTCCCTCCGGCGTGGCGGCGACTGGCGACTCCTCGGTCCTCCAGGCTCCCGGCTCCCGCCTTCGTCCTCGCCAGAGTCCCCCAGCCAATGGCATCAGGTAGGTAAGCAAGTTCCGATCCGATCCATCCGATTCACTCAAGTGTCACGCGGTGGCTCTTGCTCTCCTGTGTCCTCTCTCCGGCGGAGGTGATCATGACGCCGGGGCAGTACACCGGCCCCATGTGTTACGTCACCAGGTCCATGTCCTCCTGTGATTGATCCACGCTGGAGTCTGGACCAATCACAGACCGGACATCAGTAAAGTGGGGAGTGTCAGGGCGCATTGCTCTGCGCCCCAATGACCCCCAGAAGAGCGCCAATCGGCGCCTCTATTTGCAGCACGTGGGTTCAAAAACCCCACCCCCCCCCCATACCCAGCACTAAGTCCGGCGCCCCTAGTGGGCAAAAATTGTCAATTTTTTTTTATTTAATCTTTTTTTTGGGGGGGCGGCGCCCCCTATCGGCCGGCCACCACTGTCTAAACTTAGTGCGTGTTAGCTGCTGTAACAGCAACCAGCTTTTCCAATGAATGACCATGTCACAGGGGTGCGGGGGATGATTCTGGAGCACTGTACTAGATCACTTCTACACTTTTCAAGACACCACCGACTTTTTGTGCACATCTTTGCACTGAACTATGAGCTTTCACCAATAAGTTTATATTGCTAATCCTACCATGGGACTGTGCATTTAAACCTACAGCATATTTTTCACTATATTGGTTTTTTATTGTTGATTTTCATTCAAGATTTGACATTTTGTATATAATTTTTTTTCACTTTAGCACTTTTTGGTCTTTATTTTGATGTGTTGTTTATTTATAATACAGTATTCACATTTCACTGTAGTTCATACACTTTTGGTGCTAATCACTTTTTTCTTAAGATTATTTATAAGTTTGGTATATTACTTACAGTACGTCACAAAAGTGAGTACACCCCTCACATTTTTGTGAATATTTTATTATACATTTTCATGTGACAACACTGAAAAAATGACACTTTGCTACAATGTAAAGTAGTGAGTGTACAGCTTGTATATAAATGTGTTGTCCCCTCAAAAAAACTCAACACACAGCCATTAATCAAATAAACAAAACGCAGCGCCAAAGGCTGAGATACAAAAGTTAATCAATCAATAATCAATCAATAAATATTAAATATATACTAGCTCATTAGGAAATACTTACCTTAAAATGAAGCCCTGACACGGTCGCCCAGACACCACTGAGGGAGCTGTCATGTTCCCTCGGCGTCTCTTCCGGGTTCGGCGACTCCGGCGCTGTAAATGGCCGGAGCTGCGATGACGTCACTTTCCAACAAGGAGCCGGCAAGGATCTCTGAAGGTCCGCTAGACCTTCAGATCGCATGCGCTGCTGGTGTCAGCGGCTGCATTCCGGGCGAATATCTCCTAAACCTTGCAGGATTAGGAGATATTAATTTTACCTAGAGGTAAGCCTTATTATAGGCTTACCTGTAGGTAAAAGGCAAAAAGCGACAATATTACCGCTTTACCTGCTCCCCATTCACACCTGAGACACTAATGAGTCACATGGCTCCGGGGATGGAAAATGGCTAATTGGGCCCAATTTGGACATTGTCACTTAGGGGTGTACTCACTTTTGTTGCCAATGGTTTACACATTAATGGCTGTGTGTTGAGTTAATTTGAGGGGACAGCAAATTTACACTGTTATACAAGCTGTACACTCACTACTTTACATTGTAGCAAAGTGTCATTTCTTCAGTGTTGTCACATGAAAAGATAATAAAAATGTGAGGGGTGTACTCACTTTTGAGAGATACTGTATATGATATAAAATTGAAAAGGGGTCATCTATGTGTAAAGCATATGCAGTATATGGGGGAAAAATTACCTTCATTTCCAACAATGCTTGATACCCATTCGGCAGCAGAGCTGACACTTTTGCTGTCGCTGATATCCAGGATTCTTGTTTTCAGTCTGCTGGAGGTCTCTTTCTTCAAATTTTTGGCTCCTGTCTCCGTCAGACAAGCAGCCAGGACCTTCATCCCACGTTTGTCCAGCTGCTTAGCCAGCAAGTTCCCAAATCCAGAATCACATCCAGTAATAAAGACATATTTGTCAATGAGATTCTCCAGTATCTGACTCTGCCTGTACCATCTGTACAGAAGAATTAAACCCAACGCCACCAGCAGGGGGAGCCACATTTGTTCTGTAATAAAATGTATTGATGTAGCTGAACTTCATGTTGATATAAAAGTAGCAAATTCATGCAACTATGTAATCATTTATACATCATTAACTGTATTTTTCCAAATACAAGCAGTGTAAGAACCTGAATTTGGCTTGGTTTCAGCCTCTTGCAGTCTCTGTACAGGAGAGATCAGGCTGGGAGAAGGAGAAGGAGCCAATCAGTTGTGCTGCAATGCAAGGAGCAGGGGGATAGCTACAGGGGTCGCAATTGCGACCCAGCCCTGTGCTCCAGGGGCCTGTGTAGGCCCCCCCTACACATGAATAGGAGGGGTGCAGAGGATGGGAGGTCAGCAGGGCAGTGGATAGGGTCAGCAGTTTGTAGGGCAGCGTACAGAGGCCATTTGTTTGTAGCGCAGTGTACAGGGGTCAGCATAGCAGAGGACAGGGGTCAGAAAAGCAGTGAATGGGATCAATAGCACAGAGGACGGGGCAGAAAGGCAGTGTTTGGGGGTCAGCAGCACAGAAGACACGAGTCAGAAGGACAGTGTATGCCAGGGGTGTCCAAACTTTTTTTAAAGAGGGCCAGATTTGATGAAGTGAACATGCGCGAGGGCCGACCATTTTATCTGACATTCTTTGTACCATTAAAAATAAATGCAAATTAACTATTTTATGCAAAGTTTATTGCAAATGGCATACTTTTCCATTTCGTCACATGGATGACAAATCTAAACAGGTGTTATGCCAGTTATCATGGAGAGGGCGCTGGTCCTGTTATACTAGCGCCAAATTTATTTGTGTTTTTTAGTGCTCCCTTATTAGGTTAAGTCTGAGGCCATATTGAGCAAGGGATATAAAGCTGGTGGGGACGGGCGGTGGGTGTTAACAATAGTGTATTCACATGTACATGGACGTTGAAAGATCCAGAGATCCCAGTGGTCCTGAGCAGTGCTCTGGGATACACAGGGGCCACAACAATAGATTTTTCCAAATTACCTGTGGGGCCATATTAAAGCGGCCTGGGGGCCGCAATTGGCCCGCGGGCCGGACTTTGGACATGCCTGGTGTATGGGGTCAGTAGCACAGAGGACAGTGGTCAGAAGAGCAGCATATGAGGTCAACAACACTGAGGACAGGGGTCAGAAGGGCAGTGTATGGGGTCAGCAGCACAGAGGATAGTGGTTAGAAGGGCAGTGTATGGGGTCAGCAGCACAGAGGACAGGGGTCAGAAGGGCAGCGTATGTGGTCAACAGCACAGAGGACAGGGGTCAGAAGGCCAGTGAATGGGATCAGCAGCACAGAGGACAGGGGTCAGAAGGGCAATGTATGGGGTCAGCAGCACAGAGGACAGGGGTCAGAAGGGCAATGTATGGGGTCAGCAGCACAGAGGACAGGGATCAGAAGGGCAGCATATGGGGTCAACAGCACAGAGGACAGGGGTCAGAAGGGCAATGTATGGGGTCAGCAGCACAGACGACAGGGATCAGAAGGGCAGCATATGGGGTCAACAGCACAGAGGACAGGGGTCAGAAGGGCAGTGTATGGGGTCAGCAGCACAGAGGACAATGATCAGAAGGGCAGCATATGTGGTCAACAGCACAGAGGACAGGGGTCAGAAGAGCAGTGTCTGGGGTCAGTAGCACAAAGGACAGGCATCAGATGGGCACTGTATGGGGTCAGCAGCACAGAGGACAGGGATCAGTTGGGCACTGTATGGGGTCAGCAGCACAGAGGACAGGGGTCAGAAGGGCAGCGTATGTGGTCAACAGCACAGAGGACAGGGGTCAGAAGGCCAGTGAATGGGATCAGCAGCACAGAGGACAGGGGTCAGAAGGGCAATGTATGGGGTCAGCAGCACAGAGGACAGGGATCAGAAGGGCAGCATATGGGGTCAACAGCACAGAGGACAGGGGTCAGAAGGGCAATGTATGGGGTCAGCAGCACAGGGGACAGGGATCAGAAGGGCAGCATATGGGGTCAACAGCACAGAGGACAGGGGTCAGAAGGGCAGTGTATGGGGTCAGCAGCACAGAGGACAATGATCAGAAGGGCAGCATATGGGGTCAACAGCACAGAGGACAGGGGTCAGAAGAGTAGTGTATGGGGTCAGTAGCACAAAGGACAGGCATCAGAAGGGCAGTGTATGGGGTCAGCAGCACAGAGGACAGGGATCAGATGGGCACTGTATGGGGTCAGCAGCACAGAGGACAGGGATCAGAAGGGCAGTGTATGGGGTCAGCAGCAAAGAGGACAGGCATCAGAATGGCAGTGTATGGGGTCAGCAGCACAGAGGACAGGGGTCAGAAGGGCAGCGTATGTGGTCAACAGCACAGAGGACAGGGGTCAGAAGGCCAGTGAATGGGATCAGCAGCACAGAGGACAGGGGTCAGAAGGGCAATGTATGGGGTCAGCAGCACAGAGGACAGGGGTCAGAAGGGCAATGTATGGGGTCAGCAGCACAGAGGACAGGGATCAGAAGGGCAGCATATGGGGTCAACAGCACAGAGGACAGGGGTCAGAAGGGCAATGTATGGGGTCAGCAGCACAGACGACAGGGATCAGAAGGGCAGCATATGGGGTCAACAGCACAGAGGACAGGGGTCAGAAGGGCAGTGTATGGGGTCAGCAGCACAGAGGACAATGATCAGAAGGGCAGCATATGTGGTCAACAGCACAGAGGACAGGGGTCAGAAGAGCAGTGTCTGGGGTCAGTAGCACAAAGGACAGGCATCAGATGGGCACTGTATGGGGTCAGCAGCACAGAGGACAGGGATCAGTTGGGCACTGTATGGGGTCAGCAGCACAGAGGACAGGGGTCAGAAGGGCAGCGTATGTGGTCAACAGCACAGAGGACAGGGGTCAGAAGGCCAGTGAATGGGATCAGCAGCACAGAGGACAGGGGTCAGAAGGGCAATGTATGGGGTCAGCAGCACAGAGGACAGGGATCAGAAGGGCAGCATATGGGGTCAACAGCACAGAGGACAGGGGTCAGAAGGGCAATGTATGGGGTCAGCAGCACAGGGGACAGGGATCAGAAGGGCAGCATATGGGGTCAACAGCACAGAGGACAGGGGTCAGAAGGGCAGTGTATGGGGTCAGCAGCACAGAGGACAATGATCAGAAGGGCAGCATATGGGGTCAACAGCACAGAGGACAGGGGTCAGAAGAGTAGTGTATGGGGTCAGTAGCACAAAGGACAGGCATCAGAAGGGCAGTGTATGGGGTCAGCAGCACAGAGGACAGGGATCAGATGGGCACTGTATGGGGTCAGCAGCACAGAGGACAGGGATCAGAAGGGCAGTGTATGGGGTCAGCAGCAAAGAGGACAGGCATCAGAATGGCAGTGTATGGGGTCAGCAGCACAGAGGACAGGCATCAGAACAGCAGTGTATGGGGTCAGCAGCACAGAGGACAGGCATCAGAAGGGCAGTGTATGGGGTCAGCAACACAGAGGACAGGCATCAGAAGGGCAGTGTATGGGGTCAGCAGCACAGAGGACAGGCATCAGAAGGGCAGTGTATGGGGTCAGCAGCACAGAGGACAGGCATCAGAACGGCAGTGTATGGGGTCAGCAGCACAGAGGACAGGCATCAGAAGGGCAGTGTATGGGGTCAGCAACACAGAGGACAGGCATCAGAAGGGCAGTGTATGGGGTCAGCAGCACAGAGGACAGGCATCAGAAGGGCAGTGTATGGGGTCAGCAGCACAGAGGACAGGGATCAGATGGGCACTGTATGGGGTCAGCAGCACAGAGGATAGGCATCAGAAGGGCACTGTATGGGGTCAGCAGCACAGAGGACAGGGGTTTGAAGGACAGTGTATGGGGTCAGCAGCACAGAGGACAGGGGTCAGAAGAGCAGTGTATGGGGTCAGCAGCACAGAGGACAGGGGTCAGAAGGGCAGTGTATGGGGTCAGCAGCACAGAGGACAGTGGTCAGAAGGGCATTGTATGGGGTCAGCAGCACAGAGGACAGAGGTCAGAAGGGCAGTGTATGGGGTCAGCAGCACAGAGGACAGGGGTCAGCAGCACAGAGGACAGGGATCAGAAGGACAGTGTATTGGGTCAGCAGGGTGGAGGACAAGGGTCACTGTTGTCAAGGCAGGGGATGGGGGGTCACTGCTGGCAGGGCACTCAGCTAAGCTCCTTCTCCCATCCCACACAGCCTGGGCATGGCTAGCAGATCTCCTCCTCCCCATACAACACATTGCTGTGGTTGTATGTAAGGATCTCCAATCTCAGCACAGTGTGTAGCTGGCCACTGCAGCGGTGTTGCCATTCTGACAATGGAACTTCACAGGTCAGAAATGTAACAAAGCAGCCAAATACAGACTCATGGCCGTAAATAATTTTTTCATTACACATACTACCCACCGCCATACATTCCACACCCCTCTCCTGCACATTCTACCCACAGCCTTGCCCAATATTTAGCGCATGGTAAACCCTGCCCACTTTCGGGCACGCCACATTTCTTTATTTATTGATGCCTGGGGCTCACTCATGATCTTGCACACAGGTCCACTCATTTCATGATACACCCCTGCCTCGAAGAGGATTCACTGCAGATCACTTTTCAGAGGGCAGTAGCAAGTGCCACCCATTCAAAAGATCCCTCACTAATGCAATTTCAGCAAATTAAACAGATATACTACTCAGAATCTATCTTCAGATCTGTAGATGAAAGCTTAGAAAGAAGAAATCCTTACCTGGTCACCCGTAGAGGTGTATAGGAAGAGGATTCCTGAGTCTCACAAGCAACGTGGTGCCTCCAACAGAGGGCTTGGTGCAGCTTTTCTCCAGAGGGGAAATTCTGTCCTTTTGGAAAAACACCCTGCCCAGCAGTAAGGGAGAAGGGGAAGCTGGAACTGGCAAGCATGTAATTATTTTGTAACAAAATAGAAAAAAAAAAAAAAGGCAAGACATAGCAAGCGCCATCGTCATCCAGATTCGCAAGGACTTGCAACACAAGTATGCTGAAGGTTGTGTCCTCCTATGATCCATGGACTGGGCCTGCACCCAGCACTTCTGTGTTTATGCCGTGTGGAGTTTTCATCATTTTCAGTGACTTTACAGGGGCTTAGTGGGTAGTAACTCGGGTCCCTAGTTCAAGCCCTGGTCAGGACACCTTCTGCATAAAGTTTTAAAGTTTACATGTGTGCTTGTGTGGGTTTCCTCCCACGCTCCAAAGCCGTGCTGGGATGTTAGTTGGGTGCTTTCCAAGCTGGTGCTTGTGTGTGAGATAGACTTTAGATTGTTAACTCTTTGAGCGGACTGATATGAATGCTATACAGTAAAAAATGGATTTTTGTAAAATCTTACCGTAAAATCCTTTTCTCTTAGCTCATTGACAGACGTAGTCCTCGGTGATACAGCACCTTCGGGTTATGTTGCCTCCACAGGAGCAGGACTAGACAGGAAATTAAAAAGCTCTGGCCACACCCTAGGGGCAGTCCCAGAGGGTATATCCTCTCTCTCTCTGCCTCAGCAAATCAGTTATGTGAAAATGCAGTCTTTAGAGATTTAAACCCAACCCAACTCAAAAAAACAGAGGGGCGGGGACTACGTCTGTCAATGAGCTAAGAGAAAAGGATTTTACGGTAAGATTTTACAAAAATCCATTTTTCTCTAGCGCTCATTGACAGACGTAGTCCTCGGTGATACAGCACCTTCGGGACGTCCCAGAGCAGTATCACAAATGAAGGGTGGGAAAATGAAAATCAAATCCCAATCTAGAAGGCCCAACCGGTGCCAACTAGAAGTTTACAATGCTCATCCTTAATGATGAGACTCAACAAAAAAGAGAAAAATTTTTTTTTTTTTTTCAAACAGAAAAAACCCTCGAGGTAGACCACCGGTCTCCTCAAATTGCGGCCTGCAAAACCTTGCCGCCAAATGAGGCATCCGCCGATGCCGTCACATCAATTTTATAGAATTTTGTAAAGGTATGTACCGACGACCAGGTGGCCGCCTTACATACCTGGACCACTGACGCCTGATGGCGAAAGGCCCAGGAAGTACTGAGCGCTCGAGTGGAGTGCGCCCTAACAGGGAACGGAGGACTCTGACCCTTAATAGAATAAGCCTGTACCACCGTTTGTCTAATCCATTTGGCAATGGTCGCGGCAGATGCAGGCAAACCCTTTCTGGGGCCATCCGTGATCACAAAAAGTGAATCCGTCTTACGGAATGATTCCGTAGCTTTCAGGTATACCCTGATTGCCCGAACCACATCTAAGGAATGCAACGCATGTTCCCGATGATGCTTGGGCTGAGGACACAAGGAAGGTAGTACAATATCTTCATTCAGATGAAAGTCTGAAACCACCTTAGGAAGAAAGGATGGCTTAGGATGAAGTACTACCTTATCCCTATGAATCACTAGGTATGGGGACTGGCATGATAATGCAGCCAGTTCTGACACCCTGCGAGCAGAAGTAATAGCCACCAAGAAGGCCACCTTCTGGGATAAAGTAAGCAAGGGAATCTCCCTGATGTTTTCAAAGGGAGGTTTCTGTAGAACCGACAAAACCAAATTAAGATCCCAGGGCGGTAACGGCGCGCGGACTGGTGGAGCCAGGTGCCGCACCCCCTGGATGAAATTCCGCACCAAGGACTTGGTAGCTAAAGGCTTCTGAAAGAAGATTGCTAATGCTGAAACTTGACCCTTGATGGTGCTCAAGGCTAGCTTCTGCTCAACCCCTTGTTGCAAAAAGGCCAATATTCAAGTCACCGAATAGGTACGTGGAGGAAATCCTAAAGATTCGCACCACGCAATATAAGTCTTCCATGTGTGATAATAGACCTTGCTGGAAGTCGCTTTCCTTGCTTTAATAAGGGTAGGAATGACTGAAGTAGACAAACCTCTGTCCTTCAGTACTTGGGTCTCAATGGCCAGGCCATTAAAACCAGCGACTGTAAAGCATGATGGTAAATTGGTCCTTGAGACCACAGACACTCCCTGAGACGAAGTTCCCACGGAACGTCTGCGACTAGCATGTCCAAGTCGGCCAGGCCGGCTTGAGGAGGCCAGCCTAGAATTTCTAGGACCACTGGCGCTGATAGAATCTGAACCAGGCGTCCCTAGAGGTATCTGGCCCCGACCATCCGAGAAAGTCTGGTCGTTTTCTGTTCCCACACATTTATCAGATACCTGATTGTTATCAGGAAGGGTGATCTTTTCTGGTTGAACCTCAGGGACCGAAGTCACCCGACTAGAGGCTACTTGGCCTATCTGGTCAACCAGATCCGATTCCTGTGAGGTATAGGGACTAATCTTAGGAAAAGGTAAAGGAAAAGATCTATTCAGGGCACGGTAACTACCGCTTCCTGTAGTACTTAAATGTTGGAAGGGAAGAATCGCACCGGTAGTAGTGGTTGATGCTCAATCTAATGTCCTGAATACCGGTGAAAACGTCCCCCCACCCTGAAACCGGGTGGGGGCGCACCTTCAGGCTGTGTACTCCTTTGCTTCGGGTTTGGCTGGGTTGGTCCTCTGCTTGTCCGACTAGCCCTTCTTGAACCCTCCTGGAGGAGTCTTGCCTTTCCCGCTTGTACCAGCCGGGCGCCCTTTATGGGCGGTAAAGAAAGGTCCTCGCTTGTTGCGAGGTCCCTTAGCTTTAGCAGCCTGTGGCAAAAAAGTGCTCTTGCCCCCAGTGGCATCCTTAATGATTTCATCTAGGTTGGCCCCAAATAGACGATTCCCCTGAAAAGGGAGATTTGTCAAGGTCTTTTTGGAACCTAGGTCAGCTGACCAGCATTTTAACCACAGCGCACGTCTTAGGATCACCGCTGACATAGATGCATGCCCTAATAAGGGAGTAGTGTCCAAGGCTGCGTCACAGATAAACTGTAGCCCTTGTATAATCTGTTCCATCAAATCAGATGTCTCCTGGGGAATATCTTTTCCCCTAAGGTCTTGGCGTACCATTCTCGCCCATTCCGTAAGTGTCTGGGAAACTAGACCAATAACAATTACTGGTCTAAATGCTGACCCTATCAGAGAGAAGATGGTGCGGGACTCTGCTTCCATCTTTCGATCCACCGGATCCTTAAAGGACGAAGTGTCCTCCACTGGAATAACCGTGGCTTTATTCAGCCTGGAAATAGGTGGATCCACCACTGGTGGTACCGTCCATTTCTTAATGATGGATTCCTCAAACGGATAGCGTCTAGCAATACGCTTGGAAATAGTAAAGGTACGTTTAGAATGCTCCCATTCTCCTTTAATCTGATTACCAAAACACTTGGGTACAGGAAAAACCTTCACCGTTTTGATGGGCTTATTAGTACCAAAAGGAATCTCTGTTTCAGTTGCCTCTGCCGGTAAAGCCTCAAGTTTTAAGGTTTCCTGCACTGCCACAACTAGTGCGTCCACCAATGCTTCTTCCTGAATTATAGCGGGAGAAGGAACGTCCTCCTCACTGTCTGAGGGGGCTTTACCTGGGATAACAGCCCTTGCAGAGGGACCTGCAACTGCAGTGACCATTTCTGAATCTGAGTCAGAGGTGTCAGATAGTATAGGGGTAGGCGGGGGTCGCTTCCTTGACCCTCGTCCCTGACAGGCCGCCTCCACCCGAGCCACCATAGACTCCAAAATTGCTGTAAATGACTCTACACTCTGTGCACCGGCGGGTCCCGTGGCCCCCTCGAGGGAAACAGGTGGGGGAATATGTGTGGCAGGGTCCATGATAATTCCAGTCACTTCCTGGATAATATAATTCAAAAATAAAAAACTTTTTTTTTTTTTTTTCAGACCCCCAGCGCCACAAAAAGCCCCTTAGTGTTACCTGCTAGGGATCCCTATCGATCGAGAGAGAGAGAGATAGACCCCCAGGCTCACCACTTGATGCTCAGAGTTTAACTGCAACAGGTTACAGCGCTGTCTTGACAAACAGGAAGTCTTTTGGCTGGCTGCCCAGGAAGAAAGGAGGCGGCTCCGCCCCTCTGCACGCCTTCCGGCGCCTCCCCTAGCTCCACGAGGTGTTTGGATCACCTCAAACATGGCCGCCCCCATGCTGGAGACACGAGGCTACGCCAAAATGGCGGCTCGTGCGATCCAGCAAAAAAAATGGCGGCGGCCTGTACTGAATAGCGGTGTGCTGCAGGGCACACAACACTCTCTCTGCATGGGGATTTGGCGTGGTTGGCGGTACCGGCCCTGGCGGACCGCATGGCCATTCGGGAGGCCTGCTAATAGCTGGAGATCTGATTAGGAAGGCAGTCTACATGTCCGTGGCTTCTGACTGGTAGGTAGCTTATTCTTATCACCGTAAGATTCCCAGAATGCCACTGATTACAATCTTTTTAACATGTATACAATTAGATTGTTAGCTCCCAAACCAAGCCTCCTGGCTTTTTGCACATAAAATCACACTCAAAGTAGGAGGATCTGTGTCATTTATAGGATAGAGAGGGACTCTATCTTACCATACAGAGAGGGGCCCGCGTTCACCACAAGACCCGTCAGGGGAAAAGGGGGAACATACTACTCACCATACCGGAACCAGGCGGGCACCAACTCCTGACAGTACCCCTCTCCACCGGGGCGGGAGGGCTGTCGACCGATATGGACGCCGTGACTCATGGTCTTTGGCGTTTCAGCGAGACGTTTAACTCGCGGGGTCAGTCCTTTTAATGGGACTTTGTCGCGGCCGACCCAGCGCGGAGCTATGGCCTGCACGCGCTCGTAGGCTGAACTGGGGTGACCACCGGATCTCAACATCCAGCCCGTCGCCCAGTTCAGCTTTCTTGCTTGAAGATCTCACAGGAACACTGGAGAAAAAAAGCTGTCTAAAAAATCCTTTAAGAAAAAAATCTTGCCAGGACCTAAGATCCCAGCAAGGTATCTAGGTCCTTACTCCTAACTAGACAGAAAATAACTGATTTGCTGAGGCAGAGAGAGAGAGGATATACCCTCTGGGACTGCCCCTAGGGTGTGGCCAGAGCTTTTTAATTTCCTGTCTAGTCCTGCTCCTGTGGAGGCAACATAACCCGAAGGTGCTGTATCACCGAGGACTACGTCTGTCAATGAGCGCTAGAGAAACCTTGGATTGCGAGCATAATTCGATCCGGAAACATGCTTGTAATCCAAAGCACTCTTATATCAAAGCGAATTTCCCCATAAGAAATAATGGAAACTCAGATGATTCGTTCCACAACCATTTCTTCATAAATCCTTCAGTTTATAGTCCATATAAAAAGATTATAGCAATGTGATAGATTATGTAACCATAAACTGCCAATCCACAAATGGCGCCTCCACAAGGGGGTTAGAAGCAAAATCCAGCAGGAGCTACAGAGTATAATAGAGAAGAGAGGGCACCTCTAAGTGTAGCAATATGGTTACATTTAATGAAGGTTCAACATTTAGCAACTCACATGGTTGATGAATAAAAGAGGCACATCTAATCATGCCGGCATCCGGGGTAATTATTATTTATTATTATACAGGATTTATATAGCGCCAACAGTTTGCACAGCGCTTAACAAAATGAGGGCAGACATTACAGTTACACTACAATTCGGAACAAAAGGAATCAGAGGGCCCTGCCCGTTAGAGCTTACAATCTAAAAGGGAGGGTCAATAGATACAAAAGGCAATAGCTGTGGGGGATGAGCTGATGGAGCAAGTGAAACAGTGTTATTAGTTAGTAGCCAGGTAGGCTTCTTTAAAGAGAAGGGTTTTCAGGGATCATCTAAAAATGGATAGATTAGGGGACAGTCGGACAGATTGGGGTAGAGAGTTCCAATGAATGGGAGAAGCTCTGGAGAAATCCTGGAGGCGAGCATGGGAAGAGGTGACAAGGGAGCTAGAGAGCAGGAGGTCTTGGGAGGACCGAATGTAATGTTGTCCACATGGACTGTCCTCCTCACCGCCGGCTCTCACCGCTGTCAAGTTTGCAATCGTGACCGGGAAGACTACCCTGCAGGAGAGCGATCTGAAAGCGAGGCTTGAAGTGCTCATGGTAGGCAGTGTGAAAGGGATGACATCAATGGCCGTATGGAGGACAGTCTATATGGACAGCTTTACCCCGGATGCCGGTGTTCTTAAATTCTGTCGGACCCATGAAAATTCTGGACCTCGTCACTTCCGGTTACACTACATCAGTAATCAGCTGGTGAGAGTCACCACTGCTCATGCGCAGAAGACATTTTCTAGGTCGGGAAAATATATAAGACACAGCGGACAGCTGACTGAGAGGAGGGGGGGCTGAGGGGGACGGACTTGCCGCCGCGGGAAAATTTTACAACACCGTCGTGTCATCTAGTTCTTACAGGGGGTGGATGGGACAGCAAGGAACATGTTGCAGAGCTGACTTAGAGGAGGCGGGGCGGGAGGGTTGAACTGAGAAGAGGCGGAAAGGATGCGATTTAAAGCGTCTCCTATATATATATATATATATATATATAAAGAACAGAAGGAGACGCTTTTAAGCACATCCTTCCCGCCTCCTCTCCGACCTAGAAAATGTCTTCTGCGCATGAGCAGTGGTGACTCTCACCAGCTGATTACTGACGTAGTGTAACCGGAAGTGACGAGGTCCGGAATTTTCATGGGTCTGACAAAATTTTAGAACACCAGCATATTTAGATGTGCCTGTATTAATCCTCAACCATGTAAGTTGTTAAATGTAACCATATTGCTACACTTAGAGGCGCCCCTCTTCTCTTTTATACTCAGTTTGACATGATACTGCTTATATATCAAGCTATCGCTTGTTTATCAAGTTAAAATTTATTAAAAAATTTTGCCTGTCTTGCAAAAGGCTCTCAAATCAAGTTACTCTCAATCCAAGGTTTTACTGTATTTAAATTGTAAGCATTATATACAGCAACAAAAGTAAGTACACCCCTCACCTTTTTCTATATATTTTATTCTATATTTTCATGTGACAACACGGAAGAAATTACACTTTGCTACAAAGTAGTGAGTGTACAGCTTGTATAACAGTGTAAATTTGCTGAGTCTGTGCATAGCGCTGCTCAGGAGCTCGGGTTAGGAGCACCAGGAACTCCCATTCTGAAAAATGCAAAAGGGATGGAGATGCGGTATACCAGTTGGACCCCCCGTAACCCCCTGTAATTCACTGGTAACCCCGTATCTCAATCCAGGACCCCTGACCTCTGACTCACCATCTGTGAGACTGACGGGGGGGAGAGACCGACGGGGGGGGGGGGGTAGGAGACCGTCGGGGGGCGGGCGAATTGTATCTTTTTCACTTCCCCGCTCTCTACGGTGGCCGAATCTCCTGGTGATGGGAGAGCGAGAGGAGATCCTGATGGAGCTGGCGTGGAGTGACAGCATGACTAAGAGGAGCCCTACCTCCCAACCCTAACCGAGAGCAGTAAATTATTATCTTTTTTCTAAGTCTCTTTTTCCATACACCTTTATAATTGCTGTTACTACATAATTGTGGCAACTCTGAGGTTTGGACCAGTCCCCCCCTAAACTGCAGGAGGACTGTTTGGAACGGAGGTGCAGTGGGGAGATGAGAGGAGAAGAGGATCCCAGAGAATACAGAGGAGAGGCAAAATGAGACTAAAAGTTAAAGAGGTCATATCAGTGGTGGCCTTTCCATTGGGGCGCCGCCCCCCCCCCCCTATCCATGCATCTGGCCCCCTAATCTACATGCAGGGCGTCGGACGCATGGATTCCAATAGGGGATTTTTATTTTTGAAGCATGCGATTAGAGCCAGAGGCTATGATAGGCTTCAAAAAAGGGTGGGCTTGGAGTGCAGAGCACTGCGCCCTGAGCCCAGCCAGTTGTGTGACGATAGCGAATGAATATTCGCTACTGTCACACGGATTCTCCTCCTGGCCAATCAGGAAGCGGGTCCTGAGACCCGCTTCCCGATTGTCCGAAAGGAGAAGCCTTGCTATTGGCCAAGGAGGAGGAGGAGGGAGGAGACGCAGGGGAAGCTCAACCCACGGAGGAGACTGAGGGGGAAGCTGCCACTGCCTGCCCTCCACATGTCAGTCCAGGGTGAGTGAGCTGGCGACCGGGGGGGGGGGGGCTAATGTGTGTGGGCTGGAGCTGGTGTGGCCCGGGGGGGGGGGGGGAGGGAATATGGTGTGGTCCGTCTGCCGCTCTCCCCTCCCACCCATGGAGCACCAGCCGCCACTGGGTTATATATATTATAAGAAGCAAAGAAGGGGTCACTGAAAAGACATGAGAAGAGAGAAGAGGAAAAAAGGGAAAATAAAGCATGATCAATAAATAAAAATGAAGGGTAAAATGGCAAAAACAAGCAAAGCAAAGTCACCCAAAATAGGCTCAAGTCCAGGAACAATAAAAAAAAAAATATGTCTCAAGAAGAGAGCCATGAGAAGTTTGTAGCAGGAAATCAGCCAGGAACTCATGCAAAACAAACACCGGGAACTAATAAAAAATAATAGAACAGTCGGTTCAATCGCATCAAGTCAATTGAAAGGAGATCTGGAGATAGAAAGTAATACAGTGATTACAAACAAGATAGGGATTGTAGATTTATTCTTAAGTCGAATTTGTTTGTAAGTCGGAACATGTACATTTAGCCGTCTAGCTCCAGCCAAAAGAATCATTTTTATGTTTTTTGTATAGCATAGGAAAGGGCTAACACCCCTGTACCATTTGTTTTGCTGTCTGTACCCCTGTTCAGAAGATTTCACCTCACTTTCTGTCGCTGTGACAACTGGATTTTGAAAATTTTGGGTTGTTGTGGAAACAAGGATTGGTGATAAAGCTTCAGTGGAGACACATTTTTCCCATAAGAACTCTTACAGGTGTGAATTTCCCTTCCTAGGGGGAGATTTCTCCTCACTTCCGGTTGTCTCCCTGCGTTTGTAAGTAGGAGCCGTTTGTAAGTCGGATGTTTGTAGCCCGGGGACCGCCTGCAATGGAATAGAACTTACGGAAGAGCAAAGCTTTAAAACTCAATTACTGACAAAAACAGAAATGGCAGACATGCCTGCTTAGTTGGAGAACTCTGAAAACTGAAATGGCAACACTACTCTGAGACCTGGGCCAGACGCTGAGGCGAGTAGAAGAAATAGAAAAGAGACTGGAGATCCATACACAAGAAATAAAAGAGCTCGAAAATGAAATGAAAAATCTACAAAAAGAACATAGGGACATGGCATACAAATTAGAGGACCAAGAAAACAGAGATAGAAGAAAAAAACTTGAGAATCCGTGGCATCCCAGAAACAATGCAAAAAGAAGGCAGGATATACGGAGAACGATTACCCCGGAAGGGCCATTCCCGAAGTCATGGCAGAGTGGCAGAGGCACGATGCTTCATATATTCTGGTTTTTCCCCCAGCTGACACACTTCTGGAACGAGGTAAGACGAATTCTCTCACTGTTCACGGAGCAGGTGATGCCGAATGACCCGGCCTTCTTTCTATTGCACGTGTCAAACATCCCGGTTAGTACTTTCAAGATGTCACTTATTTGTTCTGAATGCAGCTAGGGCTTGCATACCCCTTCAGTGGAAGCAAACACCCCCCCCCCCCCCAAATAGCTCTCTGGCTCCAGAAAATCGAGGAAATCAATAAAATGGAGAATCCTATTGCGATGGCACAACACAAAAAAAGTGATAAACACGCTCAAAAATGGAGGCTCTGGGATTTATTAAAAATTGCCTCTGAGGAGGGAATCACCCTGTTAGGGACGTAGCTCCACACCCGGGAGACTGGGATCCTGTGAATCCGGCGACATTGTCTCTTGGCAAATCTGTAGCCGGAAGCTCGCGGCTCAATAGCCCCTCATTCTCCCCCCCATCAAAAGAACGTTTTTGGACAAAGCATATCCTGAACCCCTTGTGAACCAGGCATTTGAACTGTACCCGGGAAAAAAAATCCCCTAAAAAAAGTTTTGAACCCTTCGATCACTCCACTGGATTCACCACTACATTAAGAACTGCCATAAAGAAGGAGCGAAGCTGCCGTAACACTCGCAGCACATACGCGTCACATCCCAGTGACGTCATCCATTCACGCCGCTGTACCATCTGCACCCCAAGCCTTGCTTTGGACTACCATCCACCGCACAGTCGGCTTTCATGGTGACTGGCGAGGCGCAGTCTGCACAGCACTACCTTGTCAGCGGATGGCCACGCGTCCACCGAGGTTTCATCTGGGACTGTCTTCCCCATCTGATGTGCTCTCCTTTATTCTATGCGAGTTGCTAATGTTTTTACTCTGCATTAAAATTGTCATACAGTCTACTCTTAGAGGAGCCTCTCAATTTGTCTTTCAGGTGACCCACACTTGCCGACCCGAGTTAATGGGGGAACATGGAGGAAGGTCCATCATCACCTGCCTTCGTGCTGCCTATCGTGTGTACAAGAAAATGGATTTTTGTAAGATCTTACCGTAAAATCCTTTTCTCTTAAGCTCATTGACAGACGTAGTCTTCTTGATTCTCAAGAGCTGGGTTATGTTGTCTCCGCAGGAGTAGGACAAGGCAGAAAGACAAAACGTTCTGGCTCCACCTTAGGGGCAGTCCCTGAGGGTATATCCTCCCTCTCTCTGCTACAGGGAATCAGTTCTGTTCTAAAGCAGTAACAGAGAATTTAACCCAACCCAACTCAATGATAGAGGGGCGGGTACTACGTCTGTCAATGAGCTTAAGAGAAAAGGATTTTACGGTAAGATCTTACAAAAATCCATTTTTCTCTATCGCTCATTGACAGACGTAGTCTTCTTGATTCTCAAGAGCTGGGACATCCAGAAGCAGTGCCACAAATGAGGGGTGGGATTGACAGAAATCAAAATCCAATCTAGAAGGCCCAACCGGAGCCAACCAGAAGTATCAAAGGACTCATCGAGTAAACAGATGAGACCTACCCCACAAATCCTCGAGGTAGACCAACAGTCTCCTCAAACAGTGGCCTGCAGGAACCTTGCGGCCAGAAGAGGCATCTGACGATGCCATCACATGAACCTTATACAATATTGTAAAGGTATGAACCGACGACTAAACAGTCGCCTTGAAAACCTGAACCACTGACGCCTGATGGCGGAAGGTCCAGGAAACTCTAAGCGCCCGAGTAGAATGCGCCTTAAAAGGGAACGGGGGATCCCGACCCTTAGATAAAATAAGCCTATACCACCGTCTGTCTGATCCATCTAAAGATGGTCGCAGCAGAACAGGCAACCCCTTCTTAGGGCCATCCGTGATCACAAACAGTGAATCCGTTTTACAAATTGAATCCGTGTATTCAAAAATATCCTGATCGCCCGAACTACATCCAAGGAATGCAACGCAATTCTCGAGGATGATTGGGCTAAGGACATAGGAAGGACAATACTCTGTCCTCATTCAATGAAACTTTGAAACCACCTTAGGAAGGAAGGATTCTGATGAAGAACAACCTTATCCCTATGAACCTCCAGATCTGGGGAACAACAGGATAATGCAGCCAGTTCTGACACCCTGCGTGCAGAAGTGATAGCCACCAAGAAGACCACCTTCTGGGATAAAGCAAGGGAATCTCCCTGATATTTTCAAAGGGAGGTGTCTGAAGAACCGACAGCACCAAATTAAGAACCCAGGATGGTAACGGCGCGTGTACTGGCAGAGCCAGGTGTCGCACCCCCTGGATGAAATTCCGCACCAAGGAATGAGTAGACAAAGGCTACTGAAAGAAGATCGCAAATGCTGAAACCAGACCCTTGATAACACTCAAGGCCAGCTTCTGCTCAACTCCCTGTTGCAGAAAAGCCAATATTCGGACTACCGAATAAAGATGTAGATGGAACCCAAGGGATTCACACCACACAATATAAGACTTCCATGTACGATGATAATCTTTCTGGAAGTCGCTTTCCCTGTTTTAACTAGAGTAGGAATAACTGAAGCTGACAATCCCTTGTCCTTCAGCACCTGGGTCTCAATAACCAGGCCGTTTAAAACCAGCGATCGTAAAGCAGGATGGAAGATCGGTCCCTGAGACAGTAGATCCTCCCTGAGAGGAAGTCTCCACGGGACGTCCGCCACCAGTCTGACCAAGTCGGCGTATCAAGCTCGGCGAGGCCAGTCTGGAGCTGCCAGGATTACTGGAATTCCTTCCTCCTCTATCCTGCGAAGAAGTCTTGGCAGTAACCCAAGAGGAGGGAAGGCATACATTAGCTGGTATTGCCTCCACGGGGTGACCAGTGCGTCTGCGGTCTCTGCTAGAGGATCGCGGGAGCGAGCCACGAATCTCTGTACTTTTCTGTTGAATCGAGATGCCAACAGATCCACATCCGGGGTGCCCCAATGTAGGCACAACTGGTGGAAAACTTCTGGATGGAGGGACCATTCCCCCTGATCCGGAGTCTGACGGCTGAGATAATTTGCCTGCCAATTTTCCACCCCCGGAATGAACACCGCAGAGATAGCTGGAACAAATCGTTCCGCCCAGCGAAGAATGCAAGCCACTTCTTTGGCCGCTCTGACACTCTTGGTGCCCCCCTGGTGATTGACATAAGCCACGGCCGTGGCGTTGTCCAACTGGATCCGAACCGGGCTGCCCTGGAGCTGCTCTGTCCAGTGAATCAGACAAAGTCTGATCGCTCTCAGTTCCAATACATTTATCGGCAACCTGGATTCTTCCGGGGACCAAAGTCCCTGGATAGATAACTGACCGAGAATTCCTCCCCATCCGGATAGACTGGCATCCGTGGTCACTATCGTCCAATATATTGGCAGAAATGACTTTCCCTGGCTGAGCATCGGAGACCGAAGCCACCAGACCAGAGACTCTCTGGTCTGTTTGCTCAATCGGATCTGATTGTCCAGGGATTCCGGATTCCGATTCCATCTGAGAAGAATCTCTTGCTGAAGAATTCGGGTATGGGACTGGGCAAATGGGACTGCTTCGAAGGAAGCCACCATCAACCCCAACCCTCATGCAAGTCCGAAGGGAAGACCAGCTGTTGGATAGTAACAACTGGACTACTGATTGAATCTTTCGGAGTTTCCCTACCGGAAGGAAAACTCTTGTCCTGACTGTGTCTAGAATTAGACCCAGATATTCGAGCCTCTGGGTGGGAACCAGAAAAGACTTTTGCTGGTTCACCAGCCACCCGAATTCCTGTAAAGAAATCATAGTAATTTCTATGTTTTGTAGCAAGGTCTGAGGAGACTCTGCATGAAGCAGAAGATCGTCTAGGTAACCAAGAATCAATATGCCTCTTTGGCGCAGTAGTGCCAACATTGGGGCCAACACCTTCGTGAAGACCCGAGGAGCCGTGGCGAGACCGAAAGGTAACGCCACAAACTGATAGTGGTTCTCTTCTACGGAAAAGCGTAGAAACCGCTGATGTCCTGCGAAAATGGGAATGTGAAGATATGCGTCCTTGATGTCTATGGACGCTAGGACATCCCCTGGATGCAGGAAGGCTGCTACTGTGCGAATGGACTCCATTCTGAATCTTCTTATGTTGACAAAAGAATTGAGTGCCCTTAAGTCCAGAATTGGACGCACTTTGCCCTCTTTCCTGGGTATTGTAAATAGGTTTGAGTAAAAACCTTTGAAACCGTTCTGTCCAAGGAACGTGGACTACCATTCCTTGTTGTAGTAAATCTGTGACTGCTCTCCGCAGATCTTCTAAACGATCCGGGGATAGTCGGATATTGGAAGGGAAGAATCGCGCCGGTGGGAGAGATCGAAACTTGATCTTGTACCCTGACCTTATGACTTTGCAAACCCCTCTGTCCGGGATTCTGGAACGCCATGGATCCGGGAACCGGCGAAGACGTCCCCCCACCCCAGTTATGGGTGGGGGCGCACCTTCAGGCTTTGGACGGTTTATCTTCAGGTCTGGAGGGGGCGGGCTTTTGCTTGCCCGACCAACGACCCCTGATGCCTCCTGCAGGAGCTTTGGAGGACTTAATTTTTTCACCTGCGGGACGAAAAAACCTCTTGTGAGCAGAAAAAGAAGGCCCTCGTCTTTGACGAGTCCCTTTACCTTTAAAATTTTGCGGTAAAAAGGTGCTCTTTCCACCCGTGAGATCCTTAATGATCTCATCTAAGTTGGCTCCAAATAGACGCTCTCCTAAAAAGGGGACATTAGCCAATGCTTTTTTGGAACCTTGGTCGGCTAACCAACCTTTTAGCCACAGTGTACGCCTGAGAACCACTGCGGAGACTGATGCTCACGCCAATAATGGAGTGGCGTCTAACGCCGCATCACACACAAACTGTAACCCCTGTATCATTTGTTCCAACAAATCTGATACCGCCTGAGGGACCTCTTCTAAGTCCCGGCGTAACCACTTGGTCCATTCAGTTACAGCCTGCGAAACCAGACCAATAGCTATTACAGGTCTGAAAGCTGATCCAATCAAGGAAAACATGGTGCGAGACATAGCTTCTATCTTGCGATCCACTGGATCTTTAAAAGACGAAGCGTCTTCTAGAGGAATAACCGTGGCTTTATTCAATCTAGCAATTGGTGAATCCACCACAGGTGCCTGTTAATGCGTTTAGAAATAGTAAAAGTGCGTTTTGGCAGACGCCATTCTTCTTCGATTGGATTGCCAAAACATTTGGGCAATGGAAAAACCTTCGCCACTTTGATGCGTTTTTTAGTCCCAAAAGGGATTTCAGTTTCAGCTATTTCCGATGGAATACCCTGTAATCTTAAGGTTTCTTGAACAGATACAATGAGTGCGTTTACCAACGCTTCCTCTCGGGCTATGGCTGATGCCGAAACATCCTCCCCGCTGTCTGAAGAGACAGGACCCGAGACACCAATCCCAGATGAAGTACCTGCAACTGCAGAAATAGGCTCAGAGTCTGAATCCGAGGTTTCAGATAATAAGGGGTTAGGCGGGGGTCGCTTTCTTGCGCCCTGTCCCTGACAAGCCACTTCCACCCGGGACACAAAAGTTTCCATAAGAGCTGACAATGATTCAATTGTCAGTGGGGTGCTGGAGGATCCTGCAGACCCCTCGAGGGGATCTGGAGGATACATGAGTGGCAGGGTCCATGTTAATTCAGGACACCTTTGCCTGAAAACACAAAAAAAACTTTTTTTTTTTTTTTTTTTTTTTTAAATAAAAAAAATACCTTTTTTTTTTAAATTTTTTTTTTTTTTTTTATGTGTCTCCCCCTAGCGCAATAGCGCCCCTCAGAGTACCTGCTTCTCGATCCCACAGAGAGAGAGAGGGACCCCCAAGGCTCACCAACCGATGCAGTGAAGTTTCCAACCAACTGCAGTCAGCGTCTGTCTTTTACAGACTGGAAGGAGCTGTTGCTTTTTCCCGGGTAGAAGGACGTGGCTCCGCCCCCTGTGTACGCCTTCCGGCGTTCCCAGCTCTCCACGAGGTAGCTGGGCTCATGAAACATGGCCGCCCCCATACAGGAGACATTAGACTCCAAAAACATGGCGGCCGGCGTGACCTGAGGACATGCATGCACCTGGTCTACGGCAAAATGGCGGCGGACCGCCGAAATCGTTTTTCCCAGCACATCCACCTGCATCTCTGCTGAGTGGCGATTGATTGATCTACAGGAGATACACTACAAATAAGGTAGGATTATACCTCCTATGTCTGCTGTAATGCTACAGTCTGCTGGGTAGAGTGTTAGCTCTCAAACCAAGTCCACTTCCCACAAACACATACTGTATTTACCAGGGGGACTTTTAGTGTCAGATATATACTGACCATATATGGAGGGGCCCATAATTCATACTGCCTCATAACGAGGAAAGAAAAAAGGGAACGTTTACTCACCATACCAAACCGACAGGCACCCTCTCTTCACAATACCCTCTCCACCGGGGTGGGGGTTTGTGGACCACTCCGGACGCCTCGACTCTCTGGTTCCTGGCGTCCAAGCGAGACTTAACTCGCAAGGTCAGTCCCTCCACTGGGACTCCGTCGCGGCCGACCCAGCGCGGAGCTCTGGTCTGCACGCGCTCGTAGGCAGAAACCGGGGTGACCACTGGATCTCAACATCCAGCCCGTCGCCCGGCCCCGCATACTTACTTGAATGTGTCGCGGCCGACCAAGCGCAATGCCATGGTCTGCGCGCGCTAGTAGGCCGGCTGGGGTGACCACAAGTGTCGCCCAGTCCGGCATTTTTGCTTGAAGATCTCACAGGAAAAACACTGGAGAAAAACTACCTAAAAAATGTCTTTTTCTAAAGAAAAAAGTCTTGCCAGGACCAAAAGATCCCAGCAAGGAACTTAGGTCCTTACTCCTGACTAGACAGAAAAAAACTGATTCCCTGTAGCAGAGAGAAGGGGGGATATACCCTCAGGGACTGCCCCTAAGGTGGAGCCAGAACGTTTTGTCTTTCTGCCTAGTCCTACTCCTGCGGAGACAACATAACCCCAGCTCTTGAGAATCAAGAAGACTACGTCTGTCAATGAGCGATAGAGAAAGATCTGTATACTTATAAAAAGAGGTATAGTAGCGCCAAACACTAGATAAAACGTCAGATAAAAATATCAGATAAAAGTGTCCATAAAAAGTCCAATATGTCCAATAGATTGGAGAAGGAAAAGTAGAAACAAGATCCCAATTCCCGGTTGTGCAGATGAAATGGAGCCAACACCCAATCGTGATGTATACACTATCTGCTTACCAGATACTGATATATAGAGGGCGATGAATAGACTCAAGCTGTTTAACCAGGAAGTGATATGCCACAAGATCTGTTTCATAGAAACATAACTGCAATGCACCTCAACAGAAAAAGGAGGACAATAGTGCAAACTGCATGGATCAACATTTAATAAATCAAAAGAATTGTACTTACAAACTTGTGAATAACATGAGCATATCAATGGTAGAATACCACGGTGTACAAGGCGTGCTGCTTGTTCCCAGGTTGCCTGACGCGTGTCGTCAGAATAATTGACATCAGAGGCGGACCTGACTAGAACATCAGCACGCATATAAAGGACCTAACCGGAAGTGACGAATGCGGAACGACCCGCTCATGCGTTCCATTCGACCCCATCCGGAAACCGGATGTTCCGGGATGGTAAACAATCACAGGTAAATCCCAGAAGCTGGAAATAGATGCAATCCAGGCGCACCTCCGCCTGCATCCAAACACTGGATATCCCGCGGACCACCATTAACTGTGAACATCCCAGGAACCCGGACACACAGATCAAGCAGAACACAACGCACCACCGTTATAAAACCTACTGCAAAAAAGTATGAAACCAACCATACCAATGCATATTATATATATAAAAAAAAAAAAAAAAGGTTAGTCTTTACATACTTTAATATTTGATTTTGGGACGACTGGTAATGCAGCGAAAAGAATCTCAAACCACAGAAGACAAGACTGTCCCCGAAAGTAAAAACTTTATTTATTACAGGTACTTTACAGTATATAGCACCATCAATTTTCATATATATATATTTTACATTCACATCAGTCCCTGCCCGCAAGGAGCTTATAAACTTGGTTCAAATATATGTACACAGAGGGAATCACACAATAAGAAAAAAGTATAAAACATTTTATTACTGTATGGCTTGTCCTCTTAAGAGTTTTCCAGCATGATGGATAGAAAATGACAGCAATTTTTTCCAGAGAGCGGTGCCACAACCAAAGCCAATGCCACGTTCACACAGGTGGCGGTCTCTACCTCCCCACTGAAAAGCGATCCCCTTATTGAGGCAAATCATGATGAGGATGGATGATGCTGCACCCCCTACCTGGTTCCCCCCCCCCCCAAATTGAGTTATTTGCTTAGAAGCAACACGCCTCAAGCATGAGCCAAGCATCTGGCGTGAATTAGTGAAGTCCCATTGACTTCAATGGGCAATTTTGATATGTGCTGAAACTGGAGATACATTTTCCACACTCGCCACATGTGTGCAGCCCCCTCCGGCTGCTATGCTTTCTTTGGATGGTCGGGGGGGGGGGGGCAGTAAAACCGTTTACCACCAGTGTGCACAAGGCCTTACAGCAGGAATACACGGTTCGAATATCGACCGATCACCGACCAACGTCGCCAACATTAAAGCGGAGTTCCACCCAAAGTGGAACTTTCCACTCTTTTGCTTCCTCCCCCCTCCTGTGCCACACATTTGGCACCTTTTAGAGGGGGGGGGGGTATCTGTTTTTGACCGGTACCCTTCCCCACTTCCGGGAGACGGCGCCGTCCCATGGAAGTTTGGCCCCCTCCTCCTTCCCCCGCTGGCGAGCCAATCCAAATGCGCAGGGTGCTCCGTGCAAGCACAATAGGGACCCGCCCGTGGCAATGGCGGTGGCGGCAGCACCCAACAGCTGATGGAAACATCGCTGGACTCCAGGACAGGGAAGTTTCCTAATATTAAAAGTCAGCAGCTACAGTATGTGTAGCTGCTGTCTTTTCACTTTTGGAGGGGGGGGGGCGGAACTCCACTTTAACAAATCGAAAAAAATCTTTCAAAGAGCGAACGATTTCATACGTAGTGTTGATGTTTCACGTACAAGTGGAGGTGATGTCGTGTGCGTGTGACTATGTAGACATGCCCTTCCTCCCAGCACGAATGCTCCTATGCTCTTTGTTGAAGAGATCGGCATTGAAACGAATATATATATATATATATATATATATTATAATATATATTAGACCGATTAAAAAATTCTGTTGTATCGTTTGCGAACAAATGATTTTCTATGCGTTGGTGTGAAGGTCGTCAGTAGAAAATCTATAGCACATTATCACACATGAGCGGAAATAGTTAGCGACCCAGAAGTAGTGTTCAAGAACGAAGTTTCGTAAAACACGAATGAAAAATTCCAAATAAACAAGGCAAAAGAAATGTCAGGCTATATATATATATATATATATATATATTTCATTCATAAGATAGATATCGGGTATTGATTGCTGGGCATCAACTAGTAGAAAATCGGCCGATCGTTCGCTGTACGAAAGTTTTCGTACTAATTTCTTATCGTGTATTCCTGCCATTGGGAATAAACCACCAATATACAGAATACAATGTTGCTGTGTCTGGAAAATGATACATTCATATAAAGAAACAATTCATAGACAAAGTATTGACAAAATGTAACATTCAAGGTGCTAACAGGAATATTCTGCCTAATTCTCTCCAATATTATCTGAAACGTGTGAGTGTCACAGGGACCAATCACAGGCTGATGCTTCTAGGTGACCCAAAATCTTTCAATGGAATTAGACAGGTGCACTTTACATTGTCCATATCTCACTATTGCACATATTCCATCTAATATGTTATTGCATTAGCCCCTGAGATCGAGCAATTATGAGAACCCTGAGATGAAGATTGGGAAACCCCCGTACATACAGACATTACAGATTATGCCATCAACAGAGAAAAAAAAAATGCATAGGTCTAAAGTTTTGTAATGGAAAGGTTGAGGACATTTGTAAATTTTGTCGCACTATGCTGCAGATTTAATTAAAACAAATAAATAAAATTTGAATTTTTTGTCTTGTCAAACATCATGTGCATTCAGCAGGCGTAAAATGGGAGTGTTTCAGGAGATTTTCGCCGTCGGCCAGATGTTTTTCATTCATACACAATAGAGTGAATAAGGAAAGCACTGCATTATGGCCACTAGATGGAGCTAAAAAAAAAAAAAATCACTGGAGATAAACACTTATGATTTTCAGCTCCATCTAGTGGCCATAATGTGGTATTTTATTATTCACTCTATGGATAACATTCAAACTGCAGATAAAATAGGCTTATAACATTCAATTTTGCCCTGAAAGGCAAAGAAAGAATATACATGTAGCTTCACAGGAATAAATAGCGCTGAAAAGTTTTGTATAACTAGACTCCTTATTAAATTTTTTCCCCCCACCAAATAAAAAGTAAAAAGCAAAAACTGGTGAAAAGTGGGGGTCAAAGAAGGAACCTCCTATTTTTATGGTCAGGACACGCCCACATTAAGTCGTTTGTGCTCATCATGTAATTATGGTAAAAAAAACAGTGGAAGGTTTAAAAAAAAAAAAAAAAAAAAAAAAAGATAGCTTGCCAAGATGTCAGATTCCAAAACTTAAGAAAATCTTCCCGATTCCCTGCCAGTGAAAATCCAGCGTTTCTCTGATCGTTCCTCAAAACACAACAAAAATCTCTGTATTCATCATTCACATATCTTGCGTCTCTCACATATACTGGGGCAGAGATTGCGGATTATCAGAGGAACAGTATAGACCCTTTCACATTTGTGCAACTTGTCCTGCGATTTTGGACTGCAAAGCCACATGACGAGTCGTACGCCATGATTTCCAATGAGTACAGTTCATATCTGTGCGACTTCAAGTCTCAACGACTTCAAAGTAGTCCCTGCACTAATTTGGTCAGACTGATGGGTTTCGGAAGTCCATAGACCTCAAGATTACCCAGGAATTGCTTCAGGTCGTGGCAAAAAAAAAAAAAAAAAAGTTGTTCGATTCACAAATGTGAAAGGGGCCTAAAAGTTAAATACTGGTGTGTGCAGCAGAGCAGTGGACGGCGTCAGTAGTTTTTTTTTTTTTCCACAATATTTCATTTTTTTCTTTTTGGGTGAAATCTCAAGGGTCTAAATCAGACCCCTGATGTCTCACTTTTGAGATAGAAAAATAAACTGAGGACAGAGAATCCCCAGTCCTTTTCTCTACAGCCTACAGGAAAAATAGTTTACAAAGATTCAGTTAAGAATGAAGACCGGAGCGATCCGTAGAGATCACCCACTGTGTTCATTCGGAAAAAGGAAGGCCGGTTAATGAAATGTTTACCAGCCCCTTTCCTTGCTCCTGAGAGAAGGGAAGCTGGCAGCACTGCAGGGGAGAGACATCCAGCTTCCCTCCCCTCCTCTCTGGAGCAGGGAGAGAAGCTAGCAGCACTGCAGGAGGGGGGGGGGGGGGGGAAGACAGCCAGCTTCCCTCCCCTCTCTCCAAAGCAGGGAAAGGGGTGGGGAGAGAAGCTGGCAGCACTGCAGGGGGGAGACAGGAAGTATAGGGAAATCGGCATCACACGGGGTGATTAGGGTGTGCCCAGGCACGCACCTATGATGTTAAACAATAAAAAGTGCAAACACATCAATATCACATTTCTTAAGTGGTTCCTTCTCAAAAAGAAAGTAAAATTTTGGTAGATGTAATAATCTTAATAGTCACTAAGGCTACATTCACACCTGAGCGTAGCGTTTTTCGCGCGTTTTTTACCGCGATTTTACCGCGATTTTTACCGCGATTTTTGTGCAGGCGTTTTTAGATTCAATAGAGATCAATGGAAAACGCCTGTAATCTGCCCAAAAAGAAGCTCATGTACTTTTTTGAGCATTGGGCGTTTTGTATACAGCTTCAAAACGCTCAGATGTGAACAGGGGCCATTGAAATGAATAGGATTTGTCTTGTTGGGCGTTTTGAGAGCTGATCCTAGAGCAGAAAAACGCCCCAAAAACGCCTACATGTGAACGGAGCCTTAGGCTTTTTGTAGGCGTAGGCGTTTTGGGGCGTTTTTGGGGCGTTTTTCTGCTCCAGGATCAGCTCTCAAAACGCCCAACAAGACAAATCCTATTCATTTCAATGGCCCCTGTTCACATCTGAGCGTTTTGAAGCTGTATACAAAACGCCCAAAGCTCAAAAAAGTACATGAGCTTCTTTTTGGGCAGATTACAGGCGTTTTCCATTGATCTCTATTCAATCTAAAAACGCCTGCACAAAAATCGCGGTAAAAATCGCGGTAAAATCGCGGTAAAAAACGCCGCAAAAATCGCGGTAAAATCGCGGTAAAAAACGCGCGAAAAACGCTACGCTCAGGTGTGAATGTAGCCTTAGTAGTCATGTATATAAAGAATGTAACAGGTGCACAGCTCCAAGGAAACTCGCCGTATTCTGTGTTATATAATCTTGTATGATTCTAAGTGCCCTCTAGTGGCCATAATGTGGTATTTTTCCTGACTAGGAGATATTTAAAAACTGATACTACAGAACACAAGCAAGCATGTTGGGTGCATCTGTGTATGTAAACAATTGCGCATGCCATGCTAGGTGTCACCGCAAACGTCACAGTGAGCAATAATTCTAGATGCCTCAGTTACAGTGGAAATATACTCACCTTGGATTCAGCGATGCGCCGTCCTGGATCTCCCCGCCCGCCCGTCCGCTGACATCTTTAGATGAACGGCTTCCAGGTCTCGATCGCCACCTGCTGTTATTGGCTGAGATGATGTCACTCTCGCACATGCATGGAAGCTCAGTCAGATTCGGGATTGCCAAAATTTGTACATCTCACTGTACCAGGGTGGGCAGACAGGTAAAGTAACTAATGCAGAAGACAAAGCATGCCTCGTCTGCATTAAATTCCTGCCTATTCAATACTTTTTTACCTAACGTTTCACGTTACCGCTAAACTAATAAGATGTAAACGCATTTAAAGTGCCACCTACTGATGATTTGGGGTACTATACATTTTTTTGCAGTTTTGAGGCTGGACATATTTGGTTTCCATTTACTGAACACATCATATAAAAAAAAAAAAAACTACTAGCTATTTATTCTACAGGGCCTCTTTATTCAGAAAATATAATATTCTCAGGGTTAGCCAATAACGCAAATTTTTTTTTTTTTTATTAGGGATGTGTGTGAAAAATGTATTGTTCCAGAGGGGAAGTGGTTAACCCAAAAAAAAAAATCTAAACTGTTCTAAAAGGGAAATGGTTAACCCAAAAACAAAAAAAAACAAAAAAAGTCTACACACCCACTTACCACCCTAACTACAGCTGCTGTGCAAGTAAAATAGTTTACCCAATCAATGTGGAGTATAAAGTGCACTAATAAAGAAAAAACACATTACTAACCAATTACCATACTACAAATGCAAAACAGGTAAAAAAAAAATCAATTTACAATAATGTGCAAATAAAGTGCCACAAATCCTAAAGTGCAACATTCACCCAAATCATTTCAGGGAATGCAAAATAAATATATATTACAATTCCTTCTTATAAACTGCAATAGTAAAGTGCTTCTTCCACAAAGTGCTGCCATGAATACATAAGGTAAGCAAGATGATACTGAGGGTCAGCACTTTAGGGATGACCCCAAAAATCAATTGTCAAATCTACAGCAATCTCTCTCAATTTACCACAGAAAAAATAAAAGACAGACATTCCATAGCATAAAACAAACAGATTTACAAAGAAAAGCATAAAAACATCTCACTCACAAGACAGATGCCTGTAACAGCACCAAAACATGCGCTCAGCTGCCCCAATCTCCATCTATGCTCTGTAACAGTGAGACTTCCTGGTGTGCGTGACATCAGCATGCCCCGCCCACTCACAGCATTTCATCATAAGTGACTTCATCAGGAGCAGACAAATCATTTTGCACTTTAACATTATTGTGTACCGATTTATTTTTCACCTGCTTTGCTCTTTGATAGCATTTATTTGTTCGTTTTTTTTAATGGGCGCAGTGCATAAATATATCTCACACATTTTTACCCAGCGCACTCTTAGGAATAAAAAGAGTGTAAAATCAGGCAGAGACTATTAGACTTTAAGGGGTCTATTTATTATAGGTATTGCTGAATGAATGTCACGAGCATTTACCCAGCCATCACGAATAATCATAATTTGTCTAATTGGTTTATTTCCTATGACCATCAGCTCCATTTAGTGGCCACAATGCGGCATTTTCCTGAAATGCGGCAATCTATCAAATACCACATTATGGCCACTAGGTGGAGCTGATTATAGGTAATAAAACATACTAGGCAAATTACAGTGAATATTCATGGTGGCTGGAGGAATGCTTGCGGCATTTGTCCAGCATTTGTTTTATAATTAAACCCTGATGTGATCTCTGACTTCTTACTCTTAAGTTAATTATATATTACATAAACTCACTTACTGTATAACTGGTTTTAAAAACAAACCTCTAACATTTTTTCCCTCAGTTTTTTTGGAGAGAGTGGGGCACGTACAGTTATAAAAGTTGTGTGGACGGTTTAGCACCTCTGTCTGCGTTCCATCACTTCCTGTGTGGTCGGTGGAACAGGAAATTAGAGTAAATCCCCCCCCCCAGCACATACACTAACAATCTGGATGAGGTTCTAAGCTTTCCCCACCCTCCTTCACACTACATGAAAATGTTTTGGCTGGAGTTCCACTTTAAAAAGTCTGCTAAAACAATAAAAAAAACAATTATAAAATGTACAAAATTGCATAATAATAAAAAAGGAGATAAAAATAACGTATCAGTGTAGATCCTCCAGAAATCTACTGGACATGACAGAAAACGGCACTGAGTTTACATTCATCTTTGTAAATAGATGGGGGGAGTCCCAATAGAATTTGTGGAGCACACTCCCATCCCCCGCTCCAGACAGTGATCCCTTCCCATTGGGGTTTTAAAAGAATTACAGATTGGTGGATCATTACCCCCCCCTCACCCTTCACTCAAATATGGATCAACGATCCCATGAGTGGATATGGATTCGTGATGAATGGCTTGCGAATATCCAACCTCCATGATACTCAGAGGAAGATCTTCAAAGATTCTGTGAGAAGATGTAGATATGTTGATGGGTTGCTCATATTCATCCTCCATTATATTCGGAGAATCATCTTCATGGATCCCATGGATGGCGGTGGATTCATTGTGGATTGGTTGTGAATATCCAACCTCCATGATACTCAGAGGAAGATCTTCAAAGATTCTGTGGGAAGATGTAGATATGTTGATGGGTTGCTCATATTTATCATCCATTATATTCGGAGAATCATCTTCATGGATCCCATTGGTGATGGTGGATTTACTGTGGATTGGTTGTGAATATCCAACCTCCATGATGCGGAGAGGAAGATCTTTACTTTCCTCTTTGCAACACATCTAGAAATAAAAAACACAGCTGCAGGTCAGGTGATTGAGCAATACATCACTGTCCTATTACCCGAGGTCAGCGGTTCCCAAAATGTATTTGTCTTTCATCTCCATCATAAGAGTTTAACAATATAAGAGTTTTTATGAGTACCTATTAGTACCTGATTATATGCGAGCACCCGAGTATGCGAGTGTCTGTGGGCACCCGAGTGTCTGTGGGCACCCGAGTGTCAGAGTACCGGGGAGTACCCGAGTGTCTGAGAGTACCGGGGAGTACCCGAGTGTCTGAGAGTACCAGGGAGTACCTGAGTACCGGGGAGTACCCGAGTGTCTGAGAGTACCAGGGAGTACCTGAGTACCGGGGAGTACCCGAGTGTCTGAGAGTACCGGGGAGTACCTGAGTACCGGGGAGTACGTGAGGGACGGGCAGTACCTGAGTACCGGGGAGGGACGGGGAGTACCTGTGAGGGACGGGGAGTACCTGGCGGGACCTGTGAGGGACGGGGGGGACCTGTGAGGGACGGGGGGGACCTGTGAGTACCTGTGAGGACGGGGAGTACCTGAGGGTCAGTGAGTGTCGCGGAGTACCAGAGGTAAACAAAGTAGAGTTAGGAAGCTAGAAGACAGCCACACAGGACAGATGTAAATTACTGAATCCCCATCAGATTAGATTCGTGGGTACAATGCCTGGCGGGTGTGGAGATGCGATTCGGTGTACATCTTGTGATATGTAGGCGTTCCTTGATCATGCGATTGAGGGTAAATACAGCCGCACAAAATTTAAGCACATTACTTCCCTGGAAGCTCAGGTCCTGAATCTAGGGAAGCAACTGGCAACACTGAGAAGACTCTCCATACTGAAAGGAGAGCTGGGATCGTACCCGACAGGTGCAGGCCAGGGCCTGCACAGAGGAGCGCGGGGATACAAGGGTGCAGGCATCAGAGTAGATGGGTGACAGTTAGGAGGGGTAGAAGGGAACAAGGCAAGGAGGCCGGTCCTGGGCTGGAGCACCCCAATAGATACGCCCCGTTGCATGGTGTTGGGGAAACCAGTCAGGGACCAGCTTTGCTGGAGCAGAGAGTCGCCCCTAGCTGCCAGGGGTTGAACTCATCCAGTGAGAGCGGGAGAAAGGGAAAGGAAAGACCGGTTCTGGTGGTAGGGGACTCTATTAGGAGGACAGACAGTGCAATCTGTCACAAAGACCGGGAGCGCCGAACTGTCTATTTACCGGGCGCTCGGGTTCGACACATCACGGATCGGGTGGACAGATTATTGGGTGGGGCTGGGGAAGACCCAGCTGTCATGGTACATGTGGGTACCAATGACATAGGCAGAGGGAGGTGGAGAGTCCTAAACGATTTCAGGGACTTAGGCGCTAAGTTGAGGAATAGGACCTCCAAGGTAGTATTTTCAGAAATACTACCTGTACCTCGAGCCACACCAGAGAGGCAGCGGGAGATTAGGGAAGTTAACAAGTGGCTGAGGAGCTGGTGTAGTAAGGAGGGTTTCGGGTTCCTGGAGAACTGGGCCGACTTCTCAGTCGGCCATCGGCTCTTTAGTAAGGACGGATTGCACCTAAATGGGGAGGGAGCAACTGTACTGGGTGAGATGATGGCCAACAAGTTAGAGGGGCTTTTAAAACTAGGTGATGGGGGGGAGGGTACAGATGTAGAATTAGCCAGCGGGGAGCAAGGTTCAGCGGCAAAAATGGGGACATTAGCGGTAGGGTGTTCAGAGTTCCTAAAGACAAGGTGGGTATGGGGAAAAAAAAAAATCACAAGAGCAGCGTAAAAACAACATCAAATGAGGATATGGTATGCATCAGGTCAAAACTACGAGGTTTGTTTACCAGTGCCAGCAGCCTGGCCAACAAGATGGGAGAGCTGGAGCTGCTGATGTACGAGGAGGACTTAGATTTTGTGGGGATTACAGAGACTTGGTTCGACAGCTCTCATGATTGGATGGCGACCATTCAGGAGTATTCCCTTTATCGCAGAGATAGAGAAGGTAAAAAAAGGGGGAGGGGTATGTCTGTCTATTAAGAACAATGTACAGGTAAATATGAGGGATGATAATAATGGAGCTAGGGACGAGGCAGAATTCCTATGGGTAGAACTTCAAAGGGAAGGCACTATGGGGAAAGTGATATTGGGCGTATGCTATAGGCCCCCCAACCAGAGGGAGGTGGACCTTCTTTCACAGATTGGTTTGGCAGCAAGGATGGGAAATGTCATTATAATAGGGGGACTTTAATTATTCAGATATAGACTGGGCAGAAGGAACTGCGCATTCAGCCAAGGCTCGGCAGTTCCTAAAAGTTTTGCAGGACAATTTCATGGGTCAGATGGTGAATGCACCGACAAGAAACAAATGCGGTACTTGACCTACTGATTACCAACAATACAGACCTGCCCACGGATATAGCAATACGGGGCAACTTAGGAAACAGTGACCATAGGTGAATACGTTTCAGTATTAATCATAGTAATAGGAAACACAAGGGTAATATAAGGACACTGAATTTCAAAAGAGCCAATTTCCCAAAACTGCGCTCTTTGCTAGAAAATGAGATAGAACCCTGGGATCAAAGAACACGGAGGAGAAATGGGAGTGCTTCAGGAGCATACTAAACAAAGGGATTGGCCAGTGCATTCCAAAGGGAAATAAATTTAAAAAAGAGAAAAATTAAATCCTGGGTGGCTAAACTCCAACATAAAAATGCATATTAATACGAAAGAAAAGGCCTTCAAAAAATACAAGACTGAGGGGTCATTGGCAGAATTCAAGCATTACAAAGAGTGTAATAAGAAATGTAAAGGCGAAATCAAGGCGGCTAAAATAGAGACATATAGCGGAAGAGAGTAAAAAGAACCCCAATAAATTCTTTAAGTATATAAATAGTAAGAAAGCGAGGCCAGAACACATTGGCCCCATAAAAGACAATAAGGGAGATTTGGCCACAGAGGACAGAGAAGGCGGAAGTGTTAAATAACTTCTTCTCTGCAGCCTTCACAAAATAATCGGGGGGCTACACTAACCCAGCTTGTAAGGCTAAACTAAATAACACACCTCAAGAAGTACCGCCATGTCTAACAGAAGATAGACTTCAAACTAAACTAGAGAAACTTAACATAAATAAATCACCGGGACCGGATGGCTTGCACCCGAGGGTTCTTAAAGAGCTGAGCCAGGTGATTGCCAGACCATTATCCTTGACCTTTAAAAGATGTCTACAGACGGGTATGGTGCCAGCTGTGGAAAAAAGCCAATGTGGTACCAATATTTAAAAAAGGGCCGAGATATATCCCGGGTAACTATAGGCCGGTCAGCCTAACATCAGTAGTCTGCAAGATTTTGGAAGGGATGTTAAGGGACCACATACAAGACTTTAGTAATGAAAACTGTTTTATTAGTAGTAATCAGCATGGATTCATGAAAAATCGTTCTTGCCAGACTAATCTATTAGCCTATGATGAAGTGAGCTGCAATCTTGATAAAGGAAAGCCTGTGGATGTGGTGTATCTGGACTTTGCAAAGGCCTTTGACACCATTCCCCATAAACGCTTACTGTACAAACTAAGGAAGGTAGGTATGGACCATAGGGTGAGTACCTGGATAGAGAACTGGCTCCAGGGGAGAGTCCAGAGGGTGGTGATAAATGGGGAGTACTCGGATTGGACGGGTGTGGAAAGTGGGGTCCCTCAAAGTTCTGTCCTGGGACCAATCCTGTTTAATTTATTAATAAATGATCTAGAGGAGGGGATATCTAGTGCAATCTCGGTATTTGTGGATGATACTAAGCTAAGCAGGGCAATAACTTCTATGCAGGATGTGGAAACCTTACAAGCGGACCTGAACAAAATAATGGGGTGGGCAACTACATGGCAGCTGAGGTTTAAATGTTGAAAAATGTAAAGTAATGCACTTGGGCGTCAGAAACACGAAAGCAAGCTACTCACTAGGGGGGAACCTCTGGGTGAATCTAAGATGGAAAAAGACCTGGGGGTACTGGTAGACAACAGGCTTGGCAGTGGCATGCAATGCCAAGCCGCTGCAAGCAAAGCCAACAGAATACTGGCATGTATAAAAAAGGGGATTCACTCCAGAAATAAAGAGATTATTCTCCCGCTCTACAAGACTCCAGTCTGGCCACATCTGGAGTATTCCGTCCAGTTCTGGGCACCGGTCCTCAGGAAGGATGTGCTGGAACTGGAGAAAGTCCAGAGAAGGGCAACAAAAATAATTAGGGGAATGGAGGGCATCGGCTATGAGGAAAGACTACAAGCACTGAGCTTATTCTCTCTGGAGAAGAGACGATTGAGGGGGGATATGATATCAATGTACAAATACTGTACTGGCGACCCTAGCATAAGGGAATACAATAAGACACGTGGCCACTGACTAAAACTAGAGGAAAAACGGTTTAACCTTAAAATACGTAGGGGGTTCTTCACTGTAAGAGCAGAAAGGGTGTGGAATTCTCTTCCACAAGCTGTCGTATCAGCAGGGAGCATCGATAGTTTCAAAAAACTATTAGATGGGCACCTTAAAGACCAAAACATACAGGGCTATACAATGTATGGTTAACAGCAAACACACACACACACACATCATAGGTTGAACTGGATGGACGGATGTCTTTTTTCAACCTCACAAACTATGTAACAACTGTGCTGTTCAACACCTATATCTCACCTATATGTGTACTAGAAGGCAGAATGCAGTGTACAGCAGCCTTCTGAACCAAGGTGCCTAGGCACCCTGGGGTGCTTTGAGGTTTTCTCAGGGGTGCCTTGGCAAAATGCCTAAAAATTGCTCCAAAATTGTTAATTAAAAAGGCAGACTTCATACAGCCACCAGCTTGTATACAAAGCCTCAGGTTTTCATTGTGCACCATTACATCCTTCTAGCCGCCAACCTCCTATCGACCAATGACATCATCAGTTGATAAGGAGGATGTCAGTAGACTGCATATGACCCTTGTTTGACCCTTCCGTGCCTCTCTCCATCAGCTTTGGGGTCTCATTAGCTGAGTGATGGAGAAAACCTGAGGGAGAATAGAAACATTGGAATACTAGTCAGTACCTGTTTGCAAAAGTGTATTTGCTTTGGAAGATTAAATCACCTTTAACCATAGGTGTGCGCAGCCTATTGCATTATGGTGTGCACCCTAAAAGCGCAAACACATGTGCGTCTATACACACTGTGACGAACACCCATTTGCTGGAACGTTCGCCACGGGCTACTGGAGGAGTGTGGAGGCCAGCCTCCTGCCCACGGACTATGGGCCCTGGCTTGTAGGGGAGTGCACCTCTGTGTGGGGGTATATGCTGGGGGACAATGGGAGTAGTGTTGCTTTGGACTCAAATCCATGTCACCCCAAGATACAGACTCAGACTGGGATCAATGTTACAGGCCTAATGCTGCCTGTTACAAGAGAGACTAAACAGATGCTAATGACATAAGACTCAGCTTTGGTATACTGGGGGGGGATGTGTATTGACAGTTCTACTAAGGTGTGTTGTATACGGAAACGGGCCGTCTGAGAGCCTATGTCTCCTGCTTAATCTGTTTAGAGGTGAGGTGTGTTCACACTTCTAGGAATGTGTATTCAGCTAGGTTTTGGGTTTGTTGTTTGTTGAATTAATTATGATAATGTTGCAGTCTCATTCACCTGTGTCTGTCCAGATGGCCAGGTATGTTAATTACTGGATATATATTGCAAGTGAGTTGGTGAATAAAGGGTCATTTTGTTTTAACCTTCATCAAGCTGGAGGCTGATGTTTGGGGGGAATTGAGGGGCCAGGTCACTGCATCACTGGAGAGTCTGGAGACCTAAGACAGAAATACTTGGTTCAAGTATTGGGGATCTGTTACACTGGTGGCAGTGGTGGGATTCTTCTCTGAATAGATCCCAATCCAGGAATGCAGTGAGGAGCCCAGCAGCGTCTCGGTCTAAGGAGGAACTCAGGAGATGGAGCAAGCTAGCCCCCGGGCAGTGTCCCCATATGAGGTGGAGTTCCAGCGGAGACTACAAGACATACTGGCAAAGGAACAGGGACATATGTCAGCCAAGGACAAGGAACTGGAGAAAATATGTAATGCAAGAACTCTGGCAGGAGTCCATGGAGGTAGCACAGCTTCGGCAGAAAGAGAAGCTTCCAAGTACAGCACAACGCTGGCATGAACAAGTGAGCCAACGGATGTTTAAATCTGTAAAGAAAAGCGCACGCAACCTCGGGCAATAACGCTTTAATAAAGGACAATAAAACAGTACATTGGAATTGCACTCACACTTTTCCTTTAAGACAATCGCTTTACAGCATTCCAACAGGAGCTACTCGCTCCTCCCGTCCCTCCAGATGGTGACTCTGCGGTCTCCTCATCCGCGGCTGCCACCGCTGTATCCCCGCTCTCCTTCACTTCCTGTGTTGCCTGGTCACCGGATGCCGGTTCTAGTGCGCCTGCACACTATACCAACGTGATCTACGGCGCCTCAGGAGAGCCTCAGCCAAAGCCGGAGCCACAAGTTGTACGGAGCTGCGAGGTGGGGGATTCAAGACACTGGTGCACTGCCTCTGCTGTTACTATGGACAACGCGTTTCGAAGGCTGAGCCTCCTTCCTCAGGTCCCACCTTGCTTCCTGCTAACGCTCCTTCCCTATATACCCGGGATACCATCGGCCCTAATTATATAGTTGTGTATTCTTAAAGGGGCCAGTAACCGATAATCCTTATCCACCTTGGCTGGGACGGGAGAAGCAAGGGGCTATCCACTTTTAAAAAACATATATTAAAAATACAGTTTCTCCCGTCCCAGCCAAGGTGGATAAGGATTATCGGTTACTGGCCCCTTTAAGAATACACAACTATATAATTAGGGCCGATGGTATCCCGGGTATATAGGGAAGGGCGTTAGCAGGAAGCAAGGTGGGACCTGAGGAAGGAGGCTCAGCCTCCGAAACGCGTTGTCCATAGTAACAGCAGAGGCAGTGCACCCGTGTCTTGAATCCCCCACCTCGCAGCTCCGTACAACTTGTGGCTCCGGCTTTGGCTGAGGCTCTCCTGAGGCGCCGTAGATCACGTTGGTATAGTGTGCAGGCGCACTAGAACCGGCATCCGGTGACCAGGCAACACAGGAAGTGAAGGAGAGCGGGGATACAGCGGTGGCAGCCGCGGATGAGGAGACCGCAGAGTCACCATCTGGAGGGACGGGAGGAGCGAGTAGCTCCTGTTGGAATGCTGTAAAGCGATTGTCTTAAAGGAAAAGTGTGAGTGCAATTCCAATGTACTGTTTTATTGTCCTTTATTAAAGCGTTATTGCCCGAGGTTGCGTGCGCTTTTCTTTACAGATTTGAATTGTTTTGATCCGCCCCCCCCCCCGGTGGAGTGAGAGAGGAGCAGCAGCAACCAGGACATTTCAGCCAAAAAAACATACAAACAAAGGAGGTGAACACATGGACAGCGCCATGGGCTGGTGAAGTACTCCTCTTTGTACTTGTTGCATATCAGCATGTGCAGGATCTGTCCTTTTTGATTGCCAACGGATGTTTATCCTGGCAGAACAACCCTTCAAGCAGTGTGAAAGGCACCTTGAGTGCCTGGTCCAGAGAAATTATGCTGGACGACTCGTACCGGGCACTATGGTGGTACGCAGTCCAACAAGACCCTTGGTTGGCAGAAGGCATTCAACCAGAGGGGGGGGGGGGGGGGTCTATGATGGCCCAGGCCTGTTGTGGAAGGCCATGGAGGAGGATGATGATTTTGGCAGTCCTGCAATGTCGCGGTTCTGGGCTATTTATCATTACCGGAGAAGGATGCTACCAGCCCAGTTGTTGGAGCTGAGACTAGACCTCACCTACCTTGTTATGATCGAGTGGGGGTTGGAACAGGACTACCAACACCTCCTAGACTTGGTCCAGCAGCAGCCCACAGCCCTGGGGGTGGAGATGGTTGTGCCCACTGCCCAGGACAAGCCAGCGATACTGGGAGAGGCGATTGTAGGTCCCTTGTCCCAGCAGCAGCCAACAACACTGGGGGTGGAGATGGTCGTACCCACTACCTTGGACCAGCCAGCGTTACCGGGAGAGGAGATTGTAGGTCCCTCGTCCCACCAGCAGCCAACAGCACTGGGGATGGAGATGGTCGTGCCCACTATCCAGCACCAGCCAGCGGTACCGGGAGAGGCGATTGCAGGTCCCTCGTCTCAGCGGCAGCCAACAGCACTGGGGGTGGAAATGGTCGTGCCCACTACCCAGCACCAGCCAGCATTCCTGGGAGAGGCGATTGTAACTCTTAAACACTTGCCGACCGCCGCACGACTATCTACGTCGTCGGTCAGCCCCTCACAGGCAAAGTGACGTAGGTCTACGTCGCTAGCTTGTGAGGGTCTAGGGAGCGAGCGCACGCCCCCGGAGGCGCACACCCACTCCCGCGTGGTCACGGACCCCCCCGTGCGTGTGACCGGCGGACCCGATGTCCGCCGGTCACTCTGCAATCGGCGGGGGAGAGGGAGAAAGTCAGGCGGCTTGTGTAAACAAGCTGCCTGTCATTCTCCCCTGTGTATGAAGGATGATCATACGGTTTTATGTAGAACCGTTGATCACCATTCATACATCTGAAGCCACAGCCAATCACAGAAGAAAGCACGCCACTAGGGACACACATAGCCCCTCCCTTTCAAAAAAAGTTAACCCCTTCACTGCCAGTGTAATTTTACAGTAACAGTGCATATGTATAGCACTGATTACTGTAGAAATGTCACTGGTAACCCCAAAAGTGTCAAAAATGTCAGTCAAGGGTCCGATCTGTCCGCCGCAATGTCGGAGTACCGCAAAAAAAAAAAATCGCAGATCGCCGCCATTACGCGTTAAAAAAAAAACAACAAAAATGACAAAAATCTTTCCCTTTGTTAGTAAACGCGATAACTTTTGCGCAAACCAATCAAAATACGCTTTTTGCGATTTTTTTTACCAAACATATGTAGCATAAAACAAATTGGCCAAAAATAAAAAAATTTGATTTTTACATTTTTTTGGGGGGGAATTTCATATAAAAAATGTGAAAAATATTGCTATTTTTACAAAATTTACGCTCTTTTTTTGTTTATAGCGCATGATCAAAAAAAAAAAAAAAAAAAATCGCACAGGTGATCAAATACCACCAAAAGAAAGCTCTGTTTGTGGGAAAAAAAGGACGCCAAATTCGTTTAGATACAGCGTCGCACGACCGCGCAATTGTCCGTTAAAGTCACGCAGTGCCGAATCGCAAAATACCCCCTGGTCAGGAAGGGGGTAAAATCTTCCGGGGCTTAAGTGGTTAAAGGCATCAGCATACCAAGACATTTTGGACAATTTCATGCTCCCAACTTTGTGGGAACAGTTTGGGGGTGGCCCCTTCCTGTTCCAACATGACTGCACACCAGTGCACAAAGCAAGGTCCATAAAGACATGGATGGGTGAGTTTGGGGTGGAGGAACTTTGACTGGCCTGCACAGAGTCCTGACCTCAACCCAACAGAACACCTTTGTGATGAATTAGAGCGCAAACTGTGAGCCAGGTCTTCTCATCCAACATCAGTGCCTGACCTCACAAATGCGCTTCTGGAAGAATGTTTTAACATTCCCATAGACACACTCCTAAACCTTGTGGACAGCCTTCCCAGAAGAGTTGAAGCTGTTATAGATGCAATAGCTTCACAGCCGGTTTCCTAATGTGCATGCGCAAGCTGTCTTCTGGGAACTGCGTCCCCCCGCCCCAAAGGCTGCGGGGGAAGGAGGGGCTTAACATCCTCAGATATCCGTAGTGATCTGACCCAGAAGTGGGAGCGGGTATCTGTCAAAACCAGGTACCTGCTCGCCCCACCCCCAAAAAGTGCCAAATGTGGCAGGGGGTGCAAACAAGTGGCACTTCCCCTATTGGGTGATGTCCTGCTTTAAGCTATTAAATTTGGAGGCAGGTGAAGTCTATTTTCTCCACTGCAGGTGGTGCCCCACAGAGGCAATGCAGATAGGTGAGGAAGTTGAGGCACTTGGTTCCTCTATGGTTTCCTTGGTCACAGGGGGGCAGCTATCCAATTGGATGCCGACACCCCATGTGACTTAGGTGGCCAGCTTGGATAGACTAGACCCCTGGCTGTCAGGTTTGGTGTGCATTATGGGAGTGGTAAGAATAGGGACAGACCACCTGTGTGTTAGGGACAGGGCTTAGCATCAGGGAAAGGTTCTGGAGTAGGGAGTGCAGGGACACTCCAGCCTTCCTGGACGCCTCCCTGTTTGGGTACAGCCCGGCCAGGCTGCATTCCGCTCTACAAGACAGATGCTGCCAGCACCTCCGACTCACCATTCTGCTGCCGCGTTTCTCTTACAACTTGTGAGTGCGCCGCTCGTGTTGCCTTCCCGCTGGTCTGTTCTGTATTGCTGGACTGCTGTTAAATTATCGGTTATATTCTCATTACAGCACTTAGACTCCGTGTGTTTTTTTATCACGCGCCCAGAGCAAAGATGGCAAACTCCCCCCTTTTACCTTAGGATCAGGGCACCACCATCCCTGCAATAAATTGTGCCCATGGCAGCTGTCCCTCCTGCCCACCCCTTGTCCCACCCCTACTTCTATCCACTGCATCATGCTGCACCTATCCACAAACTTTGTAAATCGGCATTTTTTTTCCCAACAGCACAGTTTAACCACTGCCCCCCCCCCCCCAAAAGGACGTGCCTGTACGTCCTTGGGTTTCAGTGGTTATACCGGGGTGATTCTTGCATCTGCAGGCATCATACCGGTACCATTAGTTTCAGCTAGCGATTCCCTACAAAGCAGAAGTGATCTGAGTGGCTAATTAGCCACACCCCTCCCACCGCCTCTCCGGTCCCATCGCAGAGGCCGGAAGAAATGCGGCCGGCGGTGATGGCTGCCTGGGACAGAGAGGAACTGAAGTCATTCCCCTCTCTAACTCGGAAAACTGGGACCGAGTATTCGCAACATCCGGTTCAGCCCCTTTGTTTATCTGGCCACCAGCAGCTGATCGGACCGATCTCGGTCCGAAAAGTTGCATGGGGGAGGGGGCGCCAGGAGAGATTTGGGGTCTAATAGACCCCAAATCACTCCATAAAGAGGACCTGCCATGGCCCATGCTATCACACGGGATGATGTTCATCTCTTGTGATAGCAATAAAGTTTGTGCGAAAAAAAAAAATTGTTTAAAATAGATAGTTTTTTTTTTAATTTATACAAAATGTATTTGTTTCTTAAAAAGCCCCTGTCCCACCGTACTTACAAACAAATGCAAACGCATACGTTACTGCCAGATGCAGGGCTGCTGTTAGAAATCACGGGGCCCCATACAGCCTACCTGGCAGGGCCCCCCCAAATCAAGACAATATTTTCACTAAAAATACACTAAAATCATTATTAGCGGACAGAGAACCTGTGTGAATTAGCACTTTGTTTTTTTTTTTTTTTTTTTCAAAAAGGTATAACTTTTTTAAATGTTAAAAAGGTTTACAATTATTTTAATTTATAATACATATATTTTTTATACTTTCTGCTATAAAACATTTCCAAAAAAAAAAAAAAAAAAAAAAAGAATTCTCATTAATTTAGGCCAATAAACATTCCGCTACATGTTTTTGGTAAAAAAAAAAAAAAGAAAAAAAAAAACGAATTTTTTCATTAACCACTTTACCACTAGAGCATTTTGCTGTCTTACGTCTGGGCCACTTTTTGCGATTCGGCGCTGTTCGAATTTAACTGACAATTGCGCGGTCGTGCGACGCCGTACCCAAACGTAATTTACGTTCTTTTTTTCCCCACAAACAGAGCTTTCTTTTGGTGGTATTTGATCACCTGTGCGATTTTTACTTTTTGCGCTATAAACAAAAAAAGCGTACATTTTGAAAAAATAACAATATTTTTCACATTTTTTTTTTTATATGAAATTCCCCCCAAAAAAATGTAAAAATCAAAATTTTTTTAAAATTTTTGGCCAATTTGTTTTCTGCTACATATGTTTGGTAAAAAAAAAAAATCACAATAAGCGTATTTTGATTGGTTTGCTCAAAAGTTATTGCGTTTACTAACAAAGGGAAAGATTTTTGTCATTTTTGGTGGGTTTTTTTTTTTTTTAACGAGTAATGGCAGCAATCTGCGATTTTTTTTGCGGGACTGCGACATTGTGGCGGACAGATTGGACCCTTGACTGACATTTTTGACACTTTTGGGGGTACCAGTGACATTTCTACAGTAATCAGTGCTATATATATGCACTGTTACTGTAAAAATGACACTGGCAGGGAAGGGGTTAATTTTATTGGAGAGGGAGGGGTTAATGTATGCCTGGTGCTTACTAACGTGTATGGGGGGAGGTGACTGAGTGACACAGGGACAGATCGCATGTTCAGCTATGCTGAACACTCCGATCTGTCACTCCCTGTCACTTGGGAGATCCGCCCGCTTGTGTTTACACAGGCGGGCGGATCTCCACACTAGATCCCCGACGATCGGGGAAGAGCAGAGGCGATTGCCGCCACTCCTCCCCTGGCCCGACTCCCGCTGTGACTGAATACAGCGGGAGCGAGCCTCCGGCGGCGCGCAAGCGCCGCCCAGAAGGGGAGTGTCTGACGACGTAGGTCTACGTCGTCAGACGATAACGAGCCACTTTGCCGCAGTAGTACTACGGTACTCAGCGGTAAAGTGGTTAATTTAGGCCAACATTCTGCTACATGTTTTTGGTAAAAAAAAAAAAAAAAAAAAAAATCCTTATAAGTGTATATTGCTCGGTTTGCGCAAAAGTTATCCTACAAACGTATAAAAACTATGGGATACATGGACAATTTTTTAAATTGTTTTTACTAGTAATGGCGGCGATCAACGATTTTTAGCGGGACTGCGACATTGCAGCGGACAAATTGACACCAAGTGACACTTTTTGGGGACCAGTGACACCAATACAGTAATAAGTATTAAAAAAAAGAAATAAAAAATTGCACAGTAACTGTATAAAATATAAATGACACTGTCACAGAAGTGGTTAACACTGGGGGTGATCAGGGGTTAGGTGTGTACCTAGGGAGTACTTTAGAACTGTAGAAGGAGTGGATGCACTAGAGGAAAAAAGATCTGTGTTTCAGCTTGGCTTAAACACATGATCCCTCTTTTCCTCCCTGACAGAACAGCGGACTGTCTTGTTTATTGCCGTTCCGTCATTTTGCGAATGATTGGTGGATCCTGGCGGCCGCCAGACCTGCTGATTGGACACAGCGGAACGCCCCCCCAAAAGCTTGTGCACAAAATGACATACATGTACGTGATTTTGAGCAGCCAGACTGCCCTGCCGCAGTATGTGCTGCAGGCAGTCTGGAAAAGTTTAAATAAAAATGGGGACTTAAATTAAAAAAAAAAAAAAGTAAATGCTCATGGAAAAAAAAAAAAAACAAAAAAACCAAAACAATATATTATATATATATATATATATATATTTTTTTTTTACATTTATATAATGCAATCCATTTTTACAACGTCAGTTAAAATGATTGTAAAAGGTTATTTTTTTCAAAAAAATAAAATGTTATACATGGAGGAGTCAGGCAAGTGCTTAGGGAGGGGGCACAAGAGCTAGATCCGAAGTATATTATAACTTTTGTTCGGGTAATACATTAGGGTTAAACACATTTATACTTTAGAACCAATTTAATACCAGAACTAGCCACTAGAGGGAAACCATAACACATAAAAGGAATCTACTTTTTTTTTTATAGATAGAAACATTGTAATGGATTCAGAAACACTAAGTAACAACTGTGGCTGAAAGATACACAGTTAAAGAGGTTGTAAACCCACTTTAAATACTTTTATCTATAGGCAAGCCTATATTAAGGCTTACTTATAGGTGCTATAAATATCTCCTAAACTTGCACCTTTTTGGAGATATTTACAGTGCATGCAGCTGATGACGTCATCGGCGCATGTGCTCTGACGGAACGGCCACCCATGCCATTCCTTCAGAGCGCATGCCCGGGAGTGATGTAATTGCGCCTCCGGCCAATCAGATGGCCGGAGGACACGATCCAGGAAGCAGGACGGCGGACTTCATAATGAGCTAGTATGCGATGCATACTAGCTCAATATGCCTTTGTCTTTACAGGGTTTTTTTTTCCCAAAATTTTTTTCAGAGGGTTTACTTCCCCTTTAAGACCCTGTTCACACCTGAACAAGTTTTTTGTTTTTGCTTGTTGGGCGTTTTGAGAATTCAGAGATGAGCGTTTTACAAGCTGAAAAACACTCAGGTGTGAACAGGGACTTATTCTCTTGCAGTTTTGTTCTCCTGTTACCCAGAATCAGCTGATAGACTTCCAGGCTCTGGAAGGGTCCTGACAATATTGTTGGAATTTACCCAGCTGCCTGATTGACAGCTGGCTCTGCCACTCAGCGCCTGGCTGAAAGCCATAGACAGTTGCGCCCACCCCTCCCTAGGGCTTCAGTGGGACTGACAGTCACTATTCTTCGGTCCGAGGACGGAGCAATCAGTGGTCATGTGATTGCTCAGTGAGGAGAAGCTCAACTACTGTATGAGGAACTGAATGTATTCTTTGTTGAGAAGAGGAAATTAGGGGGATATGATCCCCATGTATAAATACATAAGAGGGGGGGTATATGATCCCCATGTATAAATACATAAGGGGGGGTATATGATCCCCATGTATAAATGCATAAGAGGGGGGGTATATGATCCCCATGTATAAATGCATAAGAGGGGGGGTATATGATCCCCATGTATAAATACATAAGAGGGGGGGGGGTATATGATCCCCATGTATAAATACATAAGAGGGGGGGTATATGATCCCCATGTATAAATACATAGGGGGGGTATATGATCCCCATGTATAAATACATAAGGGAGGGGGATATGACCCCCATGTATAAATGCATAAGAGGGGGGATATATGATCCCCATGTATAAATGCATAAGAGGGGGGGTATATGGTCCCCATGTATAAATGCATAAGAGGGTGGGTATATGATCCCCATGTATAAATGCATAAGAGGGGGGGTATATGATCCCCATGTATAAATGCATAAGAGGGGGGTATATGATCCCCATGTATAAATGCATAAGAGGGGGGGTATATGATCCCCATGTATAAATACATAAGAGGGGGGGGGGTATATGATCCCCATGTATAAATACATAAGAGGGGGGGTATATGATCCCCATGTATAAATACATAAGGGGGGGGGGTATATGATCCCCATGTATAAATACATAAAGGGGGATATGATCCCCATGTATAAATACATAAGGGGGATATGATCCCCATGTATAAATACATAAGAGGGGGGGATATATGATCCCCATGTATAAATGCATAAGAGGGGGGGTATATGGTCCCCATGTATAAATGCATAAGAGGGGGGGTATATGATCCCCATGTATAAATGCATAAGAGGGGGGTATATGATCCCCATGTATAAATGCATAAGAGGGGGGGTATATGATCCCCATGTATAAATACATAAGAGGGGGGGGGGTATATGATCCCCATGTATAAATACATAAGAGGGGGGGTATATGATCCCCATGTATAAATACATAAGAGGGGGGGTATATGATCCCCATGTATAAATACATAAGAGGGGGGGGGGTATATGATCCCCATGTATAAATACATAAGAGGGGGGGTATATGATCCCCATGTATAAATACATAAGAGGGGGGGGGGTATATGATCCCCATGTATAAATACATAAGAGGGGGGGTATATGATCCCCATGTATAAATACATAAGGGGGGGGGGGTATATGATCCCCATGTATAAATACATAAGGGGGGGGGGTATATGATCCCCATGTATAAATACATAAAGGGGGATATGATCCCCATGTATAAATACATAAGGGGGATATGATCCCCATGTATAAATACATAAGGGGGGAGAATAGGATCACCATGAATACATAAGGCGGGGAGATATGATCACATGTATAAATACATAAGGGGAGGGGTATATGATCCCCATGTATAAATACATAGGGGGGGGGGGGGAGGATCACCATGAATAAATACAGAAGTGGTCCATATAGTGAACTTGGTGTAGAATTATTCACTTTCAGGTCCCCAACCTTCTCTGCTCTCTGTCCGACTTTAGTGAACTTGTTTGTACATTTTAACCCGGTTTTATGTATTTAAATATATACATATTGATCCAAAGCCATTATATTGACACTTCAATATCTGCATGCTATTGTGACGGCATTGCTGGTATGGATAATCCCCATCCAGTGATATCATTTACTGAACTATTATGTAAAATATTACTCACCAGAACGCGGATAGTCATTCCAGCAGCAATGGGAAGTACTGAGAATGTCTGGATATTGGAATCTGTCAGAGAAGAAGTTCATATTAATCATTCTGTGAGATATTATTCAGAGTGTGATAATGCAATGTATAGAAATAGATTTCTAACTGACCTGTAATATCCCTGAAGCAGAGCAGAATAGAGAAAAACAAACAATGTTACCATTCTGTGTCACACAAGAACATCCCTTATGGCCAATCTATACAGTTCAGATTTGTGACCGAACTCAACGTCACTGGGAGTGAAAGACAGATACTTAATGGTTTGGATTGCTTCAAGTGGGACAGTAATATTTGTCAGCAATATCAAGAAATATGAAGCTTCAATCCCACTTTACACTGTGAGACCTATAGCCTGTTGCCATGAAGTCTGTCTCCTAAATACTCAAAGCAATGCTTTAGATGTGTATTCCATGTACTTCAATGTAGGATATGGACAGACTGTCACTGATAGGCTCTCCCTATTGTCTATCTATTGAGGTGGGATGTGGATTGTGTTAAGTCTGTCGGTTCCATCCTTAAATGTTAATGACCTCACATTGTTTCTGTCCAGATGGCTAGATAATTAGCTCAGGTTAATTCTATTTCTGTATACAAATTTAATCTGCATATAATAATGTAATCAGGCAACCCCTGACCTGTGTGGTAATCTGATCAGGAGGGGGAGGTCCATGCTGTATATAAATTCTGTTTGACTGTTCAATAAAGAGCGATTCCAGTACAAGCCAAGTTGTCGGCTAGCTTTGTATGAGGGCGGCTGGGAAAATATGGTATATATGTTCATGACTGGGAGGAAGTCCACAAGCACAGTGTGGGTCGAGGTTCCTGTTATAAGGTTATTACCCCAATGTATGGACCTACCCCAGATAGGAATATTGTGTGCCACCTTAGTCCTTTAGGTTTGGCCATGACCAGTCCGGTTATATAATATTGCATCTACAGGTGGGAGTGAAGCATAACACAAGACATCTTCTACACTGCCAGCCATCAGTACATGTAATTATAGGGGTCCCTTGCACACGGGGCCATCCAGGTTTAGTGTCCCGGCTGAAGGCAGCCTGACAGTGTATGGTAGGCTGTAGGTAGATGCTGCACAGAGTGGTACCAGTGTTTCCCTCTGTTCTGGGACAAGGTCCTGGAATGCAGATCTCCTACATTCCGGAACTACAGTGCCTTGCGAAAGTATTCGGCCCCCTTGAACTTTGACCTTTCGCCACATTTCAGGCTTCAAACAAAGATATAAAACTAATTTTTTGTGAAGAATCAACAAGTGGGACACAATCATGAAATGAAATTTATTGGATATTTCAAACTTTTTTAACAAATAAAAAACTGAAAAATTGGGCGTGCAAAATTATTCAGCCCCTTTACTTTCAGTGCAGCAAACTCTCTCCAGAAGTTCAGTGAGGATCTCTGAATGATCCAATGTTGACCTAAATGACTGATGATGATAAATAGAATCCACCTGTGTGTAATCAAGTCTCCGTATAAATGCACCTGCACTGTGATAGTCTCAGAGGCAGTGGCATAGCGTGGGGGGTGCAGGGGGGGCCGGCCGCACCGGGCGCAACATCCGGGGGGGGCGCGCTCGCACTCGCAGCTCTGCCCTGCCTGGCTCACTCATTCTCTCTCACTACAGTGCTGGGCTGGCTGTGGCGGCGGCGCTGTGCGAATCCGATCCGAGCCGCCGGGTCGCCGCCCACTGTGGAGGGGGGGGGTGGTGCCAGGCGTGCGGAGAGCGAGGGACTATCTGGGGGAGGGACAATGCACTGCAGCGGCCGCCCAGCGCAGCGTTGAGCGCGGGAGCCACACCAGCCCAGCCCAGGCAGCAGCAGCAAGAAGAAGCTGGCAGCGGCGGCAGGTGACAGGCCAGAGAGGAGAGAGCCAGTGGTGACAGACGCAGGAGGAAAACCTAGGAGCCAGAGGACCTGGAGAAGAAGACATAGCCTGCTGTTGTGATCGGGTGCACCTGCAAAAAAAAAAGGTAGGAGTCACGAGTGACACAGGACAGGCGTCAGGACTGACTGGACTGACTGGACTGGAGTTGTACTGGGCTCAGTGGGCTGGCTGTGTACACAGGACAGGAGTCAGGACTGACTGGACTGTGACTGTCGAGTCGCCAGTGTATTGGCACAGAACAAGGTAAGTGATGTCTTGCCTGCCCCCAGGGCCCAGGGAAGTGGGGGGGGGGGGTGTCAGTGTAGTAGGGGGGTCAGCATAGGTGTCAGTGTAGGGGAAGTGGACATGGGAGGGAGGGAAGAAGGGGGGTGGGTCAGTGTAGGGGTCAGTGTATGGGGGGGTCAGTGTATGTGGGAATGTAAGGGGGTCAGTATAGGTGTCAGTGTATGGGGGGGGAGGGTCAGTGTAGAGGAGGGTGTGTCAGTGTAGGGGGGTCAGCATAGGTGTCAGTGTATGGGGGGGATCAGTGTAGGGGGGGGTCAGTGTATGTGGGTATGTGAGGGGGTCAGTATAGGTCTCAGTGTAGCTGTCAGTGTACGGGGGGGGTCAGTGTAGGTGTCAGTGTATGGGGGGGTCAGTGTAGGTGTCAGTGTATGGGGGGGGGAGGTCAGTGTAGAGGAGGGTGTGTCAGTGTAGGGGGGTCAGCATAGGTGTCAGTGTAGGTGTCAGTGTATGGGGGGGGATCAGTGTAGGGGGGGTCAGTGTATGTGGAAATGTAGGGGTGTCAGTGTCTGTGGCGGTCAGTGTAGGGGGGTCAGTATAGGTGTCAGTGTATGGGGAAGGTCAGTATAGGTGGGTCAGTATAGGTGTCAGTGTATGGGGGGGTCAGTATAGCTATTAGTGTAGGGGTCAGTGTATGTGGAAATGTAGGGGTCAGTGTATGTGGGAATGTAAGGGGGTCAGTATAGGTGTCAGTGTAGCTGTCAGTGTACGGGGGGGTCAGTGTAGGTGTCAGTGTATGGGGGGGGGGGTCAGTGTAGAGGAGGGTGTGTCAGTGTAGGGGGTCAGCATAGGTGTCAGTGTAGGTGTCAGTGTATGGGGGGGCAAATTGTAGGGGGGTCAGTGTATGTGGAAATGTAGGGGGGTCAGTATAGGTGTCAGTGTATGTGGCGGTCAGTGTAGGGGGGGGTCAGTGTAGGGGGAGTCAGTATAGCTATTAGTGTAGGGGGTCAGTGTAGGGGGGAGTCAGTGTAGGGGTCAATGTATTGGGGGTCAGTGTATGTGGGAATGTAAGGGGGTCAGTATAGGTGTCAGTGTAACTGTCAGTGTATGGGGGGGGGGTCAGTGTAGGGGGTGTCAGTATAGGTGTTAGTGTAGGGGTCAGTGTGTAGGGGGGTCTGTATAGGTGTCAGTGTAGGGGGTGTTAGTGTATGGGGGGGTCAGTGTATAGAAATGTAAGGGGAAGTCAGTGTAGGGGTCAGTGTATGTGTCAGTGTAGTGGGGTTAAGTGAAGGGGGGTCAGTGTAGGTGTCAGTGTATGGGGGGGGTAGGTCTGTAAAGTGGTCTAGTAGGTTTGTGTAGGGGGCGTAAATGACTTGCCTTGCCCCGGGTGCTGACAACCCACGCTACGCCACTGCTCAGAGGTCCATTTAAAGCGCAGAGAGCATCATGAAGAACAAGGAACACACCAGGCAGGTCCGAGATACTGTTGTGGAGAAGTTTAAAGCCGGATTTGGATACAAAAAGATTTCCCAAGCTTTAAACATCCCAAGGAGCACTGTGCAAGCGATAATATTGAAATGGAAGGAGTATCAGACCACTGCAAATCTACGAAGACCTGGCCGTCCCTCTAAACTTTCAGCTCATACAAGGAGAAGACTGATCAGAGATGCAGCCAAGAGGCCCATGATCACTCTGGATGAACTGCAGAGATCTACAGCTGAGGTGGGAGACTCTGTCCATAGGACAACAATCAGTCGTATACTGCACAAATCTGCCCTTTATGGAAGAGTGGCAAGAAGAAAGCCATTTCTTAAAGATATCCATAAAAAGTGTCGTTTAAAGTTTGCCACAAGCCACCTGGGAGACACCAAACATGTGGAAGAAGGTGCTCTGGTCAGATGAAACCAAAATCAAACTTTTTGGCAACAATGCAAAACGTTATGTTTGGCGTAAAAGCAACACAGCTCATCACCCTGAACACACCATCCCCACTGTCAAACATGGTGGTGGCAGTATCCTGGTTTGGGCCTGCTTTTCTTCAGCAGGGACAGGGAAGATGGTTAAAATTGATGGGAAGATGGATGGAGCCAAATACAGGACCATTCTGGAAGGAAACCTGATGGAGTCTGCAAAAGACCTGAGACTGGGACGGAGATTTGTCTTCCAACAAGACAATGATCCAGAACATAAAGCAAAATCTACAATGGAATGGTTCACAAATAAACATATCCAGGTGTTAGAATGGCCAAGTCAAAGTCTAGACCTGAACCCAATCGAGAATCTGTGGAAAGAACTGAAAACTGCTGTTCACAAACGCTCTCCATCCAACCTCACTGAGCTCGAGCTGTTTTGCAAGGAGGAATGGGCAAAAATTTCAGTCTCTCGATGTGCAAAACTGATAGAGACATACCCCAAGCGACTTACAGCTGTAATTGCAGCAAAAGGTAGCGCTACAAAGTATTAACTTAAGGGGCTGAATAATTTTGCACACCCAATTTTCCAGTTTTTTTATTTGTTAAAAAATTTGAAATATCCAATAAATTTCGTTCCACTTCATGATTGTGTCCCACTTGTTGTTGATTCTTCACAAAAAATTACAGTCTTATATCTTTAGGTTTGGAGCCTGAAATGTGGCAAAAGGTCGAAAAGTTCAAGGGGGCCGAATACTTTCGCAAGGCACTGTATGTCCCTAAAAACAGACAGGGCCCTAAATGTCCGTACCACCCGGTGCAGCATTCAGCTCCATCAAGCTGCAACCTGCCATAGACCTTGATATGCTGCTTGCAGTGTAGCTGGAAATTGCACCTGTCCCTCCTGGGCACACTAAAAGGCCATTAGGGATGCACTGTACGGACCCGTGTGTAAGGGGCCTTACTGGATATAATTTGGCTTGCTAACAGGGCTGCTGATAGAAGTCACAGGGCCCCGCCAGTGCCATCTTAAGAGCATTAAAGGCCCCTGAGCAATGCAGTACACTGGGGCCCCGCCTACACAATCGCCCACGAGAATAAAGATGCAAATTATCGATAAGGCAATATTTATTGGTACAGAAGTGCCAGGCTAATAAAAGCTTCCAAGTTCGGCGGCTGGTTTATGTGAACACACACGGATGGGAGTCAGGCTCGACTGTCCTGTGTGTGCCTGTTCCCGTGGAGGCGGACAGGCATTCCTGCAGTTGTGGGCTCCCCCTCCTCGGCCCAAGTGGCCTGACAGCAGCCCAGGGCCGACAGACACTTGCCACCTGCTAAGTTCGGCGACGGGATGCATATTGGAAAAAAAAAAAAAAAAGTCGGGACTAATGCTTGGGCTAGGTCGCTGGGCAGGTGGGGCACCCGGGCAACTGCCCAGCGTGCCCATTTGGTAAGATGGCCCTGTAGAGCCTACCTGACAGGGCCCCCCCCTCGTGCAAGAATATCAAATGATATTTTACCAAAATGCAACACTGATGCTTTGCAGCCATGGCAGAAATTATACCCCATTGAACAAGACCCAATCAAGTGAATAGCAGCACAAAGGCAACATCTGCACCCCACAATAAGTGATCAGTACTAAATCGCTCACTGAGTTCATTCAGGATTGTGAACACCCCCCTTCCTCACCACCTGGAAATAACCCACCTGTGTGCCCTCAGCAGCTGTCGGTGGGAGAGGGGGGGGGACAACATCAGCACTGTGCGGGAAAAGGACACACATGGGTCCAAGACAGCAGGGGGAAGGGGGCACAGATACTAGAATCAATCCCCCTGTATGGGCCAACCCAACTTTAAATATTACTTTCTAGCTGTACATTTGTCCAGAATAATCGATTGGAACTGCCACATGCTCACAAAAGATTGGATATTGGTGGAGGAGTCCTTCTCCACCTCTTTAGCACCTGCTCCCTGGATTCCCCTTTCTCATTGCCCCAAAACTCTACTTTCTCACCCCCTAATCGGACCCACCTTAAGATCCTTCCACCTCAACGCATTGAAATTTGGTCTCTCCTCCACACCAGGCCCACTTACACCTTTTGATACTTGTTGGAGATGTGGCCGGGAATAGGGGCACTCTTACCCACATATGGTGGGCCTGCCCCCTCATTTCTACTTTTGGGCACCATGTCCAAAAAAATGTGCTTGGCTATTCTGGGAGGGGGTATCCATCTCTCCCCTGAAGGTACAAGAGCTCTTTGGGGCGTCATGCGTTGTTTGCGTGATGTTACCGTGATTCGGCAGGTGGAAATCGCGGCAACATTGCACAGCGTGTGGGGTGCTATTGCAAATCACGGGCAACGCACAGGAGCCCCGCGATTTGCAATGATTTCCGGAATGCGGGCGGAATCACAGTGATTCTGTCCTGATCCGCTACGCCCACATGTGAACGTAGCCTAAAGTGCACCTTTCACCAGAGACTGCCATCAGTACCGCCGTGCACCATCGCCCGTCACCCATCGGTGACCATCACCCCTCACCTGTCACCCCATCTATCATCGTCACTCGTCACTCCATCAGTCATCTGTCAACCCATCAGTAATCATCCGCAGTCAACCGTCACCCGTCGCACAGCCCATCACAGCCAGCACGTCAAAAAGGATGTACAGCAACGAGGAGGCCCTTCAGGTCCTCTCCGTGACTGATGAGAGCACCGGGGAGCTCTCATCAGTATCCGAATCAAATCCCGAATCCGATTCGGAATTTGAAATCGCTTATAGTAGCGGATCGGAGATGGACTCAGGCTATTCCTGTACACTTTCCTTTATACAATGTATTTTGGGGTGCAATTTTTGCTATATACATGCAAACACTTACCGACCGCCTAACGACTATATACGTCAGCCATTAAAAGCTAAATACTGGAGTTATAGCAGCAGATAGCTGCCATAACCCCAGTATTTTTTTTAAACGGCAGGCGGTCAGCTTTCAGATAAGGGTGGTCCCAGTGGCGGATTCGCCGCGGAATAACCCTTACGGTGCAGGGGGAAGAGGTGCCCCCCCCCTCCCGCCGCGTCCCAGACGTTTTCCCAGCTTACCGAACCCGCCGGCAGCGGGGAAAACTATCTGGTCCCGGATCCTCAGAGACAGGAAGTCGAGTGAGGGCAAGATGGCCCTCACTCGACTATGGTCTTGGAGGACCGGAGCTACGTCAAAAGTCGTTGCCTAGCAACCGGTTTAAAGGGCCGCTTTTATTTTTTTTTTCTTTTTCAACAATTTTTTTTTTCTTTTTTAGTGTAGTTGTGAGGTCTGAGGTCTTTTTGACCCCAGATCTCACAATAAAGAGGACCTGTCATGCCTATTTCTATTACAAGGGATGTTTACATTCCTTGTAATAGGAATAAAAATGATCAAAAATTTTTTTTTTTTTAAACTGTGTAAAAATAAATAGGAAAAAAAAAATTAAAGCGCCCTGTCCCCAGAAGCGAACGCATACGCAAGTCCTGCCCACATATGTAAACTGTGTTCAAACCACACATGTGAGGTATCGCCGCGATTGTTAGAGCGAGAGCAATAATTTGAGCCCCAGAACTCCTCTGTAACTCTAAGCTGGTAACCTGTAGAAATTTTTAAAATGTTGCCTATGGGGATTTTTAAGTACCAATGTTTGGCGCCATTCTGTGAGCGTGCACAATTTTGAAGCATGACATGTTGGGTATCTAATTACTCGGCGTAACATTATCTTTCACATTATTATTGCATTTGAAGACTGCTGCACAGATATGGTGTGATAAAAAATATTGCAACGATCTGCATTTTATTCTCTAGGGTCTCTGCTAAAAAAAAAAATATATATATATAATGTTTGGGGGTTCTAAGTAGTTTTCTAGCAAAAAAAAATGATTTTAGCTTGTAAACACCAAATGTCAAAAATAGGCCCAGTCTTAAAGTGGATAAATGGACAACTTTGTGTAAAGTGCTACTTGGATGTTAGGCCTCTGTATGTGGCCAGGCTGTGAAAAAGTCTCACACCTGTGGTATTGACATAATCAGGAGGAGTAGCAGAATGCATTTTGCTATGTACATGCTAGGTGTTGGAAATATTTCATAAATGTACAACTGTGTAAAAAAAAAAAAATGCACGTTTAAAAGACTCATTATGCCTCAAAAATTATACGTTTGGGTGTTTGCTTTCCAAGATGGGGTCATTTTATGGGGGTTTCCATTGTCCTGGTGCTCCAGGACATTCAAAAGTGCAATAGGTTGTCAGGAAATTATACGTGTAATTTATGCTCCTAGAATGCCAGACGGTGCTCCTTGCATGTTAGGCCTCTGTATGTGGCCAGGCTGTGAAAAAGTCTCACACGTGGTATCGCCATACTCAGGAGTAGTAGAATGTGTTTTGGGGTGTAGTTGCAAGTATAAATATGCTGTGTGAGAGAATTAACCTGTTAATACGTCAATTTGTAAAAAAAAAAAAAAATCTTAATTTTGCAAAGAATTGTGGGAAAAAAATTACAACTTCAAAAAACTCATCATGCCCCTTATTAAATACATTGGAATGTCTACTTTCCAAAAAGGGGTCATTGGGGGGGGGGGGGTATTTGTACTTTCCTGACTTTTTAGTGTCAAGAAATGATAGGCCTTCAGTACATCAGGTGTGATCAAGTGTGATAAATTTTTAATGATTAGCGCCATAGCTTGTGGACTCTATAACTTTCACAAAGACCAAATAATATACACTTAAGAGCCGGTTCACATTGCAGCGACCCGACTTGCCGGGGCGACCTGCGAGGTCGTGGTGCACAGTGCGCACCGCGACCTCGGAGAGACCTGCACAGACTTCATATCATTGAAGTCAATGCAGGTTGCCTCAAAGAAGCTCAGGACCCTTTTTCTAAGTCGGAGCGACTTGTGTCGCTCCTATTAGAACGGGTCCTGTGCTACTCTATGGCAGGCGACCCACGGCGACTTGTCAGGCGACCAGGTCACCTGACAAGTCGCCCCAGTGTGAACGGGGTCTTACTTGGGTTATTTTTACCAAAGATAAGTAGCAGTATAAATTTTGGCCAAAATTTGTGAAGAAAAATTACTCATTTGCAAAATGTTATGACAGAAAAAGAAAAATTTTTCACAATATTCTGTCTTTTTATTTATAGCACAAAAAAATAAAAAACCCAGTAGTGATTAAATACCATCAAAAGAAAGCTCTATTTGTGTGAAAAAAAGGACAATTTTTTTATGGGTACAGTGTTGCATGACTGAGTGATTGTCATTCAAAGTATGAGAGCGCTGAAAGCTGAAAATCGGTCTGGGCAGGAAGGGGGTGAAAGTGCACTGTAGGCAAGTGGTTAAAGTTGCCGCAATTTTGACTGGACTTGAAGCAATGCTTGTGTCTTTGGACCTCAAAACGCGTAAAAAAAAAAAAACGGCCTAAATTAGTGCAGGGACTACTTTGAAGTCGTTGCGAGTTGAAGTCACACAGATATGAACGGTACTCATGGAGAACGACTTCTCATGCGACTTTGCAGTTCCAAATTGTAGGACATGTCGTACAAGTGTGAAAGGGGCCCAAAACAGATATGTGGGCATGTGCGGTTTTGTTGAGAAGCGTTTTATTGTTGTAAAGAGTATTCTGATACGTTTTGTTCTGTATACAATGATCTTATCTAATATTTTTATTTTTCCAAATCAAAGATCTTCTTCACAGAAGGCTTCAAGTGATTCTGCTGCTGAAGCAGCTCAGACCAGAATGTCCGGCAGGATGGAAACTTGCTAAACTCCAGTATTTGTTATACTTGGGGGACACAGCTGAGACCCTCGATGCTCTTATGCGAATGATTGAGGACTTTGGGTCCTTTCCCCGATTTGCCATTAACTGGGATAAGTCAATTTTGATGCCACTTGACCCTCTCCCTTCTATGCTGAGCTGGTTGCGACTACAGAACACATTTCGTTATTTGGGTCTTGTGATCTCCCCGACCCCTTCTCAGTACTTCGATTTGAACCTGTGGCCTCTTCTCGATAAACAGCGTGCCAAGGCCGGGACATGTTGGTGCAAGCGCCCCCTGTCCGTTGTGGGCAGGGTGAATTTGATTAAAATGATCTGGGCCCCCCAACTGTTGTATATTTTCCATAACTCTCCAGTGTGGATCCCGCAGCGTTGGTTTCGAAGGGTGGAGTCCCAATTTCAGGACCTTATCTGGAAGAGGCAACAGTCCAGGATTAAATTGTCCACTCTCCAATTTCCTAAGGATAGGGACAGTCTGGCGGTACCTCAGCCCAAATTATATTTCCTGGGGGCACAGTTTCAACATTTAGCGGGTTGGGGGATCTGTCGGATCCCTCGGCTGTATTGCTATCCAGTTCCTACCCCTTGCTTTTGGCGGCATCCCATCTTGAAATGCGTCTCCCTGCACACTTCGGTTTTGCTGCTACGGGTGTGGAGGGAACTGAAGGCCTTCTCCCATACAGTGGGTTTCCTTGATTATACCCCCTTGTGGAATAACCCGTCCTAACCGGAAAATAGCCAAGTTGCAGGACTTCTTGGGGTGGAGGGATCTAGGCATACTTTACGTGGCGCAATTATTTTTGGGTACCACCTTTAAATTTTTGAACAACTACAGGCAGATTTCCAGCTTCCCCACCATCATTTCTACAGATACCTGCAGCTGCAACACAAGCTCAACAATTGTCCCCCCTTAGCAGGCCAGACCCCACTATGACAGACTGATTCGGGTACAGGAGAAGAGCGGCATGATCTCTTTCAAATATCAGTGGCTTCTCTCCTGCATACAGGACCCAACAGCCCTGCGATGCCGGGCAGCGTGGGTGGAGGACCTGGGGGGGGGGGGGGGTGGATCAGTGGGCTCAGGCTCTAGAGGTATTGCCTACTGTGTCATTGTCAGCATCTCAAACTGTCCCAATTGTTTATCCTCCATAGGACGTACCGTACGCCAGTACACTTGTTTAAATGGGGGCGTCGCGACTCTTCCCCCCCCCCCCCCCCTTTGCCCAAAATGTGACCGGCGCAGGGGTGATTTCATTCACTTACTATGGCGGTGCCCGAAACTGACAACGGTAGATACTGGACCCAGGTTGTTCAGTGCGTTTCCCGGGTTTCCCATATTACAATAGCTATTGACCCTCTAGTCTGCCTGCTGGGCATACTGGATCCTGAGCCATACCAACCGGGCACTTACACTATGGTCCAACGCTTGTTATATTTGGCCAGGAAAGTTTTAGCGAGTCATTGGATGAGCCCTACGGTGGCACAGTGGATTGCTAGAGTGAACTCGATTCTGCTACAAGAACAATTGGCTTACCGCCATAGAAATGCGCTTAGAAAGTTCTATGCGGTTTGCAGGATTGGTTGGATAGTCCGGGCTTAGCCCCGGCACAATTGATGATGGGTAGAATTCTGCAAGTCTAATTCAGGGTGTGCTTCTTTCATTCTGGTCTCTGGGAGTCTCTCCTGTTTTTCTTCTCTTACTTTCAGCTCTTCTCTTTTCCTATCTTCTCTCCTTTTTCTGTATACTACAACCACCTTTTGCACTATCGTATCGTTGAGAGCCTGTAATACACATTTGTTGTTAACTAAGGGGTCTATATAGTGCCTTTGTGATGAGACTGCTGGCCGAAAGATGGAACCCCATGGTCCTTTGCACTTATTTGCTAATGTGGGAGTTGAAATGTTTAAAGTGGGTTCTACGGTCTGTATTTTTGCCCCCTCGTGTATCCATTTACTTCACTGTGTATTTACTGTAAAAGGAAGATAGTGGTATCTTTTACGATTCCTGTATTTCCTGTCCAGTTTCATGTTAGTTGTTTTCTAATAAACTTTGGATTTAATAAAAAAAAAAAAAAAAAAAAAAAAACAGAGTTAGACTTACCGGTAACTGTTTCTAGGAGTCGTCCAGGACAGCACAGGAGATATAGGCTCCACCTCCGGAGACAGGAAACACAAAGGATCAGGTGAATAAAGGGGCGGACACCCACCATCTTCCCCAGTCTTTATCCGAGAACTCCCCGGACATGGCATTTGCAACAAGACAAAAAAACTCGCCCATGGTTAAAACAGCATTATAGGGAGGGAATCCCTGCTGTCCTGGACAACTCCTAGAAACAGAGTTACCGGTAAGTCTAACTCTGGTTTTTCTCCAGTCTGTCCAGGACAGCACAGGAGAGATCAACCAGAACTTACCAGATTAGGGTGGGACTACCGCCTGGAAGACCTTCCTTCCAAACGCTTGATCTTGCGCAGAGAGAAGGTCCAGTCTGTAGTGCTTGATGAATGTCGAGAAGCTAGACCAGGTGGCTGCTTTGCAAATTTGTTCTGGTGTCGCCCCAGCCCGCTCCGCCCAAGAAGCAGATAAAGCCCTCGTGGAGTGGGCCAACAGAGAAAAAGGGCACTCTTTATCTAAACTTCTATAAGCTTCTACTATCGCCTGTTTAATCCACCTGGCTATAGTATTTTTTGAAGCCTGCTGCCCCTTATTTTTCCCTGAATGCACTACAAATAAAGCATTGGATTTTCTAAAGCTCTTAGACAACTCTAGATAGCTTAACACACAGGCCCTGATATCTAAAAGATGAAACTCTGCTTCCCTTGGATTGGAAGGGGAGGAGCAGAAAGATGGAACACCATTTCTTGGGCCCTGTGGAACCTGGAAGCCACCTTAGGTAGGAATCCTGGATCTGTACGTACGACCAACCTATCTTCAAAAATTTGAAGAAAAGGTTCCCTAACTGAAAGCGCCTGAAGCTCACTAATGCGCCTGGCTGTAGAAATTGCTACCAGAAAGGCTGTCTTAAGGGTAATATACTTTAACGACAGATCTACGTCCTGCGAAAGTTTTATCCAACCCTGTAGTACTATTGACAAGTCCCATTTAGGAAGAACCTTAAATGGAACTGCTCTAATTCTGGATAGTCCCTTGAAGAACCTCACCACTAAAGGTTCTAAAGCCAGGGATCTTTCCAGAAACGCTGATAATGCCGCTACTTGCACTTTTAAAGTGCCAACGGCCAGTCCCTTGTCTGCACCTTCTGCAGAAATTCAAGAATGGCTGGAATACCGACCTCACTGTTATCGGTTTTTAACCAAGAACAAAAAATTTTCCAATACTTAAAATAAATTGCCTGGGTGACCTTTCTACTAGAAAGAATTGTGCGGATCAGCTTATCTGAAAGTCCTTTTGACTTCAAAAGACTTTCTTCAGATACCAGGCTGCCAACTTCATTCTCTGAATCTTTGGCAGTTGTATCGGCCCCTGAGATAGCAGGTCTTCCCTCTCTGGTAACATGAGGGGAGGACCCACTGCTAGACGCCTCAGGGATGAAAACCAAGGCCTGTTTGGCCAAAACAGGGCTATCAGGATTAAGGTGGTATCCTCCTGGATGAACTTCCTTAAAACGAGAGGAATCAACTTGAACGGGGGAAAGGCATAACTCAGCTGAGACGTCCATTCCTGAGCTAAGGAATCCAGCCCTATGGCTCCTCCGCCTTTCTCTAGGGAAAAGTACCTTGGTACTTGGTTGTTCGTCCTGCTGGCGAACAGATCTATGTCTGGAACGCCCCATCTCTGGGTCACCAACTGGAAGACTTCCCTTACTTCTGCCCAGGAAAAAAGGTTCGCTGTCAGCTGCATCAGGGATGGGCACCGAGTCCCTCCTTGCTTGTTGACATAAGCGACCGCCACCACGTTGTCCGATAGGACTTGTACATGGTGTCCGTTCAGGTCCTTGGAGAACACTCTTAGGGCTTCCCAGATTGCCCGTAGTTCTCTCCAATTGGCCGATTCCCGAGATTCCCTTCTGGACCATGCTCCCTGAGCCATCCTCGTTCCCCAATGGGCTCCCCAGCCCCAGGTACTGGCGTCCGTAGTTATCCGGACAGATACTGGGAAGGACCACTGAAGGCCCCCCCAGAGGTTCTCTTTTCTCCACCACCAGAGCGATTGCTTGGCTTTTGGAGATAAACGGATGGTCTTGTCCAGGGATTGTTGTCTCCCGTCCCAAACTCTCAGGATGTTGGCTTGGAGACACCGAAAGTGGGCCCTTGCCCAAGGAACAGCTGGGATTGTTGCTGCGAGGAACCCTAGGCCTGACATAGCTGTCCTGATGGACAGTGCCATGTTGGATTGCAGGGCGGCTGCTGTCGCCTTTACCTTTTCCCCCTTTTCTAGAGTGAGAAAAACTTTCTGCTCTATTGAATTTATCCTGTACCCCAGATAGCACAACTCTTGTGTTGGGATCAGATTGGATTTGTCCTTGTTGATTAACCAACCCAGGTCCTCCAAGAACCGGGTGGCCACCCGCAAGTCTTCCTGTAACTGGGGAAAAGAATGGGCAAAAAATAAAAGGTCGTCCAGATACGGAATGACCGAGATTCCCCTTAGTCTTAAGGGAGCCAGTGCTTCTGCCAGGACTTTGGTAAAAATCCTGGGAGAAGAACTCAGTCCGAATGGCAGGGCTCTGAACTGCAGATGGCGAACAGCACTCCCCCATCTTATCGCTATTCTTAAAAGTTTGAGACTTCTCGTGAATCGGGATATGAAGATAGGCATCCCTTAGATCCAGGGAAGCCATAAAGCAATTTGGGGGGAGCATTGCTTTCACCGTAAAGATGGTTTCCATCCGGAATTTTTTGTGGGTCACCCATCTGTTCAGAGGTTTTAGGTTCAGGATTAGTCGAAAACTCCCCGATGGCTTTTTCACCACAAAGACGTGCGAGTAGAAACCCATGTTTGTTTCTTCCTGGGGCACTGGAACAAGAACTTTCTGGTCCACCAGGTCGCCAATTTGCGACAACAGTGCCGACGCCTTTAGGGGATCTTTGGGAGGGGAGGTCAGAACTGTTCTCGCGGGTGGGATACCCTGGAACTGAATCTGATAACCTTCCTTGATAATCCTCAATATGAACCTGTTTTGGGTCACGCTTTCCCACTGTGGGAGGAATTGACCCAACCTTCCCCCCACCGGGACCCGGTCATTGGGGTTTAGAGGTTTTTTTAGGAGAGGAAAAGAGAATACCTCTCTTTTGTTGTCCTCTCCCCCACTTTTTTAGTGGCTGGCATTTTGGAAGTTTGCCCTTGTGGCCTTTGGGGACGAAAAAAAAACATCGCTCTGGAGCTTTCTTGGGCTTTGACGGAAAAGCTTTCTTCCTGTCAGCTGTTCGGTCCAGGACCTTCTCTAGGTCTGGGCCGAATAAGAGGTCCCCTTCAAAGGGGATACCACAAAGCTTCGTCTTGGACGCCAAGTCCCCTGACCATGACTTCAACCACAAGGCCCTACGTGAAGAGTTCACCAGGGCTGCAGTTCTGGTGGACAACTTGACCGATTCTGCCGAAGCATCTGCCATATACCCGGCCGCTTTTGACAGCATAGGAACGGAATCCAGAATTTCTTTACGGGAAGTCCCTCCTTCCAGATGGGCTTTAAGTGTTGGTCCAGCCAAACCTCCAGATTTCTGGCCACCACTGTTGTGGCCATAGCTGGTTTTAGGTTAGCCATAACTGCCTCCCATGACCTTTTAAGGAGAACCTCTATTCTCATATCCATAGGCTCTTTAAGGACACCCATATCCTCAAAGGCCAGGTCCGTAGATTTGGCGCATTGTGAGAAGGCCGCATCCAGCTTGGGAACCTTGTTCCAAATACAAGAGGGGTCCTCGTTAAAGGGAAACCTCCTCTTTAAGCTCTTTGGGAAAAACAGCTTCTTTTCAGGCTCCACCCACTCCTTTTTAATGGAGTCCGACAAGGTGTCATGTACCGGAAATACCCTAGACTGAGCTTCTTTCAGGGTTTGGTACATTTTGTCATGTAGGGACAGAGAGGCCTGCTCTTCTTTAATTTCTAAGGTCTCATAAATCACTCCTAGTAAAGCATCAACTTCCTCCAGTGATAACTTATACCTAGGCGATTTAGTCCCCAACTCAAGGACCTCCCTGGAAGAAGCTGCCTGACTAAGCTCTTCAAGGGAATCTGAGTCCTCTACCTCTGTTTCTACACCCTCCTCTGGGGCTGAAACTAGGGGGGCTTCTGCTGGCTGTTTGGGGGTCTCTATGTTAGTCAGCATAGACTTAATCGCTTTCATCTCCTTTTGGACTCCTGCGATTAACTCCTTGCATGCCCCTGTTGACTCCTTATAGACCAATTTGTCTATACAGGGTTTACAAAGGGGTTTACTCCAGCCCTCCTTAAACTTAGCAGCACAGGCCGGGCATCTTTTCTTCCCTGAAGGTTTCTCTGTGTCTTTGGGCTGAGCCTGAAGACGAGAAGAGGGAAAAAACAAGGAGATGGTGAGACCCTTAACAGAAAAAAACAAGGAGGGGGGATAAACTATAATAGCCACCCCCTCCCCCCTGCCAGAGAAGCTAAGCCAGAGTTCCTAGGCTCATTAGCCCGGACTCAGCTTTGAGGGGGGGGGGGGGGGGGAGAGTAAAGCAAACAGGGGAATCACAGCATTCTGAGGGTCCCTGTACTCACCCCCCCCCCTCTCCCAGCTTAGTAGGTAGCCTACCCCTGTGACACCTACCTGAGCTGGGATGGCGCCACCACCGCTGGGTCCTGCAGTCTCCATGAGAGAGGCCTCTTCCTCCTGTAACATCCTGCCGCTGCGTTCTTGCACAGGGAAGCCTCGCCGACCTGTAGTGGTTTCAGCAGTTTAAATAAACCGCCATGGTTCCGGCATCATCACTGATGTGAGAGCCGGAACCGGAAGTGATGCGCCGTAAGCCCCGCCCTCCTCCGATGCGCTCCAAAGGCCGGAACTCGAGGCCTGCGCAAGCGCCCACTGCCCGTCAGAAGCCCTCGGAACATCGCTGCGGGCAGTGGACATAGCCCTCCCCGGGCTCCAGGAGGAGATGCGCCAGATACAGCCTCGCCGGCCACTGGGGGCCCCCCATCGCTGACCTCCTTTCCTAGGACAGGTACAGCAGAGCTCCACACCTGCCTCCTCCTCCGGGGAGGAAACACAAAAGACTGGGGAAGATGGTGGGTGTCCGCCCCTTTATTCACCTGATCCTTTGTTTCCTGTCTCCGGAGGTGGAGCCTATATCTCCTGTGCTGTCCTGGACAGACGACTGGAGAAAAAACCTCCGGTATTAGCAGCGTTGGATCATCTCACGTAAGAAACCTGTTACAGAGCAGCGTCTGCAGCCACCCTGGGTGCGGATAGTGGCAGCTGTGTGTGAAGGAGCGGCCACTAGGGGGCACCAATACATTTCAAAGGATTACTTTCTTTTGCAAGCTTTGAGTTTCCTGAGCGAGTTTCCAGTCTGTTACTATAGAAACCTCTGGCTGCCTGTATACTGTGACTGTGGTTGTCATTCCGGAGGAGCAGAAGATACTTTACTATAAGATATGGTTTTATTTCCAATAAGTCTGTACAGCTTTCAACTTCTCCTGTACTCTTATTGGAAATGTCGCCTCTGCTCCGTAATCTTACCTTCAATTTCCAGCCGAAATTCCCGGATCTCCTCACTGACCGGGTTTGTGATCCTGACCCGGAATCTCCTCTCGGCGTCGTCTCTCTGCACACTGGGGATAATCAGCGTCCTATTGTCATCTATCAGCCGGTATCTTTCAGGGAGAGGCTCCCCGTCCACCTCCCAGGTCACAGCGCTCTCTTCTCCAGAGAACTGGACGCTCACAGCCATCTCCTCACCCAGCCGGCCGCCATTACTGGTGATGTTGGAGATGAGAACTGGATCTGGAATGAGGAAAATTACAGAATTTACACTATTAAATTGTGTGTTTAGGAGCTCAAAACCTGAACTGTGCATTACAGGTATATAACATGTAGGTTATATTTACAAACGCATATGCAGGAAGATGTGACCGGCACAGGGGTGATTTCATTCACTTACTATGGCGGTGCCCGAAACTGACTACAGTAGATACTGGACCCAGGTTGTGCAGTGATATCGATTTTAGGGGGGGGGGGGGTTGTGATGTGCTTCGGGGTGTTTTGAGTATATATAAAGTGCTTATGTGTGATTTTCACCTGATCATCTATGTAAATGAATTCCTTTTACATATGTTTCATTCCCAAATTCATAAATGCATCCTTGATTCATATAAATATAAAGTGCTTGTGTGAATATCTTATTCCAATAATATTACTAAAAGTGCACCGGATAGCTTGATATACAGAAAAACAATTAATGGTGATTTGGGTCATGCAATCTCTTTTCCTCCACCTTGTGCCGTGATTCCACTTCTAGGTGTGCGATATTCTCACCTCAGAGGATAATACGCCTGTATTTAGCCTGGGTGGATGGTGGATCCTCTTCCTCCTATATTCTAGCGTGGTTTCTTTTCTGACAATGTGGTTTTCCTTCACTTCATCTGCAACCAAAGCGCAGTGAAGGAAAACCACATTGTCAGAAAAGAAACCACGCTAGAATATAGGAGGAAGAGGATCCACCATCCACCCAGGCTAAATACAGGCGTATTATCCTCTGAGGTGAGAATATCGCACACCTAGAAGTGGAATCACGGCACAAGGTGGAGGAAAAGAGATTGCATGACCCAAATCACCATTAATTAATCGTTTTTCTGTATATCAAGCTATCCGGTGCAGCCAGTTAATATTGAGAACTGTTTGGTGCACTATTTGGATTGGACGCTCATTGATGTGTATTAGCAAATTTGCACATATGAGATATATTAGTTTTTACCGTTGAAATTTAGATTTACACCAATATTGATTTATTTATATTGGCACTGGAAGCACAGAGCACTTTTATTTTACAAGAAACACTTATTCACTTTTAGTAATATTATTGGAATAAGATTCACACAAGCACTTTATATTTATATGAATCAAGGATGCATTTATGAATTTAGGAATGAAACGTATGTAAAAGGAAATCATTTACATAGATAATTATCAGGTGAAAATCACACATAAGCACTTTATATACTCAACCCCCCCCCCCCCCCCTAAAATCAGGCACAACAGGAGCTGAGGATGGAGGGGGGGGGGGCAGGCACAACAGGGGCTGAGCATGGAGAGGGGGGAGCCAGGCACAACAGGGGCTGAGGATGGAGGGAGAGCCAGGTACACAGGGGCTGAGGATGGAGGGGGGGAGCCAGGCACAACAGGGGCTGAGGATGGAGGGAGAGCCAGGTACACAGGGGCTGAGGATGGAGGGGGGGAGCCAGGCACAACAGGGGCTGAGGATGGAGGAGGGGGGGGAGCCAGGCACAACAGGGGCTGAGGATGGAGGGGGGGAGCCAGGCACAACAGGAGCTGAGGATGGAGGGAGAGCCAGGTACACAGGAGCCCCTGGCAGACTCTTGTAGTACAGAAGGGAGAGGGATGGAGGTTCCCGGGGATCGGGCAGTGAAGGGTCTCCCCGCAGTACATACCGATCACCGCCGCAGGCTGCATCCTCCTCTACGGCCACTGTGCGCTCTGTAGGCGCTGTGCCGTTCTTGTCTGCACCTTATATAGAAAACATAACACATCCAACGAGCCATATATGATATTATCTCCGCCCTCCCTGGCTAATATCCAATCAGAAAAGGGAAGGCAATTAGAAGTTTACGCCTATAAATGACTGATATCCAATCAGCTCGCAGGGAATACGATAGTGAAACTCAGCTAAGTGTCCCGCTTACGGATTCTTCCGTGTGAACTGTCTTAGTTTTTTTCCCACGCTTTGTCGCAGCCTAAGGCACTAGGGTGCAGTGGAGGGACAAGGTGAGCCAGCGCCCAGGGCGAAGATGGTAAACTGCGCCCGCCCTTTACCTGGGAGGAGGGAGCGGGTCTAATAGAAGAATGTATGTAATGTTTGTAGTATGCGCTGAAATGGTTCCAATTGTTGGGTTACACTACAGGAAACTGAAGAGTTTAAATTGGAACACAAATATGCAGGTAACAGTGGTGGAGAAAATCTGGTCAGGGGTGTTGCATCACTTGTGTCAGTCTGAGGAGGGCGGTCAGTGGGATGAAGAAGTGGGCTCTAAGGAGTGCATAGAACTAGAGGGATCCAGGGGGGTCATGTGTGAGGACGTTGAGATGAAATGGCCCATACAGATGTGTGGCTATCATTGCTGCCACTCAGAAAAGTGATATGTGGCATATCACTTTTCAGGGAGTGTTTGACAGTTGGTGAGATGGCAATATGTCACCCCCTCCCTGCTTGTTTTAACTCACTGACCCACTGTGCTGCAGATGTGTGCATTGCATGCACTTGTGTTCAAGTACAGCGCCACATTGATAAATGGATAAATGAACAAAGTCAGGGCCGGCCTTTGGGGTGTGCGAGCTGTGCGGCCACACAGGGCGCCATGGGAAACAGGGGCGCCGTGCGGCCATCACAGCTTTCAACAGTTAGTTACTCACAGCCAGGATGAGTCATAGCAGAACTGCCTGAAGATGGGGCTGGTTGAAGATCAATGCACCTGAAAAAAAAATGGCCCTGGTCAGCCCGACAGGTACACTGCGCATGCGCCGCCGCCGCTCGGGAAAGCCCGTACACGCTCGGCTATTCTCGGGCAGATGGCGCATGAGCGGTGACATGTTGGCACCTGGCGGCGCCATTTTTAAATGCAAGGAGTCTCACCAAACGGTAAGTGAGACCCATCCGCAGCTCCTGCATCTCCTCAGGAGATGCAGTGCTGCGGGCATGGAACAGGAGATTCTCCAGGAGCATCTTCTGTACTGTGCCCACAGCTCTGCCTCTCCTGTACCATGCAAACAAGCCCTGCATGTACCATGCCTTAAGCCCTGCATCATGGCCACAGCCCTGCATCTCCTACACCATGCCTGCAGCCCCTGCACCATGCCCTCAACCCCTGCATATGCCCACACCCCCTGCATCCCCTGCATCTCCTGCACCATGCCCTCAACCCCTGCATATGCCCAGACCCCCTGCATCTCCTGCAGCCCCTGCACCATGCCTGCAGCCCCTGCATCTCCTGCACCATGCCCTCAACCCCTGCATATGCCCACACCCCCTGCATCTCCTGCAGCCCCTGCATCTCCTGTACCATGCCTGCAGCCCCTGCATCTCCTGCACCATGCCCTCAACCCCTGCATATGCCCACACCCCCTGCATCTCCTGTACCATGCCTGCAGCCCCTGCATCTCCTGCACCATGCCCTCAACCCCTGCATATGCCCACACCCCCTGCATCTCCTGCAGCCCCTGCATCTCCTGTACCATGCCTGCAGCCCCTGCATCTCCTGCACCATGCCCTCAACCCCTGCATATGCCCACACCCCCTGCATCTCCTGCAGCCCCTGCAACTCCTGTACCATGCCTGCAGCCCCTGCATCTCCTGCACCATGCCCTCAACCCCTGCATATGCCCACACCCCCTGCATCTCCTGCAGCCCCTGCATCTCCTGTACCATGCCTGCAGCCCCTGCATCTTCTGTACCATGCACGCAGCCCTTGCATCTCTCTCTTATTTATTATAAATATTTTTTTTCCTTTTTGTGTATGTTTAGGTGACCAGGGGGTGAGGGGCAAGGGGTGAGAAAGGGGGGTGGGGAGGCGCCACAAAATTAGCTTGCACAGGGCACCTGAACACCTAAGGCCGGCCCTGAACAAAGTCCATGAAGTCCGTCTGAAACTGGTGCTGAGGTGCAGAAATTAATACAGATAAGTTCCAACACCGTTAGTGCAGACACAATCCTGACGATCACCACGTGCATAAATAAGGTAGTCTCCTTCTAAAAAAGTGGATTTTCTGCGCTAATTCAATTAATAATTATACAAAATTAGTTTATAAAGTGAAGCTGCTGCACAAAGGAATCATAGAAAAAAAACCCAAACGAATAGTAAACAAAAATGTGCTGCGCTAAAGTACAGTGAATAATGAAATCACCAAAAATACAATAATGATCACGTTGTGTGTATAAAGGAGGATAACCTGAAGTTAATCAGTGATCCTTAATGTGTTATTCCTATAAATAAAAATCAATAATCACGTGTATCATAAATCATCCAGTGCCAAATATATAAAGACAATAAAGGTACAGAAGGATATTTTAAATCCCAGTTAGATCCCAATAGAGTCCATACATAAAAACACAGAGGAAATTCCAAGAGGATCCGCCACAGAGTCCCAGAAAGTGCATCCTCACAATTCCTTATGAAAGTAGGGAAGACACCGATGTGCAAATCACCCAAAGAAATCAAATGGCTGCTTACCAGAGGGAGTTGGTCTCTCAAGCTAATGAGTAGAGTCGACCACAGAAAGCTTGTGTGTAATACCAGAGATGGCCACAGGATGTCTCCTTTACAGGCTCAATAGCGATATCCACATGATGGGAAACAAGTTATGACAGGGACATAGTGTAACTCCGTATAAAAATCATTTATTTTCAATAAAAGGCAGATAAAACACTCACATTTAGGATGTAAATTCAAGGCATCTAGCGGTTATATATTGCCACGCTGGGAACGAACGAACATCTCCCACGCTGTTGGTGTCTATGATAGCCGGCTTGTTGGGGGCGTGGTCACGTCACGTCTGGGTCACCCGACCAGTTTCGTCATACGCTTGACGTCATCAGGGATGTGATTGTAGATTGAAAATACTCACCTCAGTTTACTTCCTCCCTCTGAGCCGCGGCTCCGCCGTCACTTCCTGTCTTGCGATGATTCCTGGGAGCTGAACGTCATCGCTCCCAGGAATCAATGCGACGGCACCGGCCCCGCTCGTCACTTCCGGGGCGATGCCGCATTCCCTGCTAAACAGCTTCTGGGCATGCCCAGAAGCTGTGGAGGAATGCGGCGCCGCACCGGAAGTGATGAGAGGGGCCGGTGCAGGCTCATTCTGGGAGAAGAAGACGCGGAAGAGGACGCAGAAGAGGATCGCGCCGGCTTCAGCTGCCCACAAGAGAGATGGAAACGCTGTGGAAGAAATTTTATAAGTGAGTATTTCTTCTAAAAGGTAAGTGCGAACCGGGACAGATCAGAGGCTATCCATTGTGGAATGTGCTAGCCCTGACTGTCCCGGGGGTATGTTCACTGAAAAAAAGTTGCCCGGAACTCCGCTTTAAACTGCATGTTGCTTTTGTTTGGTGGTGCTACCTCTGAACACAAATAAATAATGCAGTCCATCAAGACCACCCTGCAACCGAGCCTCCCTACATCTAATTATGGCAAGATAGTATGGCAATTATCAAGATAAATCACCACCTCTCAAACAGTTCTAAAAAGCGATCCAAGCATAGCTTTTCAGAGGAGCAACAGTCACTTCCACATATGTGAAGGAGCCTTCAAAGAAAAATATCCAAGTTGGTCTTTAGTACTGAAAAATACCATGATGCCTAGGTGAGGATTGAACTGTTTAGGAGAGAACCTGGACACTCCTCTCTTTTAATTAACCACTTTACCACCGGAGGATTTTGCTGTCTTCCGTCCAGGCCACTTTTTGCGATTCGGCGCTGTGCGACTTCAACTGACAATTGCGCGGTCGTGCAACGCCGTACCCAAACGAAATTTACGTCCTTTTTTTCCCACAAACAGAGCTTTCTTTTGGTGGTATTTGATCACCTGTGCGATTTTTACTTTTTGCGCTATAAACAAAAAAAGAGCGTTTATTTTGAAAAAATAACAATATTTTTAACATTTTTTTATATGAAATTCCCCCCAAAAAAGATGTAAAAACCAATTTCCTGACAGACTCCATGGCAGCATACGTTCGGGTAGGCTCCGCCTCCTCTCCTACCTCATAGGACCCCACTCCCATAAATCTTTGCTCCCTTTCAGCATCAGTGTTCTTTTTTCGTCCTCCTCATACATATGTCTGATGTTCCTACTATCTGGTCCTGTATATCGGTGGCAGACTGAGTTTTGGAGTCTCCGATAAGCCCTGGCTCTTAGCGGGGTATGGAGGGGCAATGGAAGAGACCCTTAGCTGGAGCTATGTGGTTTGGCCGAGAGAGCCCTGCTGCTGCGGGTGGCCCTTTATTGCCTGAAGGCACAAGCCGGTGTTGCGTCTCCTGGACTCGGTTATGCTATCGGAGGGTGGTAAGCCCTTATATGGGACCATTTCTTTTTCCTCATTTTTATGCTTATCTTTCGTTTTTAGTGCCTTTTATTTTGTCTATGCTCGTGTCTAGGGTGTTTTTCTGTCAGTTATTGCTCAGGTTTCGTTAGTTCTGTGGCTTAGTACTTACTTATGGTGCTTCTTGGCCACCGCCACGGTCTTTGCCGCTACTTCCGGGTTGTTCGGCGCTTCTGGGCATGCGCGGTACGCTCCGAGTATCGGAGTCGCCGCGCATGCGCAGTGGTGCGGTCTGACGTCACGCGCGGTTGCGCAATACGGCGTGTTACGGCCTGGCGGTCTATTTAAACTCAGAATTAGACCGGAGCTGGCGGGAAGGTCGGCATTCCGGTAGCCTCCCCCAGACTCTGGTCCTGTAGTCAAGGTAAGAAGGTTCCATCCTCTGGGGGTTTTGCTTCTGGGTAGATGGGTCTGATGTTATGTCCTCTTCCTATCAGGATTCCTATCTCTGAATAGTGCACCATTGTGTTTACTGGAGCAATGGACTCATCGCCGCCCCCTAGTGGCCAGCCTGCTCTTTCTAGGTATGTGCTGGTTTTATCAGCTTTAAATGTCTGTTTTTCTTTCATCTTCCTTATGGCTTGTTGTATATGTCTGTCTCAGCTCTCTTAGGTCTGATCAACAGCCCCGCACACGCAGCGAAGACAGTCATGCAAATACGCAACACCAGCGCTCCTCATCTAAGTCTAAGCGCAGCTCCTCCCACAGCAGGGGACGTGAGCATCATTCCTCCTCGCACCATGGCAGCTCAGAACGCCCGCAGGGGAAAAAATGCTGGGGTTGCCGTACCCTGATACCAGACGGTTCCTCTTTGTGCAAACCCTGTTATACCCAAGCTACGGGTGAAAGGGAAAAAACGGACAAACATATTGAGGAGGTGGTACACAGAGTTTTAAAGGACTCTCTTGCTGATTTGCATAAGCCAAGCACTTCTGCAGGTCCGTCACGCTCTCCTGACAGAGATTTGTCGGTTCAGGATCCGTTTGAGTCCTCCCAACCCAGCCATACATCTATCCTCCCGTCTGAGTCCGATTCCGATTCGGATGACTCCGGTACTGGATTTGAATTTGCCCTCGTGTCTCCGTTAGTTAAAGCGGTGAGAGAGGCCCTTGACTGGGAGGATCCTGCTGTCTCTTCTCCTAAGCAGAAGAAATATTTCAAGCAGTTATGCAAAGAGCGTTTAAATTTCCCATTTCTAGAGGAACTGGGAGACATAATGTCGGAAGAATGGAGCAAAGTGGAAAGGAAAAATTCCATGACCACTAAAGTAGCGAAGCTCTATCCTTTTAAACAGGAAAAGGTGAAATACTTGGAGTCATCTCCTAGTGTGGATGCAGCAGTGATGCGTCTGGCGAAACACGTCACTCTCCCAATGGAGGATACAGCATCATTTAGAGATCCTTTGGATCGGAGGATTGACGCTGATCTTAAGCGAGCATACCTATCGGCCGGCATGGCCTGTAAGCCAGCAATGGCTTTGGCTACAATTTCCAAGGCTATGGAGGTTTGGGTTAATGCCCTTGAAGATACTCTTGGAGGAGTGTCGGAGGAAGTGCTCCAAAGTTCTCCTATACAGGAGCTGAAGATGGTCGCGGGCTTCTTGGGGGAGGCTTCCTTAGATACTATTCGCCTTTTGGCCCGGGTTATGCTGGCCTCTGTTACGGCCAAACGTGCCCTTTGGCTTCGGCCCTGGGTTGCCGACGCTGCCTCTAAACAGGCTTGGTGTAGGATTCCCTTTGAGGGTTCTTCCCTCTTTGGGAATAAACTAGATGCAGCCATAACCCGGGCCACGGGTGGAAAATCTGGGTTTCTTCCTCAGGACAAACGCCCAAGCAATCAGAAACGCTCTTTCCCAAGGAGGCAAAACGCTAATCGTTCTAGGGAAGCGCGCAGCTACAAACCAGGTAAATCCTATGGGAGAAGCTGGAAGTCAAGACAGTCCTCCTTTCAGAAAGGCCCCAAGGGCTCTTCGTCCGGTGACCGGGAGGCCACCAAATCCTTTTGAGGTTGGTCCCGTCCAGTCTGTTCCGGTAGGGGCCAGGTTGCTCCAATTTCGGAACGTCTGGGCGGCCTCGATCCAGGATCCCTGGGTTCTGAATGTTGTGTCGCAAGGGCACTCTTGGACGTTCAACAACGTTCCCAAACCCAGGTTCATCGCAACTTCCCTTCCTCCTGCAGCAGAAAAGAAGGTTCTTCTCAGTTATGTAGATACCCTACTGGATCAACGAGCTGTCGTACTAGTTCCCGAAAAGGAAAGGGGTCAAGGAGTATATTCGCCTCTTTTTCTTGTCCAGAAAAAGAACGGCACTTGGCGACCGGTAATAGATCTAACTTATCTCAACAGATCTATACGTCGAGAGAGATTCAAGATGGAGTCCCTAATTACAATACAGCACTCGGTTCTCCCAGGAGATTGGTTGGCATCAATAGACCTAAAAGATGCGTACTTCCACGTTCCTGTGGCAAAAGAATATCATCAGTTTCTCCGATTTGCTGTCAATCATGTCCACATGCAATTTACATGTCTTCCCTTTGGGCTCTCGACTTCGCCTCGCACCTTCTCCAAGACGCTATTGGCAATCGTGGCTCTCATCAGAACCAGAGGTATCAGGTTACATCATTACCTGGACGATCTCCTTCTTCTGTCCCAGGACAGGTCCCAGCTACTGCTACATCTGGAGCAGGTGATTCGTACTCTTCAAGAGTTCGGATGGATTCTCAATCTGGAGAAGAGCCATCTGGTGCCCACGCAGTCCCTGGTCTTTCTCGGAGCACTGTTCAATACGGTGAATTGCACCATATCTCTACCAGAAGAGAAAATTCCAGTGGTCCAGAGCAGGGTGGCCCTCGCCCTCGCTGCCTCCCAGCTCACTGCTCGTCAGTGTCTAAAGGTGGTAGGGACTCTGGTGGCTACCTCACCCATGGTGAAGTGGGCTCTGTGGAGGCTGAGACCCTTTCAGAAGGGGTTTCTCCACCAGTGGACGACAGAGAACCTGTCACAGATTATTTATCTAACACCATTCATGAAGGGGTGTCTTCCTTGGTGGCTACGCCGTGCAAATCTAACCAACTGCCACTCAATTGCTCCAATTTCGTGGGTGACGATAACCTCCGACGCCAGCAGTACCGGCTGGGGAGCTCACTGCCGGTCAGAAGTGGCACAGGGCAGGTGGAATTTCGCCAGTCACGGAGTGGTGTCCAACATCCTAGAGCTACGAGCCGCCTTCAAAGCCCTCCAGGCTTTTCACCATCTGACTCAAGGGGCCTCAGTGTTACTCAGGATGGACAACACCACGGCAGTGGCATACGTCAAGAGGCAAGGTGGAACCCGCAGCATGTCTCTACTCCAGGAGACAGATCCAATTATGTCTTGGGCCCAGCAACACCTGGCCAACCTCTCTGCGGTCTTTGTCCCGGGGGTATTGAATACGCAAGCAGACTTCCTGTCCAGATTCCAGTTGGACAACAACGAATGGTCCCTCCATCAGGAGGTGTTCAATTGGGTTCTGTCTCTAGGAGTTTCACCGGAGGTGGATCTTTTTGCGAGTCCACACAACAAAAAACTTCAGAAGTATTACACGAGGTTCAGGGATCCTCGAGCCTTCGGGGTGGATGCCCTCACGGACAGATGGAACTTCCAAGTTGCCTATGCCTTTCCACCGGTGCCAATAGTACTCCAATTCCTTCGGAGACTGAAGATGGAGGAAGTAGAGGTCATAGCGATAGTTCCCTTCTGGCCCAACAGGCCTTGGTTTCCTCTGCTGTCCCTTCTCAGCTTCAGGGACCCGATCCCTCTGCCTCTCAGGCCAGACTTTCTATCGCAGGGGCCTACTCTACATCCGAACCCTGCGCGTCTACACCTCAAGGTCTGGTTCTTGAGAGGGAGAGGCTGGAGGCCCTCGGATGTCCAGAAGAGGTGATTCCCACTCTTATGAGCTCGAGGAGGGCTAGCACCAACAGAGTGTATGAGAAAATCTGGGCAAGGTTTCTGAGTCATCAAGCCCAGGGTTTGGGTCCAGCAGGGGCACCTACCATTCAGCAAGTATTGAGTTTCCTACAGTCTGGTTTAGATCTGTCCCTCTCAGTCTCTTCTCTCCGGGTGCAAGTTTCTGCCATCTCAGCTTTCACCGGAATTCAGTGGGCAAGACATCAACTGATCCAACAGTTTTTTAAGGGCGCAGTCAGGCTCAGGCCTCAGAGGAAACCTAGATTCCCGAAATGGGATCTTCCGTTGGTCCTGGACTTCTTTGCTTCGAAAGAGGTTGCTTCCATGTCCATCAGGGAGCTTACGTTGAAGACGGTATTTCTGGTGGCTATCACCTCTGCCAAGAGGGTCTCAGAGATACACAATTTGGGCTGCAAAGAGCCTTTTCTGACCTTTTTTCAGGACAGGGTGGTCCTAATCCCTATGTTGGGGTCAAACCCTAAAGTTACATCTGTCTTCCACGAAAATTCTGAGATAGTTTTGCCTACCTTCAGAACAAATGAAGAATCCTTAGTCCATCCTTTAGATGTGGGAGACACTCTGAGTCAATACTTAGAGGCCACATCCTCCTTCCGGCAATCGGATTTCCTGTTTGTTCTTCTCCATGGGAATAAGAAAGGTACACGTGCATCTTCAAGAGCGGTGGCTGCTTGGATTGTCCAGGCTATACAATGGGCATATAGAGCAAAAGGCTTGGCTCCTCCAGAGGCGATTACGGCTCATTCTACCAGAAGCATTGCTACATCCTGGGCAGTTTCTAAACACGTCGCGCCTGATGTGATCTGCAAAGCAGCCGCTTGGTCATCTGTGAATACCTTCCTTACACATTACTGTGTTGAACCTGCTGCTTTATCTTCAGTTAACTTCGGCATTCAAGTTTTGTCAGTTGACAGTGCCAATTAAAGTTTTCTTTGTTCAGCATCTTCCCACCCGGCAGTGTATAGCGAGTTATTTCCCGAACGTATGCTGCCATGGAGTCTGTCAGGAAAACGGAAAATTGATATCAAATACTTACCGTAATTTTCCTTTCCTGATGGACTCCATGGCAGCAGGAGTCCCCTCCCAATTCCTGAGTAGGCTAGTTACAGAACACTGATGCTGAAAGGGAGCAAAGATTTATGGGAGTGGGGTCCTATGAGGTAGGAGAGGAGGCGGAGCCTACCCGAACGTATGCTGCCATGGAGTCCATCAGGAAAGGAAAATTACGGTAAGTATTTGATATCAATTTTCCGTTTTTTTTAAAAATTTTTGGCCAATTTGTTTTATGCTACATATGTTTGGTAAAAAAAATCGCAATAAGCGTATTTTGATTGGTTTGCGCAAAAGTTATTGCGTTTACTAACAAAGGGAAAGATTTCTGTCATTTTTGGTGTTTTTTTTTTTAACGCGTAATGGCGGCGATCTGCGATTTTTTTTTTTTTTTTGCGGGACTGCGACATTGCGGCGGACAGATCGGACCCTTGACTGACATTTTTGACACTTTTGGGGGTACCAGTGACATTACTGCAGTAATCAGTGCTATATATATGCACTGTTACTGTAAAAATGACACTGGCAGGGAAGGGGTTAATTTTATTGGAGAGGGAGGGGTTAATGTATGCCTGGTGCTTACTGACGTGTTGGGGGGGAGGTGACTGTGTGACAGAAGGACAGATCGGATGTCCAGCTATGCTGAACAGTCCGATCTGTCACTCCCTGTCACTATGGAGATCCGCCCGCTGTGTTTACACACAGCGGGCGGATCTCCAGACTCGATCCCCGACGATCGGGTAAGAGCAGCGGCGATTGCCGCTGCTCCTCCCCTGGCCCGACTCCCGCTGTGAATGAAAACAGCGGGAGCGAGCCTCCGGCGGCGCGCAAGTGCCGCCCAGAAGGGGGAGTGTCCAGTCACGTTAATACTACGTGGCTGGACGATAACGAACCACTCTGCCGCAGTAGTATTACTGTGAGCGGTTGTAGAGTGGTTAAAAGTATTCATGGTGCGTGTGCCTCTTCATTCCATCATACACCTAAAAGGGCCAATCAAAAGATAGCCAATTCTTGTTCAGGCATCCTTATTTTTGTAAGCAGTTCTTTTTTTGGTTTAACGCTCATCTAGAGGTATTGCTACTATAAAACTTTGAATACACTGCATGATTAAAAACTGACAAACATATATAATAATAAAAAGAAAAAAAAGAGGATAGATGTAGCTCAATGTAGGTAATTCTAATCTACAAGAATGGAGCAGTAGCCCTGGTTTTTAGAGGTGATCCTTCTCCTTACTAAAAGTAATTAACTGTAGCCAACCTAACAAATGCAGGGACCTAAAGTGTTAATCTCCCCACCTGATTAGTGAAGTTCACTCAGCCTGGGCTGCAGTCTACACTGACCTGACATTCTGACATTCTGAGATTCTACAAGCAGTGCCCTGATCACTGAAGATAGCAGGGCTAGTCAGCAGCAGTAAATAACACTCAGCCTGTCCAGAGAATGTGAGGAGAAAAGCTTAGGTCTTTAGTGCTTGTTCAACCCTTATTGGAACTTTATTTCCCTGTATTTGTTTTGGCTTCTGTAAGAAAAGAAAAGGAGGGGCCCCTTCCGCCCATACCTTGTATTGGCTCGGTTAGGGTGTGCACCTCAAATCAAAGCTCAAACACATGTGCGTGTATATATATAAAAATATATACACACTTTTATAAATAAATGTAAACTAAAATATAATCTATGGGGACACTTCTCTAAGGGGGGATCTATGGGGACCCTGGCCTGCTCTAAAGGCATAGATCTCCTTTAGACCAGGGTCCCCATAGATCCCCTTTAGAGCAGACCAGGGTGAGGTGAGGGGAGGTCCCTCATATAGATCCCCTTTACAGCAGGCCAGGGTGTAGTGAGGTCCCCCACATAGATCCCCCCTTACAGCAGGCCCGGGTGAGGTCCCTCATATAGATCCCCCCCTTACAGCAGGCCAGGGTGAGGTGATGTCTCCCATATAGATCCAGGATCTATATGAGGGACATCATCTCACCCGGGCCTGCTGTAAGGGGGGATCTATATGAGGGACCTCACTACACCCTGGCCTGCTGTAAAGGGGATCTATATGAGGGACCTCACCTCACCTCACCCTGCTGTAAGGGGGGTCTATATGGGGGACCTCACCCTGGCCTGCTGTACGGGGGGATCTATATGGGGGACCTCACCTCACCCTGGCCTGCTGTAAGGGGGATCTATATGAGGGACCTCACCCTGCTGTAAGGGGGATCTATATGGGGGACCTCACCCTGGCCTGCTGTAAGGGGGATCTATATGGGGGATCTATATGGGGGACCTCACCTCACCCTAGCCTGCTGTAAAGGGGATCTATATGGGGGACCTCACCCTGGCCTGCTTTAAAGGGGATCTATATGGGGGACCTCACCTCACTTTGGCCTGCTGTAAAAGGGATCTATATGAGGGACCTCCCCTCACCTCACCCTGCTGTAAAGGGGATCTATATGAGGGACCTCACCCTGGCCTGCTGTAAAGGAGATCTATATGGGGGACCTCACCTCACCCTGGCCTGCTGTAAAAGGGATCTATATGGGGGACCTGCCCTGGCCTGCTGTAAAGGGGATCTATATGGGGGACCTCACCTCACCCTGGCCTGCTGTAAGGGGGATCTATATGGGGGACCTCACCTCACCCTGGCCTGCTGTACGGGGGGATCTATATGGGGGACCTCACCTCACCCTGGCCTGCTGTAAGGGGGATCTATATGGGGGACCTCACCCTGGCCTGCTGTAAGGGGGATCTATATGGGGGACCTCACCTCACCCTGGCCTGCTGTAAGGGGGATCTATATGGGGGACCTCACCTCACCCTAGCCTGCTGTAAAGGGGATCTATATGGGGGACCTCACCCTGGCCTGCTTTAAAGGGGATCTATATGGGGGACCTCACCTCACTTTGGCCTGCTGTAAAAGGGATCTATATGAGGGACCTCCCCTCACCTCACCCTGCTGTAAAGGGGATCTATATGAGGGACCTCACCCTGGCCTGCTGTAAAGGAGATCTATATGGGGGACCTCACCTCACCCTGGCCTGCTGTAAAAGGGATCTATATGAGGGACCTCCCCTCACCTCACCCTGCTGTAAAGGGAATCTATATGAGGGACCTCACCCTGGCCTGCTGTAAAGGGGATCTATATGGGGGACCTCACCTCACCCTGGCCTGCTGTAAGGGGGATCTATATGGGGGACCTCACCCTGGCCTGCTGTAAGGGGGATCTATATGGGGGACCTCACCCTGGCCTGCTGTAAGGGGGATCTATATGGGGGACCTCACCTCACCCTGGCCTGCTGTAAAGGGGATCTATATGGGGGACCTCACCTCACCCTGGCCTGCTTTAAAGGGGATCTATATGGGGAACCTCACCTCACCGTGGCCTGCTGTAAGGGGATCTATATGGGGGACCTCACCTCACTTTGGCCTGCTGTAAAAGGGATCTATATGAGGGACCTCACCCTGGCCTGCTGTAAAAGGGATCTATATGAGGGACCTCCCCTCACCTCACCCTGCTGTAAAGGAGATCTATATGGGGGACCTCACCTCACCCTTGCCTGCTGTAAGGGGAGATCTATATAGGAGACCTCACACATATAGATCCCCCTTTACAGCAGGCCAGGGTGAGGTGAGGTCCCCCATATAGATCTCCTTTACAGCAGGCCAGGGTGAGGTCCCCCATATAGATCCCCCTTTACAGCAGGCCAGGGTGAAGAAACCGCAGTGGATTCGCTGGGTTCTCGCATCGCACCAATATGAACCGAGCCGAGAAATCTTGTGAAGTGTAACAATGACACCACCAACGCCCGGGGAGAGAGAGGAGGGGGAGGGGAACCCGAAATGGGAATTACCAGGGGAATGAATTATGAGGAGCTCCATATACTGTATTACACCAGCAGAGATAGAGGAGGAAGAATGAGACATATGGGGGGATGGGAAATACTGGACTGTATCACTAATGGGGGGGAGGCGGTATGTACAGAAGAGGAGTGTGGAGGGGTGACATGGGGCTGTATGTACAGGAGAGGAGTGTGGAGAGATGACATGGGGTGGTATGTACAGGAGAGGAGTGTGGAGGGATGACATGGGGCGGTATGTACAGGAGAGGAGTGTGGGGGGGGGGGGGGTGACATGGGGCGGTATGTACAGGAGAGGAGTGTGGAGAGATGACATGGGGCGGTATGTACAGGAGAGGAGTGTGGAGGGGTGACATGGGGCGGTATGTACAGGAGAGGAGTGTGGAGAGATGACATGGGGTGGTATGTACAGGAGAGGAGTGTGGAGGGATGACATGGGGCGGTATGTACAGGAGAGGAGTGTGGGGGGGGGGGGGTGACATGGGGCGGTATGTACAGGAGAGGAGTGTGGAGAGATGACATGGGGCGGTATGTACAGGAGAGGAGTGTGGAGGGGTGACATGGGGCGGTATGTACAGGAGAGGAGTGTGGAGGGGTGACATGGGGCGGTATGTACAGGAGAGGAGTGTGGAGGGGTGACATGGGGCAGTATGTACAGGAGAGGAGTGTGGAGGGATGACATGGGGCGGTATGTACAGGAGAGGAGTGTGGAGGGGTGACATGGGGCGGTATGTACAGGAGAGGAGTGTGGAGAGATGACATGGGACGGTATGTACAGGAGAGGAGTGTGGAGGTGTGACATGGGGCGGTATGTACAGAAGAGGAGTGTGGAGGGATGACATGGGGAGGTATGTACAGGAGAGGAGTGTGGAGGGGTGACATGGGGCGGTATGTACAGGAGAGGAGTGTGGAGGGGTGACATGGGGCGGTATGTACAGGAGAGGAGTGTGGGGGGGGGGGGTGACATGGGGCGGTATGTACAGGAGAGGAGTGTGGAGGGGTGACATGGGGCGGTATGTACAGGAGAGGAGTGTGGGGGGGGGGGGTGACATGGGGCGGTATGTACAGGAGAGGAGTGTGGAGGGGTGACATGGGGCGGTATGTACAGGAGAGGAGTGTGGGGGGGGGGGGTGACATGGGGCGGTATGTACAGGAGAGGAGTGTGGAGAGATGACATGGGGCGGTATGTACAGGAGAGGAGTGTGGAGGGGTGACATGGGGCGGTATGTACAGGAGAGGAGTGTGGAGGGGTGACATGGGACGGTATGTACAGGAGAGGAGTGTGGAGGGGTGACATGGGGCGGTATGTACAGGAGAGGAGTGTGGAGGGGGTGACATGGGGCTGTATGTACAGGAGAGGAGTGTGGAGTGTATGACATGGGGTGGTATGTACAGGAGAGGAGTGTGGAGGGGGTGACATGGGGCGGTATGTACAGGAGAGGCGTGTGGAGGTGTGACATGGGGCGGTATGTACAGGAGAGGAGTGTGGAGGGGTGACATGGGGCGGTATGTACAGGAGAGGAGCGTGGAGGGGTGACATGGGGCGGTATGTACAGGAGAGGAGTGTGGAGGGGTGACATGGCGCGGTATGTACAGGAGAGGAGCGTGGAGGGGTGACATGGGGCGGTATATACAGGAGAGGAGAGTGGAGGGGTGACATGGGGCGGTATATACAGGAGAGGAGAGTGGAGGGATGACGTGGGGAGGTATGTACAGGAGAGGAGTGTGGAGGGATGACATGGGGCGGTATGTACAGGAGAGGAGTGTGGAGGGGTGACATGGGGCGGTATGTACAGGAGAGGAGCGTGGAGGGGTGACATGGGACGGTATGTACAGGAGAGGAGTGTGGAGGGGTGACATGGGACGGTATGTACAGGAGAGGAGTGTGGAGGGGTGACATGGGGCGGTATGTACAGGAGAGGAGTGTGGAGGGGTGACATGGGGCGGTATGTACAGGAGAGGAGTGTGGAGGGGTGACATGGGACGGTATGTACAGGAGAGGAGTGTGGAGGGGTGACATAGGGCGGTATGTACAGGAGAGGAGTGTGGAGGGATGACGTTGGGCGGTATGTACAGGAGAGGAGTGTGGAGGGATGACAGTGGGTTGTATGTACAGGAGAGGAGTGTGGAGGTGTGACATGGGGTGGTATGTACAGGAGAGGAGTGTGGAGGGATGACATGGGGTGGTATGTACAGGAGAGGAGTGTGGAGGTGTGACATGGGGTGGTATGTACAGGAGAGGAGTGTGGAGGGATGACATGGGGCGGTATGTACAGGAGAGGAGTGTGGAGAGGTGACATGGGGCGGTATGTACAGGAGAGGAGCGTGGAGGGGTGACATGGGACGGTATGTACAGGAGAGGAGTGTGGAGGGGTGACATGGGACGGTATGTACAGGAGAGGAGTGTGGAGGGGTGACATGGGGCGGTATGTACAGGAGAGGAGTGTGGAGGGGTGACATGGGGCGGTATGTACAGGAGAGGAGTGTGGAGGGGGTGACATGGGGTGGTATGTACAGGAGAGGAGTGTGGAGGGATGACATGGGGCGGTATGTACAGGAGAGGAGTGTGGAGGGGTGACATGGGGAGGTATGTACAGGAGAGGAGTGTGGAGGGGTGACATGGGGTGGTATGTACAGGAGAGGAGTGTGGAGGGATGACATGGGGCGGTATGTACAGGAGAGGAGTGTGGAGGGGTGACATGGGGCGGTATGTACAGGAGAGGAGTGTGGAGGGGTGACATGGGGCGGTATGTACAGGAGAGGAGTGTGGATGGGTGACATGGGGCGGTATGTACAGGAGAGAAGTGTGGAGGGGTGACATGGGGCGGTATGTACAGGAGAGGAGTGTGGAGGGGTGACATGGGGCGGTATGTACAGGAGAGGAGTGTGGAGGGGTGACATGGGGCGGTATGTACAGGAGAGGAGTGTGGAGGGGTGACATGGGGCGGTATGTACAGGAGAGGAGTGTGGAGGGATGACATGGGGCGGTATGTACAGGAGAGGAGTGTGGAGGTGTGACATGGGGCGGTATGTACAGGAGAGGAGTGTGTAGGGGTGACATGGGGCGGTATGTACAGGAGAGGAGTGTGGATGGGTGACATGGGGCGGTATGTACAGGAGAGGAGTGTGGAGGGATGACATGGGGCGGTATGTACAGGAGAGGAGTGTGGAGGGATGACATGGAGCGGTATGTACAGGAGAGAAGTGTGGAGGGGTGACATGGGGCGGTATGTACAGGAGAGGAGTGTGGAGGGGTGACATGGGGCGGTATGTACAGGAGAGGAGTGTGGAGGGATGACATGGGGCGGTATGTACAGGAGAGGAGTGTGGAGGGATGACATGGAGCGGTATGTACAGGAGAGGAGTGTGGAGGGATGACATGGGGTGGTATGTACAGGAGAGGAGTGTGGAGGTGTGACATGGGGCGGTATGTACAGGAGAGGAGTGTGGAGGTGTGACATGGGGCGGTATGTACAGGAGAGGAGTGTGTAGGGGTGACATGGGGCGGTATGTACAGGAGAGGAGTGTGGATGGGTGACATGGGGCGGTATGTACAGGAGAGGAGTGTGGAGGGATGACATGGGGTGGTATGTACAGGAGAGAAGTGTGGAGGGGTGACATGGGGCGGTATGTACAGGAGAGGAGTGTGGAGGGATCACATGGGGCGGTATGTACAGGAGAGGAGTGTGGAGGGGTGACATGGGGCGGTATGTACAGGAGAGGAGTGTGGAGTGTATGACATGGGGTGGTATGCACAGGAGAGGAGTGTGGAGGGGGTGACATGGGGCTGTATGTACAGGAGAGGAGTGTGGAGTGTATGACATGGGGCGGTATGTACAGGAGAGGAGTGGGGAGGGGATGACATGGGGCAGTATGTACAGGAGAGGAGTGTGGAGGGGTGACATGGGGCAGTATGTACAGGAGAGGAGTGTGTAGGGATGACATGGGACGGTATGTACAGGAGAGGAGCGTGGAGGGGTGACATGGGGCGGTATGTACAGGAGAGGAGTGTGGAGGGGTGACATGGGGCGGTATGTACAGGAGAGGAGCGTGGAGGGGTGACATGGGGCGGTATGTACAGGAGAGGAGTGTGTAGGGATGACATGGGACGGTATGTACAGGAGAGGAGTGTGGAGGGGTGACATGGGGCGGTATGTACAGGAGAGGAGTGTGGAGGGGTGACATGGGGCGGTATGTACAGGAGAGGAGCGTGGAGGGGTGACATGGGGCGGTATGTACAGGAGAGGAGTGTGGAGGGGTGACATGGGGCGGTATGTACAGGAGAGGAGTGTGGAGGGGATGACATGGGACGGTATGTACAGGAGAGGAGTGTGGAGGGGTGACATGGGGCGGTATGTACAGGAGAGGAGCGTGGAGGGGTGACATGGGACGGTATGTACAGGAGAGGAGTGTGGAGGGGTGACATGGGACGGTATGTACAGGAGAGGAGTGTGTAGGGATGACATGGGGTGGTATGTACAGGAGAGGAGTGTGGAGGTGTGACATGGGGCGGTATGTACAGGAGAGGAGTGTGTAGGGGTGACATGGGGCGGTATGTACAGGAGAGAAGTGTGGAGGGGTGACATGGGGCGGTATGTACAGGAGAGGAGTGTGGAGGGGTGACATGGGGCGGTATGTACAGGAGAGGAGTGTGGAGGGATGACATGGGGTGGTATGTACAGGAGAGGAGTGTGGAGGTGTGACATGGGGCGGTATGTACAGGAGAGGAGTGTGTAGGGGTGACATGGGGTGGTATGTACAGGAGAGAAGTGTGGAGGGGTGACATGGGGCGGTATGTACAGGAGAGGAGTGTGGAGGGGTGACATGGGGTGGTATGTACAGGAGAGGAGTGTGGAGGGATGACATGGGGCGGTATGTACAGGAGAGGAGTGTGGAGGGATGACATGGGGTGGTATGTACAGGAGAGGAGTGTGGAGGGATGACATGGGGCGGTATGTACAGGAGAGGAGTGTGGAGAGATGACATGGGGTGGTATGTACAGGAGAGGAGTGTGGAGGGATGACATGGGGTGGTATGTACAGGAGAGGAGTGTGGAGGGATGACATGGGGCGGTATGTACAGGAGAGGAGTGTGGAGGGGTGACATGGGGCGGTATGTACAGGAGAGGAGTGTGGAGGGGTGACATGGGGCGGTATGTACAGGAGAGGAGTGTGGATGGGTGACATGGGGCGGTATGTACAGGAGAGGAGTGTGGAGGGATGACATGGGGAGGTATGTACAGGAGAGGAGTGTGGAGGGGTGACATGGGGCGGTATGTACAGGAGAGGAGTGTGGATGGGTGACATGGGGCGGTATGTACAGGAGAGGAGTGTGGAGGGATGACATGGGGTGGTATGTACAGGAGAGAAGTGTGGAGGGGTGACATGGGGCGGTATGTACAGGAGAGGAGTGTGGAGGGATCACATGGGGCGGTATGTACAGGAGAGGAGTGTGGAGGGGTGACATGGGGCGGTATGTACAGGAGAGGAGTGTGGAGTGTATGACATGGGGTGGTATGCACAGGAGAGGAGTGTGGAGGGGGTGACATGGGGCTGTATGTACAGGAGAGGAGTGTGGAGTGTATGACATGGGGTGGTATGTACAGGAGAGGAGTGTGGAGGGGGTGACATGGGGCGGTATGTACAGGAGAGAAGTGTGGAGGGATCACATGGGGCGGTATGTACAGGAGAGGAGTGTGGAGGGGTGACATGGGGCGGTATGTACAGGAGAGGAGTGTGGAGGGGGTGACATGGGGCTGTATGTACAGGAGAGGAGTGTGGAGTGTATGACATGGGGTGGTATGTACAGGAGAGGAGTGTGGAGGGATGACATGGGGCAGTATGTACAGGAGAGGAGTGTGGAGGGGTGACATGGGGCGGTATGTACAGGAGAGGAGTGTGGAGGGATGACATGGGGCAGTATGTACAGGAGAGGAGTGTGGAGGGGTGACATGGGGCGGTATGTACAGGAGAGGAGTGTGGAGGGATGACATGGGGCGGTATGTACATGAGAGGAGTGTGGAGGGGTGACATGGGGCGGTATGTACAGGAGAGGAGTGTGGTGGGATGACATGGGGCGGTATGTACAGGAGAGGAGTGTGGTTGGGTCACATGGGGCGGTATGTACAGGAGAGGAGTGTGGAGGGGTGACATGGGGCGGTATGTACAGGAGAGGAGTGGGGAGGGGATGACATGGGGCAGTATGTACAGGAGAGGAGTGTGGAGGGGTGACATGGGGCAGTATGTACAGGAGAGGAGTGTGTAGGGATGACATGGGACGGTATGTACAGGAGAGGAGTGTGGAGGGGTGACATGGGGCGGTATGTACAGGAGAGGAGTGTGGAGGGATCACATGGGGCGGTATGTACAGGAGAGGAGTGTGGAGGGGTGACATGGGGCGGTATGTACAGGAGAGGAGTGTGGAGGGGTGACATGGGGCGGTATGTACAGGAGAGGAGTGTGGAGGGGTGACATGGGGCGGTATGTACAGGAGAGGAGTGTGGAGGGGTGACATGGGGCGGTATGTACAGGAGAGGAGTGTGGAGGGGTGACATGGGGCGGTATGTACAGGAGAGGAGTGTGTAGGGATGACATGGGACGGTATGTACAGGAGAGGAGTGTGGAGGGGTGACATGGGGCGGTATGTACAGGAGAGGAGTGTGGAGGGGTGACATGGGGCGGTATGTACAGGAGAGGAGCGTGGAGGGGTGACATGGGGCGGTATGTACAGGAGAGGAGTGTGGAGGGGTGACATGGGACGGTATGTACAGGAGAGGAGTGTGTAGGGATGACATGGGGCGGTATGTACAGGAGAGGAGTGTGGAGGGGTGACATGGGACGGTATGTACAGGAGAGGAGTGTGGAGGGGTTACATGGGGCGGTATGTACAGGAGAGGAGTGTGGAGGGATGACATGGGGTGGTATGTACAGGAGAGAAGTGTGGAGGTGTTACATGGGGTGGTATGTACAGGAGAGGAGTGTGGAGGGATGACATGGGGCGGTATGTACAGGAGAGGAGTGTGGAGGTGTGACATGGGGCGGTATGTACAGGAGAGGAGTGTGGAGGGATGACATGGGGCGGTATGTACAGGAGAGGAGTGTGGAGGGATGACATGGGGCGGTATGTACAGGAGAGGAGTGTGGAGGGGTGACATGGGGCGGTATGTACAGGAGAGGAGCGTGGAGGGGTGACATGGGACGGTATGTACAGGAGAGGAGTGTGGAGGGGTGACAAGGGACGGTATGTACAGGAGAGGAGTGTGGAGGGGTGACATGGGGCGGTATGTACAGGAGAGGCGCGTGGAGGGGTGACATGGGGCGGTATGTACAGGAGAGGAGTGTGGAGGGGTGACATGGGGCGGTATATACAGGAGAGGAGAGTGGAGGGGTGACATGGGGCGGTATATACAGGAGAGGAGAGTGGAGGGATGACGTGGGGAGGTATGTACAGGAGAGGAGTGTGGAGGGATGACATGGGGTGGTATGTACAGGAGAGGAGTGTGGAGGGATGACGTTGGGCGGTATGTACAGGAGAGGAGTGTGGAGGGATGACGTTGGGCGGTATGTACAGGAGAGGAGTGTGGAGGGATGACAGTGGGTTGTATGTACAGGAGAGGAGTGTGGAGGGATGACATGGGGTGGTATGTACAGGAGAGGAGTGCGGAGGTGTGACATGGGGTGGTATGTACAGGAGAGGAGTGTGGAGGGATGACATGGGGCGGTATGTACAGGAGAGGAGTGTGGAGAGGTGACATGGGGCGGTATGTACAGGAGAGGAGCGTGGAGGGGTGACATGGGACGGTATGTACAGGAGAGGAGTGTGGAGGGGTGACATGGGACGGTATGTACAGGAGAGGAGTGTGGAGGGGTGACATGGGGCGGTATGTACAGGAGAGGAGTGTGGAGGGGTGACATGGGGCGGTATGTACAGGAGAGGAGTGTGGAGGGGGTGACATGGGGTGGTATGTACAGGAGAGGAGTGTGGAGGGATGACATGGGGCGGTATGTACAGGAGAGGAGTGTGGAGGGGTGACATGGGGCGGTATGTACAGGAGAGGAGTGTGGAGGGGTGACATGGGGCGGTATGTACAGGAGAGAAGTGTGGAGGGGTGACATGGGGCGGTATGTACAGGAGAGGAGTGTGGAGGGATCACATGGGGCGGTATGTACAGGAGAGGAGTGTGGAGGGGTGACATGGGGCGGTATGTACAGGAGAGGAGTGTGGAGGGGGTGACATGGGGCTGTATGTACAGGAGAGGAGTGTGGAGTGTATGACATGGGGTGGTATGTACAGGAGAGGAGTGTGGAGGGGGTGACATGGGGCGGTATGTACAGGAGAGGAGTGTAGAGGGATGACATGGGGCAGTATGTACAGGAGAGGAGTGTGGAGGGGTGACATGGGGCGGTATGTACAGGAGAGGAGTGTGGAGGGATGACATGGGGCGGTATGTACAGGAGAGGAGTGTGGAGGGATGACATGGGGTGGTATGTACAGGAGAGGAGTGTGGAGGGGTGACATGGGGCGGTATGTACAGGAGAGGAGTGTGGTGGGATGACATGGGGCGGTATGTACAGGAGAGGAGTGTGGTTGGGTCACATGGGGCGGTATGTACAGGAGAGGAGTGTGGAGGGGTGACATGGGGCGGTATGTACAGGAGAGGAGTGGGGAGGGGATGACATGGGGCAGTATGTACAGGAGAGGAGTGTGGAGGGGTGACATGGGGCAGTATGTACAGGAGAGGAGTGTGTAGGGATGACATGGGACGGTATGTACAGGAGAGGAGTGTGGAGGGGTGACATGGGGCGGTATGTACAGGAGAGGAGTGTGGAGGGGTGACATGGGGCGGTATGTACAGGAGAGGAGCGTGGAGGGGTGACATGGGGCGGTATGTACAGGAGAGGAGTGTGGAGGGGTGACATAGGGCGGTATGTACAGGAGAGGCGCGTGGAGGGGTGACATGGGGCGGTATGTACAGGAGAGGAGTGTGGAGGGGTGACATGGGGCGGTATATACAGGAGAGGAGAGTGGAGGGGTGACATGGGGCGGTATATACAGGAGAGGAGAGTGGAGGGATGACGTGGGGAGGTATGTACAGGAGAGGAGTGTGGAGGGATGACATGGGGTGGTATGTACAGGAGAGGAGTGTGGAGGTGTGACATGGGGTGGTATGTACAGGAGAGGAGTGTGGAGGGGTGACATGGGGCGGTATGTACAGGAGAGGAGTGTGGAGGGGTGACATGGGGCGGTATGTACAGGAGAGGAGCGTGGAGGGGTGACATGGGACGGTATGTACAGGAGAGGAGTGTGGAGGGGTGACATGGGACGGTATGTACAGGAGAGGAGTGTGGAGGGGTGACATGGGGCGGTATGTACAGGAGAGGAGTGTGGAGGGGTGACATGGGGCGGTATGTACAGGAGAGGAGTGTGGAGGGGTGACATGGGACGGTATGTACAGGAGAGGAGTGTGGAGGGGTGACATAGGGCGGTATGTACAGGAGAGGAGTGTGGAGGGATGACGTTGGGCGGTATGTACAGGAGAGGAGTGTGGAGGGATGACAGTGGGTTGTATGTACAGGAGAGGAGTGTGGAGGGATGACATGGGGTGGTATGTACAGGAGAGGAGTGTGGAGGTGTGACATGGGGTGGTATGTACAGGAGAGGAGTGTGGAGGGATGACATGGGGCGGTATGTACAGGAGAGGAGTGTGGAGAGGTGACATGGGGCGGTATGTACAGGAGAGGAGCGTGGAGGGGTGACATGGGACGGTATGTACAGGAGAGGAGTGTGGAGGGGTGACATGGGACGGTATGTACAGGAGAGGAGTGTGGAGGGGTGACATGGGGCGGTATGTACAGGAGAGGAGTGTGGAGGGGTGACATGGGGCGGTATGTACAGGAGAGGAGTGTGGAGGGGGTGACATGGGGCTGTATGTACAGGAGAGGAGTGTGGAGTGTATGACATGGGGTGGTATGTACAGGAGAGGAGTGTGGAGGGGGTGACATGGGGCGGTATGTACAGGAGAGGAGTGTAGAGGGATGACATGGGGCAGTATGTACAGGAGAGGAGTGTGGAGGGGTGACATGGGGCGGTATGTACAGGAGAGGAGTGTGGAGGGATGACATGGGGCGGTATGTACAGGAGAGGAGTGTGGAGGGATGACATGGGGTGGTATGTACAGGAGAGGAGTGTGGAGGGGTGACATGGGGCGGTATGTACAGGAGAGGAGTGTGGTGGGATGACATGGGGCGGTATGTACAGGAGAGGAGTGTGGTTGGGTCACATGGGGCGGTATGTACAGGAGAGGAGTGTGGAGGGGTGACATGGGGCGGTATGTACAGGAGAGGAGCGTGGAGGGGTGACATGGGGCGGTATGTACAGGAGAGGAGTGTGGAGGGGTGACATGGGGCGGTATGTACAGGAGAGGAGCGTGGAGGGGTGACATGGGGCGGTATGTACAGGAGAGGAGTGTGGAGGGGTGACATGGGGCGGTATGTACAGGAGAGGAGTGGGGAGGGGATGACATGGGGCAGTATGTACAGGAGAGGAGTGTGGAGGGATGACATGGGACGGTATGTACAGGAGAGGAGTGTGTAGGGGTGACATGGGGCAGTATGTACAGGAGAGGAGTGTGTAGGGATGACATGGGACGGTATGTACAGGAGAGGAGTGTGGAGGGGTGACATGGGGCGGTATGTACAGGAGAGGAGTGTGGAGGGGTGACATGGGGCGGTATGTACAGGAGAGGAGCGTGGAGGGGTGACATGGGGCGGTATGTACAGGAGAGGAGTGTGGAGGGGTGACATGGGGCGGTATGTACAGGAGAGGAGCGTGGAGGGGTGACATGGGACGGTATGTACAGGAGAGGAGTGTGGAGGGGTGACATGGGACGGTATGTACAGGAGAGGAGTGTGGAGGGGTGACATGGGACGGTATGTACAGGAGAGGAGTGTGTAGGGATGACATGGGGCGGTATGTACAGGAGAGGAGTGTGGAGGGGTGACATGGGACGGTATGTACAGGAGAGGAGTGTGGAGGGGTGACATGGGGCGGTATGTACAGGAGAGGAGTGTGGAGGGATGACATGGGGTGGTATGTACAGGAGAGAAGTGTGGAGGTGTTACATGGGGTGGTATGTACAGGAGAGGAGTGTGGAGGGATGACATGGGGCGGTATGTACAGGAGAGGAGTGTGGAGGTGTGACATGGGGCGGTATGTACAGGAGAGGAGTGTGGAGGGATGACATGGGGCGGTATGTACAGGAGAGGAGTGTGGAGGGGTGACATGGGGCGGTATGTACAGGAGAGGAGTGTGGAGGGATGACATGGGGTGGTATGTACAGGAGAGGAGTGTGGAGGTGTGACATGGGGTGGTATGTACAGGAGAGGAGTGTGGAGGGATGACATGGGGCGGTATGTACAGGAGAGGAGTGTGGAGGGGTGACATGGGGCGGTATGTACAGGAGAGGAGCGTGGAGGGGTGACATGGGACGGTATGTACAGGAGAGGAGTGTGGAGGGGTGACATGGGACGGTATGTACAGGAGAGGAGTGTGGAGGGGTGACATGGGGCGGTATGTACAGGAGAGGAGTGTGGAGGGGTGACATGGGGCGGTATGTACAGGAGAGGAGTGTGGAGGGGTGACATGGGACGGTATGTACAGGAGAGGAGTGTGGAGGGGTGACATGGGGCGGTATGTACAGGAGAGGAGCGTGGAGGGGTGCCATGGGACGGTATGTACAGGAGAGGAGTGTGGAGGGGTGACATGGGACGGTATGTACAGGAGAGGAGTGTGGAGGGGTGACATGGGGCGGTATGTACAGGAGAGGAGTGTGGAGGGGTGACATGGGGCGGTATGTACAGGAGAGGAGTGTGGAGGGATGACATGGGGCGGTATGTACAGGAGAGGAGTGTGGAGGGGTGACATGGGGAGGTATGTACAGGAGAGGAGTGTGGAGGGGTGACATGGGGTGGTATGTACAGGAGAGGAGTGTGGAGGGGTGACATGGGACGGTATGTACAGGAGAGGAGTGTGGAGGGGTGACATAGGGCGGTATGTACAGGAGAGGAGTGTGGAGGGGTGACATAGGGCGGTATGTACAGGAGAGGAGTGTGGAGGTGTGACATGGGGCTGTATGTACAGGAGAGGAGTGTGGAGTGTATGACATGGGGCGGTATGTACAGGAGAGGAGTGTGGAGGGGTGACATGGGGCGGTATGTACAGGAGAGGAGTGTGGAGGGGTGACATGGGGCGGTATGTACAGGAGAGGAGTGTGGAGGGGTGACATGGGGCAGTATGTACAGGAGAGGAGTGTGGAGGGGTGACATGGGGCGGTATGTACAGGAGAGGAGTGTGGAGGGTATGACATGGGGCGGTATGTACAGGAGAGGAGTGTGTAGGGATGACATGGGGCGGTATGTACAGGAGAGGAGTGTGGAGAGATGACATGGGGTGGTATGTACAGGAGAGGAGTGTGGAGGGGTGACATGGGGCGGTATGTACAGGAGAGGAGTGGGGAGGGGTGACATGGGGCGGTATGTACAGGAGAGGAGTGTGGAGGGATGACATGGGGCAGAATGTACAGGAGAGGAGTGTGGAGGGGTGACATGGGGCAGTATGTACAGGAGAGGAGTGTGTAGGGATGACATGGGACGGTATGTACAGGAGAGGAGTGTGGAGGGGTGACATGGGGCGGTATGTACAGGAGAGGAGTGTGGAGGGATGACATGGGGCGGTATGTACAGGAGAGGAGTGTGGAGGGGTGACATAGGGCGGTATGTACAGGAGAGGAGTGTGGAGGGGGTGACATGGGGCTGTATGTACAGGAGAGGAGTGTGGAGTGTATGACATGGGGTGGTATGTACAGGAGAGGAGTGTGGAGGGGGTGACATGGGGCGGTATGTACAGGAGAGGAGTGTAGAGGGATGACATGGGGCAGTATGTACAGGAGAGGAGTGTGGAGGGGTGACATGGGGCGGTATGTACAGGAGAGGAGTGTGGTTGGGTCACATGGGGCGGTATGTACAGGAGAGGAGTGTGGAGGGGTGACATGGGGCAGTATGTACAGGAGAGGAGTGTGGTGGGATGACATGGGGCGGTATGTACAGGAGAGGAGTGGGGAGGGGATGACATGGGGCAGTATGTACAGGAGAGGAGTGTGGAGGGGTGACATGGGGCGGTATGTACAGGAGAGGAGCGTGGAGGGGTGACATGGGACGGTATGTACAGGAGAGGAGTGTGGAGGGGTGACATGGGGCGGTATGTACAGGAGAGGAGCGTGGAGGGGTGACATGGGACGGTATGTACAGGAGAGGAGTGTGTAGGGATGACATGGGACGGTATGTACAGGAGAGGAGTGTGGAGGGGTGACATGGGGCGGTATGTACAGGAGAGGAGTGTGGAGGGGTGACATGGGACGGTATGTACAGGAGAGGAGTGTGGAGGGGTGACATAGGGCGGTATGTACAGGAGAGGAGTGTGGAGGGATGACGTTGGGCGGTATGTACAGGAGAGGAGTGTGGAGGGATGACAGTGGGTTGTATGTACAGGAGAGGAGTGTGGAGGGATGACATGGGGTGGTATGTACAGGAGAGGAGTGTGGAGGTGTGACATGGGGTGGTATGTACAGGAGAGGAGTGTGGAGGGATGACATGGGGCGGTATGTACAGGAGAGGAGCGTGGAGGGGTGACATGGGGCGGTATGTACAGGAGAGGAGTGTGGAGGGGTGACATGGGACGGTATGTACAGGAGAGGAGTGTGGAGGGGTGACATGGGGCGGTATGTACAGGAGAGGAGTGTGGAGGGGTGACATGGGGCGGTATGTACAGGAGAGGAGTGTGGAGGGGTGACATGGGACGGTATGTACAGGAGAGGAGTGTGGAGGGGTGACATAGGGCGGTATGTACAGGAGAGGAGTATGGAGGGATGACATGGGGCAGTATGTACAGGAGAGGAGTGTGGAGGGGTGACATGGGGCGGTGTGTACAGGAGAGGAGTGTGGAGGGGGTGACATGGGGAGGTATGTACAGGAGAGGAGTGTGGAGGGGTGACATGGGGCGGTATGTACAGGAGAGGAGTATGGAGGGATGACATGGGGCAGTATGTACAGGAGAGGAGTGTGGCGGGGTGACATGGGGCGGTGTGTACAGGAGAGGAGTGTGGAGGGGGTGACATGGGGAGGTATGTACAGGAGAGGAGTGTGGAGAGATGACATGGGGCGGTGTGTACAGGAGAGGAGTGTGGAGGGGTGACATGGGGCGGTATGTACAGGAGAGGAGTGTGGAGGGGTGACATGGGGCGGTATGTACAGGAGATGAGTGTGGAGGGGTGACATGGGGCGGTATGTACAGGAGAGGAGTGTGGAGGGGTGACATGGGGCGGTATGTACAGGAGAGGAGTGTGGATGGGTGACATGGGGCGGTATGTACAGGAGAGGAGTGTGGAGGGGTGACATGGGGCGGTATGTACAGGAGAGGAGTGTGGAGGGGTGACATGGGGCGGTATGTACAGGAGATGAGTTTGGAGGGGTGACATGGGGCGGTATGTACAGGAGAGAAGTGTGGAGGGGTGACATGGGGCGGTATGTACAGGAGAGGAGTGTGGAGGGGTGACATGGGGCGGTATGTACAGGAGAGGAGCGTGGAGGTGTGACATGGGGCGGTATGTACAGGAGAGGAGTGTGGAGGGATGACATGGGGCGGTATATACAGGAGAGGAGAGTGGAGGGATGACATGGGGCGGTATGTACAGGAGAGGAGTGTGGAGGGATGACATGGGGTGGTATGTACAGGAGAGGAGTGTGGATGGGTGACATGGGGCGGTATGTACAGGAGAGGAGTGTGGAGGGATGACATGGGGCGGTATGTACAGGAGAGGAGTGTGGAGGGGTGACATGGGGCGGTATGTACAGGAGAGGAGTGTGGTGGGATGACATGGGGCGGTATGTACAGGAGAGGAGTGGGGAGGGGTGACATGGGGCGGTATGTACAGGAGAGGAGTGTGGAGGGGTGACATGGGGCAGTATGTACAGGAGAGGAGTGTGTAGGGATGACATGGGACGGTATGTACAGGAGAGGAGTGTGGAGGGGTGACATGGGACGGTATGTACAGGAGAGGAGTGTGGAGGGGTGACATAGGGCGGTATGTACAGGAGAGGAGTGTGGAGGGGTGACATAGGGCGGTATGTACAGGAGAGGAGTGTGGAGGGGGTGACATGGGGCTGTATGTACAGGAGAGGAGTGTGGAGTGTATGACATGGGGTGGTATGTACAGGAGAGGAGTGTGGAGGGGGTGACATGGGGCGGTATGTACAGGAGAGGAGTGTAGAGGGATGACATGGGGCGGTATGTACAGGAGAGGAGTGTGGAGGGGTGACATGGGGCTGTATGTACAGGAGAGGAGTGTGGTGGGATGACATGGGGCGGTATGTACAGGAGAGGAGTGTGGTTGGGTCACATGGGGCGGTATGTACAGGAGAGGAGTGTGGAGGGGTGACATGGGGCAGTATGTACAGGAGAGGAGTGTGGTGGGATGACATGGGGCGGTTTGTACAGGAGAGGAGTGGGGAGGGGATGACATGGGGCAGTATGTACAGGAGAGGAGTGTGGAGGGGTGACATGGGGCAGTATGTACAGGAGAGGAGTGTGTAGGGATGACATGGGACGGTATGTACAGGAGAGGAGCGTGGAGGGGTGACATGGGGCGGTATGTACAGGAGAGGAGTGTGGAGGGGTGACATGGGGCGGTATGTACAGGAGAGGAGCGTGGAGGGGTGACATGGGGCGGTATGTACAGGAGAGGAGTGTGGAGGGGTGACATGGGGCGGTATGTACAGGAGAGGAGCGTGGAGGGGTGACATGGGACGGTATGTACAGGAGAGGAGTGTGGAGGGGTGACATGGGACGGTATGTACAGGAGAGGAGTGTGTAGGGATGACATGGGGCGGTATGTACAGGAGAGGAGTGTGGAGGGGTGACATGGGACGGTATGTACAGGAGAGGAGTGTGGAGGGGTGACATGGGACGGTATGTACAGGAGAGGAGTGTGTAGGGATGACATGGGGCGGTATGTACAGGAGAGGAGTGTGGAGGGGTGACATGGGACGGTATGTACAGGAGAGGAGTGTGGAGGGGTGACATGGGGCGGTATGTACAGGAGAGGAGCGTGGAGGGATGACATGGGGTGGTATGTACAGGAGAGAAGTGTGGAGGTGTTACATGGGGTGGTATGTACAGGAGAGGAGTGTGTAGGGATGACATGGGGCGGTATGTACAGGAGAGGAGTGTGGAGGGGTGACATGGGACGGTATGTACAGGAGAGGAGTGTGGAGGGGTGACATGGGGCGGTATGTACAGGAGAGGAGCGTGGAGGGATGACATGGGGTGGTATGTACAGGAGAGAAGTGTGGAGGTGTTACATGGGGCGGTATGTACAGGAGAGGCGTGTGGAGGTGTGACATGGGGCGGTATGTACAGGAGAGGAGTGTGGAGGTGTGACATGGGGCGGTATGTACAGGAGAGGAGTGTGGAGGGATGACATGGGGCGGTATGTACAGGAGAGGAGTGTGGAGGGGGTGACATGGGGCGGTATGTACAGGAGAGGAGCGTGGAGGGGTGACATGGGACGGTATGTACAGGAGAGGAGTGTGGAGGGGTGACAAGGGACGGTATGTACAGGAGAGGAGTGTGGAGGGGTGACATGGGGCGGTATGTACAGGAGAGGAGTGTGGAGGGGTGACATAGGGCGGTATGTACAGGAGAGGCGCGTGGAGGGGTGACATGGGGCGGTATGTACAGGAGAGGAGTGTGGAGGGGTGACATGGGGCGGTATGTACAGGAGAGGAGTGTGGAGGTGTGACATGGGGAGGTATATACAGGAGAGGAGAGTGGAGGGGTGACATGGGGCGGTATATACAGGAGAGGAGAGTGGAGGGATGACGTGGGGAGGTATGTACAGGAGAGGAGTTTGGAGGGATGACATGGGGTGGTATGTACAGGAGAGGAGTGTGGAGGTGTGACATGGGGTGGTATGTACAGGAGAGGAGTGTGGAGGGATGACATGGGGCGGTATGTACAGGAGAGGAGCGTGGAGGGGTGACATGGGACGGTATGTACAGGAGAGGAGTGTGGAGGGGTGACATGGGACGGTATGTACAGGAGAGGAGTGTGGAGGGGTGACATGGGACGGTATGTACAGGAGAGGAGTGTGGAGGGGTGACATGGGGCGGTATGTACAGGAGAGGAGTGTGGAGGGATGACATGGGGCGGTATGTACAGGAGAGGAGTGTGGAGGGATGACGTTGGGCGGTATGTACAGGAGAGGAGTGTGGAGGGATGACAGTGGGTTGTATGTACAGGAGAGGAGTGTGGAGGGGTGACATGGGGTGGTATGTACAGGAGAGGAGTGTGGAGGGTATGACATGGGGCGGTATGTACAGGAGAGGAGTGTGGAGGGGGTGACATGGGGCGGTATGTACAGGAGAGGAGTGTGGAGGGATGACATGGGGCAGTATGTACAGGAGAGGAGAGTGGAGGGGTGACATGGGGCGGTATGTACAGGAGAGGAGTGTGGAGGGGTGACATGGGGAGGTATGTACAGGAGAGGAGTGGGGAGGGGATGACATGGGGCGGTATGTACAGGAGAGGAGTGTGGTGGGATGACATGGAGCAGTATGTACAGGAGAGGAGTGTGGAGGGGGTGACATGGGGCGGTATGTACAGGAGAGGAGTGTGGAGGGGTGACATGGAGCGGTATGTACAGGAGAGGAGTGTGGAGGGGGTGACATGGGGCGGTATGTACAGGAGAGGAGTGTGGTGGGGTGACATGGGGCAGTATGTACAGGAGAGGAGTGTGGAGGGGTGACATGGGGCGGTATGTACAGGAGAGGAGTGGGGAGGGGATGACATGGGGCAGTATGTACAGTAGAGGAGTGTGGAGGGGTGACATGGGGCGGTATGTACAGGAGAGGAGTGTGGAAGGGTGACATGGGACGGTATGTACAGGAGAGGAGTGTGGAGGGGTGACATGGGACGGTATGTACAGGAGAGGAGTGTGGAGGGGTGACATGGGACGGTATGTACAGGAGAGGAGTGTGGAGGGGTGACATGGGACGGTATGTACAGGAGAGGAGTGTGGAGGGATGACATGGGGCGGTATGTACAGGAGAGGAGTGTGGAGGGATGACATGGGGCGGTATGTACAGGAGAGGAGTGTGGAGGGGTAACATGGGGCGGTATGTACAGGAGAGGAGTGTGGAGGGGTGACATGGGGCGGTATGTACAGGAGAGGAGTGTGGAGGGATGACATGGGGCGGTATGTACAGGAGAGGAGTGTGGAGGGATGACATGGGGTGGTATGTACAGGAGAGGAGTGTGGAGGGGGTGACATGGGGCGGTATGTACAGGAGAGGAGTGTGGAGGGATGACATGGGGCGGTATGTACAGGAGAGGAGTGTGGAGGGGTAACATGGGGCGGTATGTACAGGAGAGGAGTGTGGAGGGGTAACATGGGGAGGTATGTACAGGAGGAGTGTGGAGGGATGACATGGGGCGGTATGTACAGGAGAGGAGTGTGGAGGGATGACATGGGGCGGTATGTACAGGAGAGGAGTGTGGAGGGGTGACATGGGGAGGTATGTACAGGAGAGGAGTGTGGAGGGGTGACATGGGGTGGTATGTACAGGAGAGGAGTGTGGAGGGGTGACATGGGGAGGTATGTACAGGAGAGGAGTGTGGAGGGATGACATGGGGCGGTATGTACAGGAGAGGAGTGTGGAGGGATGACATGGGGCGGTATGTACAGGAGAGGAGTGTGGAGGGATGACATGGGGTGGTATGTACAGGAGAGGAGTGTGGAGGGGGTGACATGGGGCGGTATGTACAGGAGAGGAGTGTGGAGGGATGACATGGGGCGGTATGTACAGGAGAGGAGTGTGGAGGGGTAACATGGGGCGGTATGTACAGGAGAGGAGTGTGGAGGGGTAACATGGGGAGGTATGTACAGGAGAGGAGTGTGGAGGGTGTGACATGGGGCGGTATGTACAGGAGAGGAGTGTGGAGGGGTGACATGGGGCGGTATGTACAGGAGAGGAGTGTGGAGGGATGACATGGGGCGGTATGTACAGGAGAGGAGTGTGGAGGGGTAACATGGGGCGGTATGTACAGGAGAGGAGTGTGGAGGGGTGACATGGGGCGGTATGTACAGGAGAGGAGTGTGGAGGGATGACATGGGGTGGTATGTACAGGAGAGGAGTGTGGAGGGATGACATGGGGCGGTATGTACAGAAGAGGAGGGTGGAGGGGGTGACATGGGGGCGGTATGTACAGGAGAGGAGTGTGGAGGGATGACATGGGGTGGTATGTACAGGAGAGGAGTGTGGAGGGGTGACATGGGGCGGTATGTACAGGAGAGGAGCGTGGAGGGGTGACATGTGGCGGTATGTACAGGAGAGGAGTGACATGGGGCGGTATGTACAGGAGAGGAGTGTGGAGGGATGACATGGGGTGGTATGTACAGGAGAGGAGTGTGGAGGGGTGACATGGGGCGGTATGTACAGGAGAGGAGTGTGGAGGGATGACATGGGGCGGTATATACAGGAGAGGAGTGTGGTGGGATGACATGGGGCGATATGTACAGGAGAGGAGTGTGGTGGGATGACATGGGGCGGTATGTACAGGAGAGGAGTGTGGAGGGGTGACATGGGGTGGTATGTACAGGAGAGGAGTGTGGAGGGTATGACATGGGGCGGTATGTACAGGAGAGGAGTGTGGAGGGGGTGACATGGGGCGGTATGTACAGGAGAGGAGTGTGGAGGGGTGACATGGGGAGGTATGTACAGGAGAGGAGTGTGTAGGGATGACATGGGGCGGTATGTACAGGAGAGGAGTGGGGAGGGGATGACATGGGGCAGTATGTACAGGAGAGGAGTGTGGTGGGATGACATGGGGCGGTATGTACAGGAGAGGAGTGGGGAGGGGATGACATGGGGCAGTATGTACAGGAGAGGAGTGTGGAGGGGTGACATGGGGCAGTATGTACAGGAGAGGAGTGTGGAGGGGTGACATGGGGCAGTATGTACAGGAGAGGAGTGTGGAGGGGTGACATGGGGTGGTATGTACAGGAGAGGAGTGTGGAGAGGGGTGACATGGGGCGGTATGTACAGGAGAGGAGTGTGTAGGGATGACATGGGGCTGTATGTACAGGAGAGGAGTGTGGAGGGGATGACATGGGGCTGTATGTACAGGAGAGGAGTGTGGAGGGGTGACATGGGACGGTATGTACAGGAGAGGAGTGTGGAGGGGTGACATGGGACGGTATGTACAGGAGAGGAGTGTGGAGGGGTGACATGGGGCGGTATGTACAGGAGAGGAGTGTGGAGGGGTGACATGGGGTGGTATGTACAGGAGAGGAGTGTGGAGGGATGACATGGGGTGGTATGTACAGGAGAGGAGTGTGGAGGGGGTGACATGGGGCGGTATGTACAGGAGAGGAGTGTGGAGGGATGACATGGGGCGGTATGTACAGGAGAGGAGTGTGGAGGGGTGACATGGGGCGGTATGTACAGGAGAGGAGCGTGGAGGGGTGACATGGGACGGTATGTACAGGAGAGGAGTGTGGAGGGGTGACAAGGGACGGTATGTACAGGAGAGGAGTGACATGGGGCGGTATGTACAGGAGAGGCGTGTGGAGGGGGTGACATGGGGGCGGTATGTACAGGAGAGGAGTGTGGAGGGGTGACATGGGGTGGTATGTACAGGAGAGGAGTGTGGAAGGGTGACATGGGGCGGTATGTACAGGAGAGGAGTGTGGAGGGGTGACATGGGGCGGTATGTACAGGAGAGGAGTGTGGAGGGGATGACATGGGGCGGTATGTACAGGAGAGGAGTGTGGAGGGATGACATGGGGCGGTATGTACAGGAGAGGAGCGTGGAGGGGTGACATGGGACGGTATGTACAGGAGAGGAGTGTGGAGGGGTGACAAGGGACGGTATGTACAGGAGAGGAGTGTGGAGGGGGTGACATGGGGCGGTATGTACAGGAGAGGAGTGTGGAGGGATGACATGGGGCGGTATGTACAGGAGAGGAGTGTGGAGGGGGTGACATGGGGCGGTATGTACAGGAGAGGAGTGTGGAGGGGTGACATGGGGCGGTATGTACAGGAGAGGAGTGTGGAGGGGTGACAAGGGACGGTATGTACAGGAGAGGAGCATGGAAGGATGACATGGAGCGGTATGTACAGGAGAGGAGTGTGGAGGGGTGACATAGGGCGGTATGTACAGGAGAGGCGCGTGGAGGGGTGACATGGGGCGGTATGTACAGGAGAGGAGTGTGGAGGGGTGACATGGGGCGGTATATACAGGAGAGGAGAGTGGAGGGGTGACATGGGGCGGTATATACAGGAGAGGAGAGTGGAGGGATGACGTGGGGAGGTATGTACAGGAGAGGAGTGTAGAGGGATGACATGGGGTGGTATGTACAGGAGAGGAGTGTGGAGGGATGACATGGGGAGGTATGTACAGGAGAGGAGTGTGGAGGGATGACATGGGGCGGTATGTACAGGAGAGGAGTGTGGAGGGATGACATGGGGCGGTATGTACAGGAGAGGAGTGTGGAGGGGTGACATGGGACGGTATGTACAGGAGAGGAGTGTGGAGGGGTGACATGGGGCGGTATGTACAGGAGAGGAGTGTGGAGGGGTGACATGGGGTGGTATGTACAGGAGAGGAGTGTGGAGGGATGACATGGGGTGGTATGTACAGGAGAGGAGTGTGGAGGGGGTGACATGGGGCGGTATGTACAGGAGAGGAGTGTGGAGGGGTGACATGGGGCTGTATGTACAGGAGAGGAGTGTGGTGGGATGACATGGGGCGGTATGTACAGGAGAGGAGTGTGGTTGGGTCACATGGGGCGGTATGTACAGGAGAGGAGTGTGGAGGGGTGACATGGGGCAGTATGTACAGGAGAGGAGTGTGGTGGGATGACATGGGGCGGTATGTACAGGAAAGGAGTGGGGAGGGGATGACATGGGGCAGTATGTACAGGAGAGGAGTGTGGAGGGGTGACATGGGGCAGTATGTACAGGAGAGGAGTGTGTAGGGATGACATGGGACGGTATGTACAGGAGAGGAGTGTGGAGGGGTGACATGGGGCGGTATGTACAGGAGAGGAGTGTGGAGGGGTGACATGGGGCGGTATGTACAGGAGAGGAGCGTGGAGGGGTGACATGGGGCGGTATGTACAGGAGAGGAGTGTGGAGGGGTGACATGGGGCGGTATGTACAGGAGAGGAGCGTGGAGGGGTGACATGGGACGGTATGTACAGGAGAGGAGTGTGGAGGGGTGACATGGGACGGTATGTACAGGAGAGGAGTGTGTAGGGATGACATGGGGCGGTATGTACAGGAGAGGAGTGTGGAGGGGTGACATGGGACGGTATGTACAGGAGAGGAGTGTGGAGGGGTGACATGGGACGGTATGTACAGGAGAGGAGTGTGTAGGGATGACATGGGGCGGTATGTACAGGAGAGGAGTGTGGAGGGGTGACATGGGACGGTATGTACAGGAGAGGAGTGTGGAGGGGTGACATGGGGAGGTATGTACAGGAGAGGAGTGTGTAGGGATGACATGGGGCGGTATGTACAGGAGAGGAGTGTGGTGGGATGACATGGGGCGGTATGTACAGGAGAGGAGTGGGGAGGGGATGACATGGGGCAGTATGTACAGGAGAGGAGTGTGGAGGGGTGACATGGGGCAGTATGTACAGGAGAGGAGTGTGGAGGGGTGACATGGGGCAGTATGTACAGGAGAGGAGTGTGGAGGGGTGACATGGGGTGGTATGTACAGGAGAGGAGTGTGGAGAGGGGTGACATGGGGCGGTATGTACAGGAGAGGAGTGTGTAGGGATGACATGGGGCTGTATGTACAGGAGAGGAGTGTGGAGGGGATGACATGGGGCTGTATGTACAGGAGAGGAGTGTGGAGGGGTGACATGGGACGGTATGTACAGGAGAGGAGTGTGGAGGGGTGACATGGGGTGGTATGTACAGGAGAGGAGTGTGGAGGGATGACATGGGGTGGTATGTACAGGAGAGGAGTGTGGAGGGGGTGACATGGGGCGGTATGTACAGGAGAGGAGTGTGGAGGGGTGACATGGGGTGGTATGTACAGGAGAGGAGTGTGGAGGGATGACATGGGGTGGTATGTACAGGAGAGGAGTGTGGAGGGGGTGACATGGGGCGGTATGTACAGGAGAGGAGTGTGGAGGGATGACATGGGGCGGTATGTACAGGAGAGGAGTGTGGAGGGGTGACATGGGGCGGTATGTACAGGAGAGGAGCGTGGAGGGGTGACATGGGACGGTATGTACAGGAGAGGAGTGTGGAGGGGTGACAAGGGACGGTATGTACAGGAGAGGAGTGACATGGGGCGGTATGTACAGGAGAGGAGTGTGGAGAGATGACATGGGGCGGTATGTACAGAAGAGGCGTGTGGAGGGGGTGACATGGGGGCGGTATGTACAGGAGAGGAGTGTGGAAGGGTGACATGGGGTGGTATGTACAGGAGAGGAGTGTGGAAGGGTGACATGGGGTGGTATGTACAGGAGAGGAGCGTGGAGGGGTGACATGGGGCGGTATGTACAGGAGAGGAGTGTGGAGGGGTGACATGGGGCGGTATGTACAGGAGAGGAGTGTGGAGGGGATGACATGGGGCGGTATGTACAGGAGAGGAGTGTGGAGGGATGACATGGGGCGGTATGTACAGGAGAGGAGTGTGGAGGGGTGACATGGGGCGGTATGTACAGGAGAGGAGCGTGGAGGGGTGACATGGGACGGTATGTACAGGAGAGGAGTGTGGAGGGGTGACAAGGGACGGTATGTACAGGAGAGGAGTGTGGAGGGGTGACATGGGGCGGTATGTACAGGAGAGGAGTGTGGAGGGGTGACAAGGGACGGTATGTACAGGAGAGGAGCGTGGAAGGATGACATGGAGCGGTATGTACAGGAGAGGAGTGTGGAGGGATGACATGGAGCGGTATGTACAGGAGAGGAGTGTGGAGGGGTGACATAGGGCGGTATGTACAGGAGAGGCGCGTGGAGGGGTGACATGGGGCGGTATGTACAGGAGAGGAGTGTGGAGGGGTGACATGGGGCGGTATATACAGGAGAGGAGAGTGGAGGGGTGACATGGGGCGGTATGTACAGGAGAGGAGAGTGGAGGGATGACGTGGGGAGGTATGTACAGGAGAGGAGTGTGGAGGGATGACATGGGACGGTATGTACAGGAGAGGAGTGTGGAGGGGTGACATGGGGCGGTATGTACAGGAGAGGAGTGTGGAGGGATGACATGGGGCGGTATGTACAGGAGAGGAGTGTGGAGGGATGACATGGGGCGGTATGTACAGGAGAGGAGTGTGGAGGGATGACATGGGGAGGTATGTACAGGAGAGGAGTGTGGAGGGATGACATGGGGCGGTATGTACAGGAGAGGAGTGTGGAGGGATGACATGGGGCGGTATGTACAGGAGAGGAGTGTGGAGGGGTGACATGGGGCGGTATGTACAGGAGAGGAGTGTGGAGGGGTGACATGGGGCGGTATGTACAGGAGAGGAGTGTGGAGGGATGACATGGGGAGGTATGTACAGGAGAGGAGTGTGGAGGGATGACATGGGGTGGTATGTACAGGAGAGAAGTGTGGAGGGGTGACATGGGGCGGTATGTACAGGAGAGGAGTGTGGAGGGGTGACATGGGGCAGTATGTACAGGAGAGGAGTGTGTAGGGATGACATGGGACGGTATGTACAGGAGAGGAGTGTGGAGGGGTGACATGGGGCGGTATGTACAGGAGAGGAGTGTGGAGGGGGTGACATGGGGCTGTATGTACAGGAGAGGAGTGTGGAGTGTATGACATGGGGTGGTATGTACAGGAGAGGAGTGTGGAGGGGGTGACATGGGGCGGTATGTACAGGAGAGGAGTGTGGAGGGGTGACATGGGGCTGTATGTACAGGAGAGGAGTGTGGTGGGATGACATGGGGCGGTATGTACAGGAGAGGAGTGTGGTTGGGTCACATGGGGCGGTATGTACAGGAGAGGAGTGTGGAGGGGTGACATGGGGCAGTATGTACAGGAGAGGAGTGTGGTGGGATGACATGGGGCGGTATGTACAGGAGAGGAGTGGGGAGGGGATGACATGGGGCAGTATGTACAGGAGAGGAGTGTGGAGGGGTGACATGGGGCAGTATGTACAGGAGAGGAGTGTGTAGGGATGACATGGGACGGTATGTACAGGAGAGGAGTGTGGAGGGGTGACATGGGGCGGTATGTACAGGAGAGGAGTGTGGAGGGGTGACATGGGGCGGTATGTACAGGAGAGGAGCGTGGAGGGGTGACATGGGGCGGTATGTACAGGAGAGGAGTGTGGAGGGGTGACATGGGGTGGTATGTACAGGAGAGGAGCGTGGAGGGGTGACATGGGACGGTATGTACAGGAGAGGAGTGTGGAGGGGTGACATGGGACGGTATGTACAGGAGAGGAGTGTGTAGGGATGACATGGGGCGGTATGTACAGGAGAGGAGTGTGGAGGGGTGACATGGGACGGTATGTACAGGAGAGGAGTGTGGAGGGGTGACATGGGACGGTATGTACAGGAGAGGAGTGTGTAGGGATGACATGGGGCGGTATGTACAGGAGAGGAGTGTGGAGGGGTGACATGGGACGGTATGTACAGGAGAGGAGTGTGGAGGGGTGACATGGGGCGGTATGTACAGGAGAGGAGCGTGGAGGGATGACATGGGGCGGTATGTACAGGAGAGGAGTGTGGAGGGGTGACATGGGACGGTATGTACAGGAGAGGAGTGTGGAGGGGTGACATGGGGCGGTATGTACAGGAGAGGAGCGTGGAGGGATGACATGGGGTGGTATGTACAGGAGAGGAGTGTGGAGGGGTGACATGGGGCGGTATGTACAGGAGAGGAGCGTGGAGGGGTGACATGGGACGGTATGTACAGGAGAGGAGTGTGGAGGGGTGACAAGGGACGGTATGTACAGGAGAGGAGTGTGGAGGGGTGACATGGGGCGGTATGTACAGGAGAGGAGTGTGGAGGGGTGACATAGGGCGGTATGTACAGGAGAGGAGTGTGGAGGGGTGACATAGGGCGGTATGTACAGGAGAGGCCCGTGGAGGGGTGACATGGGGCGGTATGTACAGGAGAGGAGTGTGGAGGGGTGACATGGGGCGGTATATACAGGAGAGGAGAGTGGAGGGGTGACATGGGGCGGTATATACAGGAGAGGAGAGTGGAGGGATGACGTGGGGAGGTATGTACAGGAGAGGAGGGTGGAGGGATGACATGGGGTGGTATGTACAGGAGAGGAGTGTGGAGGTGTGACATGGGGTGGTATGTACAGGAGAGGAGTGTGGAGGGATGACATGGGGCGGTATGTACAGGAGAGGAGTGTGGAGGGGTGACATGGGGCGGTATGTACAGGAGAGGAGTGTGGAGGGGTGACATGGGACGGTATGTACAGGAGAGGAGTGTGGAGGGGTGACATGGGGCGGTATGTACAGGAGAGGAGTGTGGAGGTGTGACATGGGGCGGTATGTACTGGAGAGGAGTGTGGAGGGATGACAGTGGGTTGTATGTACAGGAGAGGAGTGTGGAGGGATGACATGGGGTGGTATGTACAGGAGAGGAGTGTGGAGGTGTGACATGGGGTGGTATGTACAGGAGAGGAGTGTGGAGGGATGACATGGGGCGGTATGTACAGGAGAGGAGTGTGGAGAGGTGACATGGGGCGGTATGTACAGGAGAGGAGTGTGTAGGGATGACATGGGACGGTATGTACAGGAGAGGAGTGTGGAGGGGTGACATGGGACGGTATGTACAGGAGAGGAGTGTGGAGGGGTGACATAGGGCGGTATGTACAGGAGAGGAGTGTGGAGGGGGTGACATGGGGCTGTATGTACAGGAGAGGAGTGTGGAGTGTATGACATGGGGTGGTATGTACAGGAGAGGAGTGTGGAGGGGGTGACATGGGGCGGTATGTACAGGAGAGGAGTGTAGAGGGATGACATGGGGCAGTATGTACAGGAGAGGAGTGTGGAGGGGTGACATGGGGCTGTATGTACAGGAGAGGAGTGTGGAGGGTATGACATGGGGCGGTATGTACAGGAGAGGAGTGTGGAGGGTATGACATGGGGCGGTATGTACAGGAGAGGAGTGTGTAGGGATGACATGGGACGGTATGTACAGGAGAGGAGTGTGGAGGGATGACATGGGGCGGTATGTACAGGAGAGGAGTGTGGAGAGGTGACATGGGGCGGTATGTACAGGAGAGGAGCGTGGAGGGGTGACATGGGACGGTATGTACAGGAGAGGAGTGTGGAGGGGTGACATGGGACGGTATGTACAGGAGAGGAGTGTGGAGGGGTGACATGGGGCGGTATGTACAGGAGAGGAGTGTGGAGGGGTGACATGGGGCGGTATGTACAGGAGAGGAGTGTGGAGGGGTGACATGGGGCGGTATGTACAGGAGAGGAGTGTGGAGGGGTGACATGGGGCGGTATGTACAGGAGAGGAGTGTGGATGGGTGACATGGGGCGGTATGTACAGGAGAGGAGTGTGGAGGGATGACATGGGGAGGTATGTACAGGAGAGGAGTGTGGAGGGGTGACATGGGGCGGTATGTACAGGAGAGGAGTGTGGATGGGTGACATGGGGCGGTATGTACAGGAGAGGAGTGTGGAGGGATGACATGGGGTGGTATGTACAGGAGAGAAGTGTGGAGGGGTGACATGGGGCGGTATGTACAGGAGAGGAGTGTGGAGGGATGACATGGGGCGGTATGTACAGGAGAGGAGTGTGGAGGGGTGACATGGGGCGGTATGTACAGGAGAGGAGTGTGGAGGGGTGACATGGGGCGGTATGTACAGGAGAGGAGTGTGGAGGTGTGACATGGGGCGGTATGTACAGGAGAGGAGTGTGGAGGGATGACATGGGGCGGTATGTACAGGAGAGGAGTGTGGAGGGATGACATGGGGCAGTATGTACAGGAGAGGAGTGTGGAGGTGTGACATGGGGCGGTATGTACAGGAGAGGAGTGTGGAGGGGTGACATGGGGCGGTATGTACAGGAGAGGAGTGTGGAGGGATGACATGGGGCAGTATGTACAGGAGAGGAGTGTGGAGGGGTGACATGGGGCAGTATGTACAGGAGAGGAGTGTGTAGGGATGACATGGGACGGTATGTACAGGAGAGGAGTGTGGAGGGGTGACATGGGACGGTATGTACAGGAGAGGAGTGTGGAGGGGTGACATAGGGCGGTATGTACAGGAGAGGAGTGTGGAGGGGGTGACATGGGGCTGTATGTACAGGAGAGGAGTGTGGAGTGTATGACATGGGGTGGTATGTACAGGAGAGGAGTGTGGAGGGGGTGACATGGGGCGGTATGTACAGGAGAGGAGTGTAGAGGGATGACATGGGGCAGTATGTACAGGAGAGGAGTGTGGAGGGGTGACATGGGGCTGTATGTACAGGAGAGGAGTGTGGAGGGTATGACATGGGGCGGTATGTACAGGAGAGGAGTGTGGAGGGTATGACATGGGGCGGTATGTACAGGAGAGGAGTGTGTAGGGATGACATGGGACGGTATGTACAGGAGAGGAGTGTGGAGGGGTGACATGGGGCGGTATGTACAGGAGAGGAGTGTGGAGGGGTGACATGGGGCGGTATGTACAGGAGAGGAGCGTGGAGGGGTGACATGGGGCGGTATGTACAGGAGAGGAGTGTGGAGGGGTGACATGGGGCGGTATGTACAGGAGAGGAGCGTGGAGGGGTGACATGGGACGGTATGTACAGGAGAGGAGTGTGGAGGGGTGACATGGGACGGTATGTACAGGAGAGGAGTGTGTAGGGATGACATGGGGCGGTATGTACAGGAGAGGAGTGTGGAGGGGTGACATGGGACGGTATGTACAGGAGAGGAGTGTGGAGGGGTGACATGGGGCGGTATGTACAGGAGAGGAGCGTGGAGGGATGACATGGGGTGGTATGTACAGGAGAGAAGTGTGGAGGTGTTACATGGGGTGGTATGTACAGGAGAGGAGTGTGGAGGTGTTACATGGGGTGGTATGTACAGGAGAGGAGTGTGGAGGGATGACATGGGGCGGTATGTACAGGAGAGGAGTGTGGAGGGGTGACATGGGGCGGTATGTACAGGAGAGGAGCGTGGAGGGGTGACATGGGACGGTATGTACAGGAGAGGAGTGTGGAGGGGTGACATGGGACGGTATGTACAGGAGAGGAGTGTGGAGGGATGACGTTGGGCGGTATGTACAGGAGAGGAGTGTGGAGGGATGACAGTGGGTTGTATGTACAGGAGAGGAGTGTGGAGGGATGACATGGGGTGGTATGTACAGGAGAGGAGTGTGGAGGTGTGACATGGGGTGGTATGTACAGGAGAGGAGTGTGGAGGGATGACATGGGGCGGTATGTACAGGAGAGGAGCGTGGAGGGGTGACATGGGGCGGTATGTACAGGAGAGGAGCGTGGAGGGGTGACATGGGACGGTATGTACAGGAGAGGAGTGTGGAGGGGTGACATGGGACGGTATGTACAGGAGAGGAGTGTGGAGGGGTGACATGGGGCGGTATGTACAGGAGAGGAGTGTGGAGGGGTGACATGGGGCGGTATGTACAGGAGAGGAGTGTGGAGGGGTGACATGGGACGGTATGTACAGGAGAGGAGTGTGGAGGGGTGACATAGGGCGGTATGTACAGGAGAGGAGTATGGAGGGATGACATGGGGCGGTATGTACAGGAGAGGAGTGTGGAGGGGTGACATCGGGCAGTATGTACAGGAGAGGAGTGTGGAGGGGTGACATGGGGCGGTGTGTACAGGAGAGGAGTGTGGAGGGGTGACATGGGACGGTATGTACAGGAGAGGAGTGTGGTTGGGTCACATGGGGCGGTATGTACAGGAGAGGAGTGTGGAGGGGGTGACATGGGGAGGTATGTACAGGAGAGGAGTGTGGAGGGGTGACATGGGGCGGTATGTACAGGAGAGGAGTATGGAGGGATGACATGGGGCAGTATGTACAGGAGAGGAGTGTGGAGGGGTGACATGGGGCGGTATGTACAGGAGAGGAGTGTGGAGGGGGTGACATGGGGAGGTATGTACAGGAGAGGAGTGTGGAGAGATGACATGGGGCGGTGTGTACAGGAGAGGAGTGTGGAGGGGTGACATGGGGCGGTATGTACAGGAGAGGAGTGTGGAGGGGTGACATGGGGCGGTATGTACAGGAGAGGAGTGTGGATGGGTGACATGGGGCGGTATGTACAGGAGAGGAGTGTGGAGGGATGACATGGGGTGGTATGTACAGGAGAGAAGTGTGGAGGGGTGACATGGGGCGGTATGTACAGGAGAGGAGTGTGGAGGGGTGACATGGGGCGGTATGTACAGGAGAGGAGTGTGGATGGGTGACATGGGGCGGTATGTACAGGAGAGGAGTGTGGAGGGATGACATGGGGCGGTATGTACAGGAGAGGAGTGTGGAGGGGTGACATGGGGCGGTATGTACAGGAGAGGAGTGTGGAGGGTGTGACATGGGGCGGTATGTACAGGAGAGGAGTGTGGAGGGATGACATGGGGCGGTATGTACAGGAGAGGAGTGTGGAGGGATGACATGGGGCGGTATGTACAGGAGAGGAGTGTGGAGGGGTGACATGGGGCGGTATGTACAGGAGAGGAGTGTGTAGGGATGACATGGGACGGTATGTACAGGAGAGGAGTGTGTAGGGATGACATGGGACGGTATGTACAGGAGAGGAGTGTGTAGGGATGACATGGGGCTGTATGTACAGGAGAGGAGTGTGTAGGGATGACATGGGACGGTATGTACAGGAGAGGAGTGTGTAGGGATGACATGGGGCTGTATGTACAGGAGAGGAGTGTGGAGGGGTGACATGGGACGGTATGTACAGGAGAGGAGTGTGGAGGGGTGACATAGGGCGGTATGTACAGGAGAGGAGTGTGGAGGGGTGACATAGGGCGGTATGTACAGGAGAGGAGTGTGGAGGGGGTGACATGGGGCTGTATGTACAGGAGAGGAGTGTGGAGTGTATGACATGGGGTGGTATGTACAGGAGAGGAGTGTGGAGGGGGTGACATGGGGCGGTATGTACAGGAGAGGAGTGTAGAGGGATGACATGGGGCAGTATGTACAGGAGAGGAGTGTGGAGGGGTGACATGGGGCTGTATGTACAGGAGAGGAGTGTGGTGGGATGACATGGGGCGGTGTGTACAGGAGAGGAGTGTGGAGGGTATGACATGGGGCGGTATGTACAGGAGAGGAGTGTGTAGGGATGACATGGGGCGGTATGTACAGGAGAGGAGTGGGGAGGGGTGACATGGGGCGGTATGTACAGGAGAGGAGTGTGGAGGGATGACATGGGGCAGTATGTACAGGAGAGGAGTGTGGAGGGGTGACATGGGGCAGTATGTACAGGAGAGGAGTGTGTAGGGATGACATGGGACGGTATGTACAGGAGAGGAGTGTGGAGGGGTGACATAGGGCGGTATGTACAGGAGAGGAGTGTGGAGGGGGTGACATGGGGCTGTATGTACAGGAGAGGAGTGTGGAGTGTATGACATGGGGTGGTATGTACAGGAGAGGAGTGTGGAGGGGGTGACATGGGGTGGTATGTACAGGAGAGGAGTGTGGAGGGGTGACATGGGGCTGTATGTACAGGAGAGGAGTGTGGTGGGATGACATGGGGCGGTATGTACAGGAGAGGAGTGTGGTTGGGTCACATGGGGCGGTATGTACAGGAGAGGAGTGTGGAGGGGTGACATGGGGCGGTATGTACAGGAGAGGAGTGTGGTGGGATGACATGGGGCGGTATGTACAGGAGAGGAGTGTGTAGGGATGACATGGGACGGTATGTACAGGAGAGGAGTGTGGAGGGGTGACATGGGGCGGTATGTACAGGAGAGGAGTGTGGAGGGGTGACATGGGGCGGTATGTACAGGAGAGGAGCGTGGAGGGGTGACATGGGGCGGTATGTACAGGAGAGGAGTGTGGAGGGGTGACATGGGGCGGTATGTACAGGAGAGGAGCGTGGAGGGGTGACATGGGACGGTATGTACAGGAGAGGAGTGTGGAGGGGTGACATGGGACGGTATGTACAGGAGAGGAGTGTGTAGGGATGACATGGGGCGGTATGTACAGGAGAGGAGTGTGGAGGGGTGACATGGGACGGTATGTACAGGAGAGGAGTGTGGAGGGGTGACATGGGACGGTATGTACAGGAGAGGAGTGTGTAGGGATGACATGGGGCGGTATGTACAGGAGAGGAGTGTGGAGGGGTGACATGGGACGGTATGTACAGGAGAGGAGTGTGGAGGGGTGACATGGGGCGGTATGTACAGGAGAGGAGCGTGGAGGGATGACATGGGGTGGTATGTACAGGAGAGAAGTGTGGAGGTGTTACATGGGGTGGTATGTACAGGAGAGGAGTGTGGAGGGATGACATGGGGCGGTATGTACAGGAGAGGAGTGTGGAGGGGTGACATGGGGCGGTATGTACAGGAGAGGAGCGTGGAGGGGTGACATGGGACGGTATGTACAGGAGAGGAGTGTGGAGGGGTGACATGGGACGGTATGTACAGGAGAGGAGTGTGGAGGGATGACGTTGGGCGGTATGTACAGGAGAGGAGTGTGGAGGGATGACAGTGGGTTGTATGTACAGGAGAGGAGTGTGGAGGGATGACATGGGGTGGTATGTACAGGAGAGGAGTGTGGAGGTGTGACATGGGGTGGTATGTACAGGAGAGGAGTGTGGAGGGATGACATGGGGCGGTATGTACAGGAGAGGAGCGTGGAGGGGTGACATGGGGCGGTATGTACAGGAGAGGAGCGTGGAGGGGTGACATGGGACGGTATGTACAGGAGAGGAGTGTGGAGGGGTGACATGGGACGGTATGTACAGGAGAGGAGTGTGGAGGGGTGACATGGGGCGGTATGTACAGGAGAGGAGTGTGGAGGGGTGACATGGGGCGGTATGTACAGGAGAGGAGTGTGGAGGGGTGACATGGGACGGTATGTACAGGAGAGGAGTGTGTAGGGATGACATGGGGCTGTATGTACAGGAGAGGAGTGTGTAGGGATGACATGGGACGGTATGTACAGGAGAGGAGTGTGGAGGGGTGACATGGGGCGGTGTGTACAGGAGAGGAGTGTGGAGGGGGTGACATGGGGAGGTATGTACAGGAGAGGAGTGTGGAGAGATGACATGGGGCGGTGTGTACAGGAGAGGAGTGTGGAGGGGTGACATGGGGCGGTATGTACAGGAGAGGAGTGTGGAGGGGTGACATGGGGCGGTATGTACAGGAGATGAGTGTGGAGGGGTGACATGGGGCGGTATGTACAGGAGAGGAGTGTGGATGGGTGACATGGGGCGGTATGTACAGGAGAGGAGTGTGGAGGGATGACATGGGGTGGTATGTACAGGAGAGAAGTGTGGAGGGGTGACATGGGACGGTATGTACAGGAGAGGAGTGTGGAGGGGTGACATGGGGAGGTATGTACAGGAGAGGAGTGTGGAGGGGTGACATGGGGCGGTATGTACAGGAGAGGAGTGTGGATGGGTGACATGGGGCGGTATGTACAGGAGAGGAGTGTGTAGGGATGACATGGGGCTGTATGTACAGGAGAGGAGTGTGTAGGGATGACATGGGGCTGTATGTACAGGAGAGGAGTGTAGAGGGGTGACATGGGACGGTATGTACAGGAGAGGAGTGTGGAGGGGTGACATGGGACGGTATGTACAGGAGAGGAGTGTGGAGGGGTGACATGGGACGGTATGTACAGGAGAGGAGTGTGTAGGGATGACATGGGGCTGTATGTACAGGAGAGGAGTGTAGAGGGGTGACATGGGACGGTATGTACAGGAGAGGAGTGTGGAGGGGTGACATGGGACGGTATGTACAGGAGAGGAGTGTGGAGGGGTGACATGGGACGGTATGTACAGGAGAGGAGTGTGGAGGGGTGACATGGGGCAGTATGTACAGGAGAGGAGTGTGGTGGGATGACATGGGGCGGTATGTACAGGAGAGGAGTGGGGAGGGGTGACATGGGGCGGTATGTACAGGAGAGGAGTGTGGAGGGGTGACATGGGGCGGTATGTACAGGAGAGGAGTGTGTAGGGATGACATGGGACGGTATGTACAGGAGAGGAGTGTGGAGGGGTGACATGGGGCGGTATGTACAGGAGAGGAGTGTGGAGGGCTGACATGGAGCGGTATGTACAGGAGAGGAGCGTGGAGGGGTGACATGGGGCGGTATGTACAGGAGAGGAGTGTGGAGGGGTGACATGGGGCGGTATGTACAGGAGAGGAGCGTGGAGGGGTGACATGGGACGGTATGTACAGGAGAGGAGTGTGGAGGGGTGACATGGGACGGTATGTACAGGAGAGGAGTGTGTAGGGATGACATGGGGCGGTATGTACAGGAGAGGAGTGTGGAGGGGTGACATGGGACGGTATGTACAGGAGAGGAGTGTGGAGGGGTGACATGGGACGGTATGTACAGGAGAGGAGTGTGTAGGGATGACATGGGGCGGTATGTACAGGAGAGGAGTGTGGAGGGGTGACATGGGACGGTATGTACAGGAGAGGAGTGTGGAGGGGTGACATGGGGCGGTATGTACAGGAGAGGAGCGTGGAGGGATGACATGGGGTGGTATGTACAGGAGAGAAGTGTGGAGGTGTTACATGGGGTGGTATGTACAGGAGAGGAGTGTGGAGGGATGACATGGGGCGGTATGTACAGGAGAGGAGTGTGGAGGTGTGACATGGGGCGGTATGTACAGGAGAGGAGTGTGGAGGGATGACATGGGGCGGTATGTACAGGAGAGGAGTGTGGAGGGGTGACATGGGGCGGTATGTACAGGAGAGGAGCGTGGAGGGGTGACATGGGACGGTATGTACAGGAGAGGAGTGTGGAGGGGTGACATAGGGCGGTATGTACAGGAGAGGCGCGTGGAGGGGTGACATGGGGCGGTATGTACAGGAGAGGAGTGTGGAGGGGTGACATGGGGCGGTATATACAGGAGAGGAGAGTGGAGGGATGACGTGGGGAGGTATGTACAGGAGAGGAGTTTGGAGGGATGACATGGGGTGGTATGTACAGGAGAGGAGTGTGGAGGTGTGACATGGGGTGGTATGTACAGGAGAGGAGTGTGGAGGGATGACATGGGGCGGTATGTACAGGAGAGGAGTGTGGAGGGGTGACATGGGGCGGTATGTACAGGAGAGGAGCGTGGAGGGGTGACATGGGACGGTATGTACAGGAGAGGAGCGTGGAGGGGTGACATGGGACGGTATGTACAGGAGAGGAGTGTGGAGGGGTGACATGGGGCGGTATGTACAGGAGAGGAGTGTGGAGGGGTGACATAGGGCGGTATGTACAGGAGAGGAGTGTGGAGGGATGACGTTGGGCGGTATGTACAGGAGAGGAGTGTGGAGGGATGACAGTGGGTTGTATGTACAGGAGAGGAGTGTGGAGGGGTGACATGGGGTGGTATGTACAGGAGAGGAGTGTGGAGGGTATGACATGGGGCGGTATGTACAGGAGAGGAGTGTGGAGGGGGTGACATGGGGCGGTATGTACAGGAGAGGAGTGTGGAGGGATGACATGGGGTGGTATGTACAGGAGAGGAGTGTGGAGGGGTGACATGGGGAGGTATGTACAGGAGAGGAGTGTGGAGGGGTGACATGGGGTGGTATGTACAGGAGAGGAGCGTGGAGGGGTGACATGGGGCGGTATGTACAGGAGAGGAGTGACATGGGGCGGTATGTACAGGAGAGGAGTGTGGAGGGGGTGACATGGGGCGGTATGTACAGGAGAGGAGTGGGGAGGGGATGACATGGGGCGGTATGTACAGGAGAGGAGTGTGGTGGGATGACATGGGGCGGTATGTACAGGAGAGGAGTGTGTAGGGGTGACATGGTGCGGTATGTACAGGAGAGGAGTGTGGAGGGGTGACATGGTGCGGTATGTACAGGAGAGGAGTGTGTAGGGGTGACATGGTGCGGTATGTACAGGAGAGGAGTGTGGAGGGGTGACATGGTGCGGTATGTACAGGAGAGGAGTGTGGAGGGGTGACATGGGGCGGTATGTACAGGAGAGGAGTGTGGAGGGGTGACATGGGGTGGTATGTACAGGAGAGGAGTGTGGAGGGGATGACATGGGGTGGTATGTACAGGAGAGGAGTGGGGAGGGGATGACATGGGGCAGTATGTACAGGAGAGGAGTGTGGAGGGGTGACATGGGGCAGTATGTACAGGAGAGGAGTGTGTAGGGATGACATGGGGCTGTATGTACAGGAGAGGAGTGTGGAGGGGTGACATGGGGCTGTATGTACAGGAGAGGAGTGTGGAGGGGTGACATGGGACGGTATGTACAGGAGAGGAGTGTGGAGGGGTGACATGGGACGGTATGTACAGGAGAGGAGTGTGGAGGGGTGACATGGGACGGTATGTACAGGAGAGGAGTGTGGAGGGATGACATGGGGCGGTATGTACAGGAGAGGAGTGTGGAGGGGTGACATGGGGCTGTATGTACAGGAGAGGAGTGTGGAGGGGTGACATGGGGCGGTATGTACAGGAGAGGAGTGTGGAGGGGTGACATGGGGTGGTATGTACAGGAGAGGAGTGTGGAGGGATGACATGGGGTGGTATGTACAGGAGAGGAGTGTGGAGGGGGTGACATGGGGCGGTATGTACAGGAGAGGAGTGTGGAGGGATGACATGGGGCGGTATGTACAGGAGAGGAGCGTGGAGGGGTGACATGGGGCAATATGTACAGGAGAGGAGTGACATGGGGCTGTATGTACAGGAGAGGAGTGTGGAGGTGTGACATGGGGCGGTATGTACAGGAGAGGAGTGTGGAGGGGGTGACATGGGGCGGTATGTACAGGAGAGGAGTGTGTAGGGGTGACATGGGGGCGGTATGTACAGGAGAGGAGTGTGGAGGGATGACATGGGGTGGTATGTACAGGAGAGGAGTGTGGAAGGGTGACATGGGGTGGTATGTACAGGAGAGGAGCGTGGAGGGGTGACATGGGGCGGTATATACAGGAGAGGAGAGTGGAGGGATGACGTGGGGCGGTATGTACAGGAGAGGAGTGTGGAGGTGTGACATGGGGCGGTATGTACAGGAGAGGAGTGTGGAGGGGTGACATGGGGCGGTATGTACAGGAGAGGAGCGTGGAGGGGTGACATGGGACGGTATGTACAGGAGAGGAGTGTGGAGGGGTGACATGGGACGGTATGTACAGGAGAGGAGTGTGGAGGGGTGACATGGGGCGGTATGTACAGGAGAGGAGTGTGGAGGGGTGACATAGGGCGGTATGTACAGGAGAGGAGTGTGGAGGGATGACGTTGGGCGGTATGTACAGGAGAGGAGTGTGGAGGGATGACAGTGGGTTGTATGTACAGGAGAGGAGTGTGGAGGGGTGACATGGGGTGGTATGTACAGGAGAGGAGTGTGGAGGGTATGACATGGGGCGGTATGTACAATAGAGGAGTGTGGAGGGGGTGACATGGGGCAGTATGTACAGGAGAGGAGTGTGGAGGGATGACATGGGGTGGTATGTACAGGAGAGGAGTGTGGAGGGTTGACATGGGGAGGTATGTACAGGAGAGGAGTGGGGAGGGGATGACATGGGGCGGTATGTACAGGAGAGGAGTGTGGTGGGATGACATGGGGCGGTATGTACAGGAGAGGAGTGTGGAAGGGTGACATGGGACGGTATGTACAGGAGAGGAGTGTGGAGGGGTGACATGGGACGGTATGTACAGGAGAGGAGTGTGTAGGGATGACATGGGGCGGTATGTACAGGAGAGGAGTGGGGAGGGGATGACATGGGGCGGTATGTACAGGAGAGGAGTGTGGTGGGATGACATGGGGCGGTATGTACAGGAGAGGAGTGTGGAGGGTATGACATGGGGTGGTATGTACAGGAGAGGAGTGTGGAGGGGGTGACATGGGGCGGTATGTACAGGAGAGGAGTGTGGAGGGGTGACATGGGGCAGTATGTACAGGAGAGGAGTGTGGAGGGATGACATGGGGTGGTATGTACAGGAGAGGAGTGTGGAGGGGTGACATGGGGAGGTATGTACAGGAGAGGAGTGGGGAGGGGATGACATGGGGCGGTATGTACAGGAGAGGAGTGTGGTGGGATGACATGGGGCGGTATGTACAGGAGAGGAGTGGGGAGGGGATGACATGGGGCAGTATGTACAGGAGAGGAGTGTGGAGGGGTGACATGGGGCAGTATGTACAGGAGAGGAGTGTGTAGGGATGACATGGGGCTGTATGTACAGGAGAGGAGTGTGGAGGGGTGACATGGGGCTGTATGTACAGGAGAGGAGTGTGGAGGGGTGACATGGGACGGTATGTACAGGAGAGGAGTGTGGAGGGGTGACATGGGACGGTATGTACAGGAGAGGAGTGTGGAGGGGTGACATGGGACGGTATGTACAGGAGAGGAGTGTGGAGGGATGACATGGGGCGGTATGTACAGGAGAGGAGTGTGGAGGGGTGACATGGGGCTGTATGTACAGGAGAGGAGTGTGGAGGGATGACATGGGGCGGTATGTACAGGAGAGGAGTGTGGAGGGGTGACATGGGGCTGTATGTACAGGAGAGGAGTGTGGAGGGGTGACATGGGGCGGTATGTACAGGAGAGGAGTGTGGAGGGGTGACATGGGGTGGTATGTACAGGAGAGGAGTGTGGAGGGATGACATGGGGCAATATGTACAGGAGAGGAGTGACATGGGGCGGTATGTACAGGAGAGGAGTGTGGAGGGGTGACATGGGGTGGTATGTACAGAAGAGGCGTGTGGAGGGATGACATGGGGCGGTATGTACAGGAGAGGAGTGTGGAGGGTATGACATGGGGCTGTATGTACAGGAGAGGAGTGTGGAGGGGTGACATGGGACGGTATGTACAGGAGAGGAGTGTGGAGGGGTGACATGGGGTGGTATGTACAGGAGAGGAGTGTGGAGGGATGACATGGGGTGGTATGTACAGGAGAGGAGTGTGGAGGGGTGACATGGGGCGGTATGTACAGGAGAGGAGCGTGGAGGGGTGACATGGGGCGGTATGTACAGGAGAGGAGTGACATGGGGCGGTATGTACAGGAGAGGAGTGTGGAGGGATGACATGGGGTGGTATGTACAGGAGAGGAGTGTGGAGGGGTGACATGGGGCGGTATGTACAGGAGAGGAGTGTGGAGGGATGACATGGGGCGGTATATACAGGAGAGGAGTGTGGAGGGGTGACATGGGGTGGTATGTACAGGAGAGGAGTGTGGAGGGTATGACATGGGGCGGTATGTACAGGAGAGGAGTGTGGAGGGGGTGACATGGGGCGGTATGTACAGGAGAGGAGTGTGTAGGGATGACATGGGGCTGTATGTACAGGAGAGGAGTGTAGAGGGGTGACATGGGACGGTATGTACAGGAGAGGAGTGTGGAGGGGTGACATGGGACGGTATGTACAGGAGAGGAGTGTGGAGGGGTGACATGGGGCAGTATGTACAGGAGAGGAGTGTGGTGGGATGACATGGGGCGGTATGTACAGGAGAGGAGTGGGGAGGGGTGACATGGGGCGGTATGTACAGGAGAGGAGTGTGGAGGGGTGACATGGGGCAGTATGTACAGGAGAGGAGTGTGTAGGGATGACATGGGACGGTATGTACAGGAGAGGAGTGTGGAGGGGTGACATGGGACGGTATGTACAGGAGAGGAGTGTGGAGGGGTGACATAGGGCGGTATGTACAGGAGAGGAGTGTGGAGGGGTGACATAGGGCGGTATGTACAGGAGAGGAGTGTGGAGGGGGTGACATGGGGCTGTATGTACAGGAGAGGAGTGTGGAGGGATGACATGGGGCGGTATGTACAGGAGAGGAGTGTGGAGTGTATGACATGGGGTGGTATGTACAGGAGAGGAGTGTGGAGGGGGTGACATGGGGCGGTATGTACAGGAGAGGAGTGTAGAGGGATGACATGGGGCAGTATGTACAGGAGAGGAGTGTGGAGGGGTGACATGGGGCGGTATGTACAGGAGAGGAGTGTGGAGGGGTGACATCGGGCAGTATGTACAGGAGAGGAGTGTGGAGGGGTGACATGGGGGGGTATGTACAGGAGAGGAGTGTGGAGGTGTGACATGGGGCGCTATGTACAGGAGAGGAGTGTGGAGGGGTGACATGGGACGGTATGTACAGGAGAGGAGTGTGGAGGGGTGACATGGGGCGGTATGTACAGGAGAGGAGTGTGGAGGGATGACATGGGGCTGTATGTACAGGAGAGGAGTGTGGAGGGGTGACATCGGGCAGTATGTACAGGAGAGGAGTGTGGAGGGGTGACATGGGGCGGTATGTACAGGAGAGGAGTGTGGAGGGGTGACATGGGGGGGTATGTACAGGAGAGGAGTGTGGAGGGGTGACATGGGACGGTATGTACAGGAGAGGAGTGTGGAGGGATGACATGGGGCGGTATGTACAGGAGAGGAGTGTGGAGGGGTGACATGGGGGGGTATGTACAGGAGAGGAGTGTGGAGGGGTGACATGGGACGGTATGTACAGGAGAGGAGTGTGGAGGGATGACATGGGGCGGTATGTACAGGAGAGGAGTGTGGAGGGGTGACATGGGGCGGTATGTACAGGAGAGGAGTGTAGAGGGATGACATGGGGCTGTATGTACAGGAGAGGAGTGTAGAGGGATGACATGGGGCTGTATGTACAGGAGAGGAGTGTGGAGGGGTGACATGGGACGGTATGTACAGGAGAGGAGTGTAGAGGGATGACATGGGGCTGTATGTACAGGAGAGGAGTGTAGAGGGATGACATGGGGCTGTATGTACAGGAGAGGAGTGTGGAGGGGTGACATGGGACGGTATGTACAGGAGAGGAGTGTGGAGGGGTGACATGGGGGCGGTATGTACAGGAGAGGAGTGTGGAGGGGTGACATGGGGCTGTATGTACAGGAGAGGAGTGTGGAGGGGTGACATGGGACGGTATGTACAGGAGAGGAGTGTAGAGGGATGACATGGGGCTGTATGTACAGGAGAGGAGTGTGGAGGGGTGACATGGGGCTGTATGTACAGGAGAGGAGTGTGGAGGGGTGACATGGGACGGTATGTACAGGAGAGGAGTGTGGAGGGATGACATGGGGCGGTATGTACAGGAGAGGAGTGTGGAGGGATGACATGGGGCTGTATGTACAGGAGAGGAGTGTGGAGGGGTGACGTGGGGCTGTATGTACAGGAGAGGAGTGTGGAGGGGTGACGTGGGGCGATATGTACAGGAGAGGAGTGTGGAGGGGTGACATGGGGCGGTATGTACAGGAGAGGAGTGTGGAGGGATGACATGGGGCGGTATGTAAAGGAGAGGAGTGTGGATGGGTGACATGGGGCGATATGTACAGGAGAGGAGTGTGGAGGGGTGACATGGGGCGGTATGTAGAGGAGAGGAGTGTGGAGGGTATGACATGGGGCGGTATGTACAGGAGAGGAGTGTGGAGGGGTGACATGGGGCGGTATGTACAGGAGAGGAGTGTGGAGGGATGACATGGGGCGGTATGTACAGGAGAGGAGTGACATGGGGCGGTATGTACAGGAGAGGAGTGACATGGGGCGGTATATACAGGAGAGGAGTGTGGAGGGATGACATGGGGCGGTATGTACAGGAGAGGAGTGTGGAGGGGTGACATGGTGCGGTATGTACAGGAGAGGAGCGTGGAGGGATGACATGGGGTGGTATGTACAGAAGAGGCGTGTGGAGGGGGTGACATGGGGGCGGTATGTACAGGAGAGGAGTGTGGAGGGTATGACATGGGGTGGTATGTACAGGAGAGGAGTGTGGAGGGGTGACATGGGGCGGTATGTACAGAAGAGGCGTGTGGAGGGGGTGACATGGGGGCGGTATGTACAGGAGAGGAGTGTGGAGGGTATGACATGGGGTGGTATGTACAGGAGTGGAGTGTGGAGGGGTGACATGGGGCGGTATGTACAGGAGAGGAGTGTGGAGGGGGTGACATGGGGGCGGTATGTACAGGAGAGGAGTGTGGAGGGTATGACATGGGGTGGTATGTACAGGAGAGGAGTGTAGAGGGATGACATGGGGCTGTATGTACAGAAGAGGAGTGTGGAGGGGTGACATGGGGCTGTATGTACAGGAGAGGAGTGTGGAGGGGTGACATGGGGCGGTATGTACAGGAGAGGAGTGTGGAGGGATGACATGGGGCGGTATGTACAGGAGAGGAGTGTGGAGGGATGACATGGGGCGGTATGTACAGGAGAGGAGTGTGGAGGGGGTGACATGTGGGCGGTATGTACAGGAGAGGAGTGTGGAGGGATGACATGGGGTGGTATGTACAGGAGAGGAGCGTGGAGGGATGACATGGGGCGGTATGTACAGGAGAGGAGCGTGGAGGGATGACATGGCGCGGTATGTACAGGAGAGGAGTGTGGAGGGATGACATGGGGCGGTATGTACAGGAGAGGAGTGTGGAGGGATGACATGGGGCGGTATGTACAGGAGAGGAGTGTGGAGGGATGACATGGGGTGGTATGTACAGGAGAGGAGTGTGGAGGGATGACATGGGGCGGTATGTACAGAAGAGGAGGGTGGAGGGGGTGACATGCGGGCGGTATGTACAGGAGAGGAGTGTGGAGGGATGACATGGGGTGGTATGTACAGGAGAGGAGTGTGGAGGGATGACATGGGGCGGTATGTACAGGAGAGGAGTGTGGAGGGATGACATGGGGTGGTATGTACAGTAGAGGAGTGTGGAGGGATGACATGGGGCGGTATGTACAGGAGAGGGGTGACATGGGGCGGTATGTACAGGAGAGGAGTGTGGAGGGGGTGACATGGGGCGGTATGTACAGGAGAGGAGTGTGGAGGGGTGACATGGGGTGGTATGTACAGGAGAGGAGTGTGGAGGGATGACATGGGGCGGTATGTACAGGAGAGGAGTGTGGAGGGGTGACATGGGGTGGTATGTACAGGAGAGGAGCGTGGAGGGATGACATTGGGCGGTATGTACAGGAGAGGAGTGTGGAGGGTATGACATGGGGCGGTATGTACAGAAGAGGAGTGTGGAGGGATGACATGGGGCGGTATGTACAGGAGAGGAGTGTGGAGGGATGACATGGGGTGGTATGTACAGGAGAGGAGTGTGGAGGGGTGACATGGGGCGGTATGTACAGAAGAGGAGTGTGGAGGGGTGACATGGGGCGGTATGTAGAGGAGAGGAGTGTGGAGGGTATGACATGGGGCGGTATGTACAGGAGAGGAGTGTGGAGGGGTGACATGGGGCGGTATGTACAGGAGAGGAGTGTGGAGGGTATGACATGGGGCGGTATGTACAGAAGAGGAGTGTGGAGGGATGACATGGGATAGTATGTACAGGAGAGGAGCGTGGAGGGATGACATGGGGCGGTATGTACAGGAGAGGAGTGTGGAGGGGTGACGTGGGGCGGTATGTACAGGAGAGGAGTGTGGTGGGATGACATGGGGCGGTATGTACAGGAGAGGAGTGTGGAGGGATGACATGGGGCGGTATGTACAGGAGAGGGGTGACATGGGGTGGTATGTACAGAAGAGGAGGGTGGAGGGGGTGACATGTGGGCGGTATGTACAGGAGAGGAGTGTGGAGGGATGACATGGGGTGGTATGTACAGGAGAGGAGCGTGGAGGGATGACATGGGGCGGTATGTACAGGAGAGGAGCGTGAGGGATGACATGGCGCGGTATGTACAGGAGAGGAGTGTGGAGGGATGACATGGGGTGGTATGTACAGGAGAGGAGTGTGGAGGGGTGACATGGGGCTGTATGTACAGGAGAGGAGTGTGGAGGGGTGACATGGGGCGGTATGTACAGGAGAGGAGTGTGGAGGGATGACATGGGGCGGTATGTACAGGAGAGGAGTGTGGAGGGGTGACATGGGGCTGTATGTACAGAAGAGGAGTGTGGAGGGATGACATGGGGCGGTATGTACAGGAGAGGAGCGTGGAGGGATGACATGGGGCGGTATGTACAGGAGAGGAGTGTGGAGGGATGACATGGGTCGGTATGTACAGGAGAGGAGTGTGGAGGGGTGACATGGGGTGGTATGTACAGGAGAGGAGTGTGGAGGGTATGACATGGGGCGGTATGTACAGGAGAGGAGTGTGGAGGGATGACATGGGGCGGTATGTACAGGAGAGGAGCGTGGAGGGGTGACATGGGGCGGTATGTACAGGAGAGGAGTGTGGAGGGTATGACATGGGGCGGTATGTACAGGAGAGGAGTGTGGAAGGATGACATGGGGCGGTATGTACAGGAGAGGAGTGTGGAGGGGTGACATGGGGCGGTATGTACAGGAGAGGAGTGTGGAGAGATGACATGGGGCGGTATGTACAGAAGAGGAGTGTGGAGGGGTGACATGGGGGGTATGTACAGGAGAGGGGTGACATGGGGCGGTATGTACAGGAGAGGAGTGTGGAGGGATGACATGGGGCGGTATGTACAGAAGAGGAGTGTGGAGGGATGACATGGGATAGTATGTACAGGAGAGGAGCGTGGAGGGATGACATGGGGCGGTATGTACAGGAGAGGAGTGTGGAGGGGTGACGTGGGGCGGTATGTACAGGAGAGGAGTGTGGTGGGATGACATGGGGCGGTATGTACAGGAGAGGAGTGTGGAGGGATGACATGGGGCGGTATGTACAGGAGAGGGGTGACATGGGGTGGTATGTACAGAAGAGGAGGGTGGAGGGGGTGACATGTGGGCGGTATGTACAGGAGAGGAGTGTGGAGGGATGACATGGGGTGGTATGTACAGGAGAGGAGCGTGGAGGGATGACATGGGGCGGTATGTACAGGAGAGGAGCGTGAGGGATGACATGGCGCGGTATGTACAGGAGAGGAGTGTGGAGGGATGACATGGGGTGGTATGTACAGGAGAGGAGTGTGGAGGGGTGACATGGGGCTGTATGTACAGGAGAGGAGTGTGGAGGGGTGACATGGGGCGGTATGTACAGGAGAGGAGTGTGGAGGGATGACATGGGGCGGTATGTACCAGAGAGGAGTGTGGAGGGGTGACATGGGGCTGTATGTACAGAAGAGGAGTGTGGAGGGATGACATGGGGCGGTATGTACAGGAGAGGAGCGTGGAGGGATGACATGGGGCGGTATGTACAGGAGAGGAGTGTGGAGGGATGACATGGGTCGGTATGTACAGGAGAGGAGTGTGGAGGGGTGACATGGGGTGGTATGTACAGGAGAGGAGTGTGGAGGGTATGACATGGGGCGGTATGTACAGGAGAGGAGTGTGGAGGGATGACATGGGGCGGTATGTACAGGAGAGGAGCGTGGAGGGGTGACATGGGGCGGTATGTACAGGAGAGGAGTGTGGAGGGTATGACATGGGGCGGTATGTACAGGAGAGGAGTGTGGAAGGATGACATGGGGCGGTATGTACAGGAGAGGAGTGTGGAGGGGTGACATGGGGCGGTATGTACAGGAGAGGAGTGTGGAGAGATGACATGGGGCGGTATGTACAGAAGAGGAGTGTGGAGGGGTGACATGGGGGGTATGTACAGGAGAGGGGTGACATGGGGCGGTATGTACAGGAGAGGAGTGTGGAGGGATGACATGGGGCGGTATGTACAGGAGAGGAGCGTGGAGGGTTGACATGGGGCGGTATGTACAGGAGAGGAGTGTGGAGGGGGTGACATGGGGCGGTATGTACAGGAGAGGAGTGTGGAGGGGTGACATGGGGCGGTATGTACAGGAGAGGAGTGTGGAGGGGTGACATGGGGCGGTATGTACAGGAGAGGAGTGTGGAGGGGATGACATGGGGCGGTATGTACAGGAGAGGAGTGTGGAGGGTATGACATGGGGCGGTATGTACAGGAGAGGAGTGTGGAGGGATGACATGGGGCGGTATGTACAGGAGAGGAGTGTGGAGGGGTGACATGGGGCGGTATGTACAGGAGAGGAGTGTGGAGGGGGTGACATGGGGCGGTATGTACAGGAGAGGAGTGTGGAGGGGTGACATGGGGCGGTATGTACAGGAGAGGAGTGTGGAGGGGTGACATGGGACGGTATGTACAGGAGAGGAGTGTGGAGGGGTGACATGGGGCGGTATGTACAGGAGAGGAGTGTGGAGGGATGACATGGGGCGGTATGTACAGGAGAGGAGTGTGGAGGTGTGACATGGGGCGGTATGTACAGGAGAGGAGTGTGGAGGTGTGACATGGGGCGGTATGTACAGGAGAGGAGTGTGGAGGGGTGACATGGGGCGGTATGTACAGGAGAGGAGCGTGGAGGGGTGACATGGGGCGGTATGTACAGGAGAGGAGTGTGGAGGGTATGACATGGGGCGGTATGTACAGGAGAGGAGTGTGGAAGGATGACATGGGGCGGTATGTACAGGAGAGGAGTGTGGAGGGGTGACATGGGGCGGTATGTACAGGAGAGGAGTGTGGAGAGATGACATGGGGCGGTATGTACAGAAGAGGAGTGTGGAGGGGTGACATGGGGGGTATGTACAGGAGAGGGGTGACATGGGGCGGTATGTACAGGAGAGGAGTGTGGAGGGATGACATGGGGCGGTATGTACAGGAGAGGAGCGTGGAGGGTTGACATGGGGCGGTATGTACAGGAGAGGAGTGTGGAGGGGGTGACATGGGGCGGTATGTACAGGAGAGGAGTGTGGAGGGGTGACATGGGGCGGTATGTACAGGAGAGGAGTGTGGAGGGGTGACATGGGGCGGTATGTACAGGAGAGGAGTGTGGAGGGGATGACATGGGGCGGTATGTACAGGAGAGGAGTGTGGAGGGTATGACATGGGGCGGTATGTACAGGAGAGGAGTGTGGAGGGATGACATGGGGCGGTATGTACAGGAGAGGAGTGTGGAGGGGTGACATGGGGCGGTATGTACAGGAGAGGAGTGTGGAGGGGGTGACATGGGGCGGTATGTACAGGAGAGGAGTGTGGAGGGGTGACATGGGGCGGTATGTACAGGAGAGGAGTGTGGAGGGGTGACATGGGACGGTATGTACAGGAGAGGAGTGTGGAGGGGTGACATGGGGCGGTATGTACAGGAGAGGAGTGTGGAGGGATGACATGGGGCGGTATGTACAGGAGAGGAGTGTGGAGGTGTGACATGGGGCGGTATGTACAGGAGAGGAGTGTGGAGGTGTGACATGGGGCGGTATGTACAGGAGAGGAGTGTGGAGGGGTGACATGGGGCGGTATGTACAGGAGAGGAGCGTGGAGGGATGACATGGGCACACCTAACTGACATTTTTGGGGGTACCAGTGACATTACTACAGTATTCAGTGCTAAAAAATATGCACTGTCACTGTACTAATGACACTGGCAGGGAAGGGGTTAACCCAGGGGCGATAATAGGGTTAAATGTATGCATAGGGGGTGCTTTCTAACTGTGGGGGATGGGCTTGTGGAATCAGCACAGGGACCTGTGTTCCTAAATAGGAGAAACACAGGAGCCCTATGTTGATTGCTGACAGAACAATGGTCTGCCGTGTTTACAACAGCATGGGGAACAAACGCAGGCACCCGGCGGCAATCGTGGCCGCTGGCCCCGCAGATCAGCTTCCCCACTGGCGAATAGGCGCGGGCGCGCCCCCTCGTTCGCTCCTGCAAAGCGTTGTACGGGTACTTTGGTTTGCGGGAACTTGCTGCCGTATATCTGCAGCGTCTGGTCGGCAAGTGGTTAAATGGGAGATTTACAGTGAAGGAAACAGTACAGCTCTCTGAACAGTGTCTGGGGGGTGCTGTGGTTGCTGCTGCACAAAAAGTTTATCACCAACAGATCAAGAAGCTGACAGTCTCCATTAATAGAAGGCTTATGACTGCTATTGAAATGAAGGGTGGCTATATTCGCTATATCGGTAATTTAAAAGTTAATTGTTTATTTGTAAGTTTTGAGCTGTTTATTATTCTCACTTTAAGAGCCCATTCACACTAGCATGACTTGAGAGACGACTGTTGCCCCAGGTCGCCCCAAGTCGCTTGATATAACAAAAGCAATGTTAATCAATCAGTGCCGTCTTAATTGGCACTACTGAAGTCGCTCCGACTTCAAAAAAGGGTCCTGTACTACTTTGAGGCGACCTGTGATCCGACCTGTCCCATATACTTCAATGGGAGTCGCCTCCTTATCTTAATTGACACGACTTGTTATCAGACTTTCCAGGAAGAAGAAAGAGATTAGCCAGGCATTCCCCACATTGCAGCCATGCCTATTTGGTGTATCTATCTATCTATCTATCTATCTAATCTAATCTAATCTAATTAATCTATCTAATCGAATTAATCTATCTAATCTAATTAATCTATCTAATCTATCTATGTTATATATATTCCATTATCTCAGCTTGGTCTGTGTGAGTGGCACTGGTGGACACTGATACGTGGCACTGGTGGACACTGATTCGTGGCACTGGTGGACACTGATACGTGGCACTGGTGGACACTGATACGTGGCACTGGTGGGCACTGGATCGTGGCACTGATTCGTGGCACTGATATGTGGCACTGGTGGACACTGATATGTGGCACTGGTGGACACTGATATGTGGCACTGGTGGACACTGATTCGTGGCACTGATACATGGCACTGGTGGATACTGATTTGTGGCACTGGTGGGCACTGATTCGTGGCACTGATACATGGCACTGGTGGAAACTGATACGTGGCACTGGTGGACACTGATATGTGGCACTGGTGGACACTGATACGTGGCACTGATATGTGGCACTGGTGGACACTGATATGTGGCACTGATATGTGGCACTGGTGGACACTGATTTGTGGCACTGATACGTGGCACTGGTGGACACTGATTCGTGGCACTGATATGTGGCACTGGTGGACACTGATTTGTGGCACTGATACGTGGCACTGGTGGACACTGATTCGTGGCACTGGTGGACACTAATTCATGGCACTGGTGGGCAGTGGCACTGGTGGACACATACGTGGCACTGGTGGGCAGTGGCACTGGGGGACACTTATACGTGGCACTGGTTGACACTGATACGTGGCACTGGTGGGCAATGAGGAAATGAGTAAAAAAAAACAGAAAAGGGGAATTAGGTCACAACACATCATATTCTGATTGGCCAAACATAGTCATCTGTCATATAAGCCGCAAGTAGCGCTGAAGTCGCGGTAAAGTCGCAGTAAAATTGCGGCAAAGTCGCGGCAGTGTGAACGGGCTCTAACAGATGAAAATAAACAAGTGAGATGTGAAATTTTCATTTTACATCTCGTTGCATAATAATTCTCTACGTGAATAGTTGCCCAATAATTGAGCACACATCGATTTTTATTTCTTAAATATTCAGATTTGAGGTTTATTAACCTTTTGGATTGCTGCAGAGCACTGTAGTTCAATATTAACCTCTTGCCAACCGTCCGCCGCATACTGTGGCAGGCTGGCTTGGCTGCGCAAATCGCCGTACCTGTACGACAGTTCACGTAATCGCTCCTGGGGGACGAGCGCGCGCATGCCAGTGGTGTGCGCCTGCCCCCACTAGGCAGCGTAGATGCCCATCGAGGGGCCGGCGGCCGCAATTGCTGCTTGACACCCGCGATCGCTCCCCGCTGAGAGAGAACACCGGTCAGCTGTTGTAAACACAGCTGGCCGTTCTTCTCCCTGGAATGATCATAGAGTGCTTGTGATCCTTCTATATAGGAACACAGGTCTCTGTGATCATTTCACAAGCCCCTCCCCCATACAGTTAGAAAAACTCCCCTAGGCTCACAATTAACCCTTTGATCAGCCTTGGGTTAACCCCTTCCCTGCCAGTGTCATTAGTACAGTGACAGTGCATATTTTTGACTGATTACTGTAATGTCACTGGGCCCCCAAAAATGTAAAAAATGTCCGTTAGGTGTCCGATCTGTCCGCTGCAATGCCGCAGTCGCGTTGAAAAAAAAATCTCAGCTCGCTGCCATTACTAGTAAAAATAAATAAATAAAAATGACATAAATCTTCCTCCTAGATTGTAGACGCAACAACTTTTGCACAAACCAATCAAAATAGGCTTATTGGGATTTTTTTTTTTTTTACCAAAAATATGTAGCAGAATACAAATTGGCCTAAATGATGAAAAAAAATTAATTTATAAATTTTTTTTGGGAATGTTATATAGCAGAAAGTGAAAAATATTGTTTTTTTTTTTTCAGAATTGTTACTGTAATGTCACTGGTCCCCCCCCAAAAAGGCCAAAAATGTCCGTTAGGTGTCCAATCTGTCCGCTGCAGTGTCGCAGTCCCGTTAAAAAAAAATCGCAGCTCGCCGCCATTACTAGTAAAAATAAATCAATAAATAAAAATGACATAAATCTTCCCCCTAGTTTGTAGACGCAATATCTTTTGCACAAACCAATCAAAATACGCTTATTGGGATTTTTCTTTTACTAAAAATATGTAGCCAAATACAAATTGGCCTAAAATGATGAAAAAAAATAGATTTATAAAAAAAAAATTTTGGGGAATGTTATATAGCAGAAAGTGAAAAATGTTTTTTTTTTTTTTTCCAGAATTGTCACTCGTTTTTTGGTTATAGCGCAAAAAAATAAAAAATCGCACAGGTGATCAAGTACCACAATAAAAAGTTCTAATTGTGGGGGAAAAAAAGGACATAAATTTTACATGGGTACCATGTTGCACGACCCCGCAATTGTCCGTTAAAATAACTGTCGTGGACTTGCAATAGTGTGGCAAAGCTTACCTGTCCCTTCATGTCTGTATTAGAGGTCAGATTGCACTTCTGGTTCCTTTTTATCACCTCTCCTTCCTGTTCCTGCACCACCCAGATCATCACAGGAAGTCTATATTAACCAGTGCACTGCAGGTAGGCTTTGCTGTTCAACAGTGTTAGTTTCCTGTTTGCCGTGTGCTTGAACTACTCTTCTGTGTACCGACTTTGGCTTGTCTCTGACTATTCCTGTTTGCCTGTTACCCTGACCTTTGGCCTGTCCCTTGACTACCCTTGTCTGCCTGTTACCCCGACCTCGGCTTACCCATCACCATTCTGTGTGTCCTGAGTGGCTGCTTCCCTTCTCTCAGTACTGAGCGTGACCTGGGGGACCACAGGGGCGGCAACCTGGGCCCAGCTGCAGCCAAGTCCATCCTCACCACAAGAGGCTCTGGTGAACACCTGCTGGGTCTTAGACTCCGCGCCCCGGGGAATCTTGGGCTCACGTTCCGGTCCATCCGCAGCAGTCTGCTATTGGGTTCACTACCTTGCGCTGCGCCCCTGCCTCCAACAGGGTGCAGTTGTCCCTGGCTCGCATTCGCTGCAACTACCTCCTCCAATCCGTTTTTCTGGAGACTCCAAGGCCTGCAGGGGATTTCATAGCCAATGTACCATCCATTTTGAGCTTCAGCCGCAAAACTTCCTGTCAGATCAGGCAAAGGTAGCCTATATTATTTCCCTCCTTTCCGGTGAAGCTCTAGCCTGGGCTGCTCCCATATGGGAGAAGAATGATCCGGTAGTGTTCAACCCATTCAGTGGGACAATATGCTCTCCAGTTCCGTATCCTCTCAGCTGAATTGAGCTGGAACAATGAGGCCCTGGTCGCTACCTTTTTGCATGGCCTCTCTGACCGAGTGAAGGACGAATTAGCGGGAAGAACCATCCCCGTCGGTCTGGACGATGTCATCTCTTTATGCAACCAGATCGATATTCGTTTTCAGGAGAGGTCCATAGAAAAAAGACGCCAACACTCCCTAGGTCCTAGCCAGTCTGAGCTCCTCTCACTTCGTCCCGTGGAGAATCCTCTGCCTGTTGAGGAACCCATGCAGCTGGGCCGGACCAGACTTACCCCCAAAGAACGTGCTAGATGCAGAACTTTGGGCTTATGCCTCTATTGTGGAGGCAAGGGCCACTTTCGTGACTCCTGTTCGCTTCGCCCGGGAAACGCTCGGGTAATACATTTAGCAGGTGAAATATTGGACCCAGAAACATCACCCTGCCGTATTCTTCTTCCGGTGTACCTTCACGTAAGCACTTCTCCCCAGTCGACACTTGCATATCTGGATTCCGGGGCTGCCGGCAACTTTATGGATTGGGAGAACTGCATGTTCTATGAAGCTCACCCTTTCACCCCTCTCTACGCCGTTGGTGGTCTCGGCAATTGATGGCACTGTTCTCCCAGGGGGCCCTATTCCCTTCCCGACACTACCCATTAGGAGGTCGGTAGGGATTCTTCACCAGGAGTGGATATCCTTTCTTATCCTACCCAAAGCCTCTAACCCCATTGTGTTGGGCCTTCCTTGGCTACGGCTCCACTCTCCCCATATGGACTGGGTCTCTGGGCGGATCCTGGCTTGGGGCCCCTCCTGTTTCTCGTCATGTCTTTCCAAGGTGACCCCAAAGGAGAGAATTTCCGTTGCCACCACTTCGGTATCATCTGACCTTCCCGCTACATACAGCGATTACCGAGATGTGTTCTGTAAGAAATCAGCTGAGGTGCTTCCTCCCCACAGGTCGTTTGACTGTGCCATTGACCTTATTCCCGGAGCAACTCTGCCCAGGGGTCGTACCTACCCATTGTCCATCCCAGAGACCCAGGCCATGTCTGAGTATGTCGCAGAGAATCTTGAGAAAGGTTTCATCCGGAAATCCTCATCGCCTGCAGGAGCAGGGTTCTTTTTTGTCACCAAGAAGGATGGTACCTTGAGACCCTGCATTGATTATCGAGGCTTAAACGCTGTTACTATTAAGAACCGATATCCCTTAACCTTAATTTCTGAACTATTCGATAGGTTGAAGGGTGCCTCCATTTTCACCAAGTTGGATCTCAGAGGGGCGTACAACCTCATTCGAATTCAAGAAGGTGATGAATGGAAGACTGCGTTTAACACTCGGGACGGTCACTACGAATACCTGGTCATGCCTTTTGGGCTGTGTAATGCCCCAGCTGTGTTTCAAAACTTTGTCAATGAAATCTTCAGGGACCTGCTGTACCAGTTTGTTGTCATCTATCTGGATGACATTCTGATCTTTTCGGAAAATCTGCGTGTCCACAGAAACCATGTTGTAATGTTCTGGTACCTCTGGTACCCTTGTTTCCACATTTCTCTCTCAGTAATTGCGTCCCATCTTGTTATCCAAATGGGACGCATACACCTTTAAGACCGGATGACATCATTGCTGAGCGCCGCTCTGAGCGGCTATTTCAATCGCCGGCTTTCTCTCACTCATTGCTCGTTCAAACCGCATGTTCACCGCACCTTCTCCTGTGAAGCTGGAGCTGCTGGCTATTTCCTTTGCTGAACTGAAACCGGAACCTCGCTGCCGATCCGTATCTCGCTACTGGATCACCTCTCACTTCTGAACTCTGTTACTACTAACCTATCTAGTGATAAGTACCCCACAGGGGATTCCTTACTAACCTACACTCCTACTGTCATCTGCTGCATATACCAGGACTATCTGTATCTAGCTATTTCCTATCATCTGCATAGACTGTTAGCTCTTGGGACTACCATCAACTATCCTTGCACTAGGTTACTCTGTCGTGTATACACCATCTGCTGTCCTCCTACCATCTGCACTATACTTGACATTAGTACCTATCTGCTTATTATCATCACCTACCACTCTCCTAATACTACTCCTAAGTGCTCACCATACGATAGCCTGTCTCTCATCTAGATACTCTCATATACTCTATCCCTCCATTACTATCAGATTGAGTGTATGTATATTGCATAAACAGGCTGTGCACTGTGATGAAGTCCTGAGAGTTGGATATGGTTGTTCAACAGAATCTCTACACGACTACTAAGTGTGACAATTCTGCAGCTGCAAATCCATCCATTAACAAAAACGCATGAGCGTTACAGATTGAACGAGCCTTAAAAAAAATTATGGATTCAGCAGAATTGCCCACTCATGTACTATTAAAACAGCAAGTAGATGCATTGATCCTTGCGCTTAAAGGTACAAAACGAAAATCAGGCCTTAAAACAGAAGGTTGGCCGTCTCACACAGCTTTCTGCTGCTCAGCCCCGTGAGCCTAAGATAAACCCTCCTCCAGTGTTTTCTGGTGATCGGAGCAAATTTCGTGAATTTTAAAACGCATGTCGATTGCTTTTTTTGTTAAAACCTCTGACCTACACCAACAGTAACTCACCCTAGCTCCACCGCACTGTGGGAAAATAAAGAGCTAAGTGTCGGTGCTCAGGCTGAACGTCCAAACCAAATGTTGTATGAATAAAGCCGGCACACGAAAAGTCTTCTTCCAAGTAAAATGCTTTATTCCAACATGGATAGCGGTGACAACATGACAGATGCTGACGCGTTTCGGCTTTACGCCTTCCTCATAGCATACACCACTGACCAAATTAAAGTTTGTACCACTATCTCCTATCTGACGGGTGAACCCCGGGCCTGGGCAGACGCTCTCTTTGAGAAAGATGACCCACTCCTTAACTCCTATCCTTTATTCCTAGCGCAACTCGCTAGTTTATATGAAGACCCCAATAGGCAGAGTACTGCTGATACCCAATTGAGGGCCTTAAAACAAGGAAGGAGACCTGTTGAAGATTTCGTGGCAAATTTCAAAAGATGGTCCCCTGATTCAGGGTGGAACGACGCATCTTTGCGAACGCAGTTTAGACTCGGCCTATCAGAGGCCGTTAAAGACGAGCTCGCCCGAGCGGATTTACCTGGCACTTTGGATTGCCTGATACAGACCAGTATCAATATTGACAGACGACTGCGAGAAAGAAAGGCTGAGAAGATGGGCTCACCATTATCCAGTCCTTCTCGGATGTTGCCTGCTGACCCTACTCCTATGGAGGTAGGAATGATACGCCCACCTCTGACCCTTTCCGAACGTGCCAGGAGGAAAACCGAACATCTCTGCATGTACTGCGCATCCCCGGATCATTTGATAAGCGGCTGTCCCCTTGTCCACAGAAAAGAGGGTGAGTGTTCAAATGTCCTGCTAGGGGGACTAACAACTTCCTTTTCTAATCCTTATCTTTTTGTTCATCTAACATTGCAGTGGGACCAAACTAGGATCACCACCAAGGCTATGATTGACACAGGATCTTGTGGAAACTACATTGACACTTGTTTTGTCTCCTTTAATAAAATACCTATTATTTCAAAACCCAACCCTGTCTCCGTTAGTTTTATTAACGGTACCCCTTTATCCTCCGGTCCTATCACCAGTCAGACGCAAGCACTCCTTGTAACTGCTGACAAATCTCATGTGGAGACCACCACCTTTGATGTATTAACTTCACCACATTTTCCCATTATTTTGGGACTTCCCTGGTTACACATACATCAACCAATCATCGATTGGAAAACAAGAACGCTAGCTTTCTCTTCTCACTATTGCGAAACGACGTGTAATCTCCCCTCATATGATAAGATCTTGTCTGTAGTGTCGGATGACATTATACCCAAATGTTATCAGGATTTATCGGAGGTTTTCCTTGAGAAAAACGCTCAAGTGTTGCCCCCCCATAGGGACTATGATTGTTGTATCGACCTACTCCCTAATAGCAAGTTGCCTTTTGGTCATGTTTATCCTCTTTCACAAGATGAACTCTCTCATCTTAAGGAATATCTGGATGAAAACTTGGCAAAAGGATTCATCCGACCTTCTACTTCCTCCACTGCTGCTGGACTCTTCTTTGTCCGCAATAAGGATTCTAGTCTTAGGCCTATCATTGATTTCAGACAATTAAATACCATTAAAATAAAGGATCGTTATCCTTTACCTCTTATTCCTGAACTTATCGAACAGGTGCGCGGAGCTTCTTACTTTTCAAAATTGGACCTGAAGGGGGCATACAATTTAATTCGAATCCGTGAAGGGGATGAATGGTAGACGTGATTCAGAACCAGATACGGACTGTTTGAGTACCTCGTGATGCCATTTGGGTTGTGTAATGCTCCCGCAGCCTTCCAACGTTTTATAAATGAGATATTCAGAGACTTGCTTGATGTTTGTGTTGTAGTTTATTTGGACGATATACTTTATTTATTCTCATTCCCTACCCGAGCACATAAAACATGTGAGACTTGTGTTGTCAAGACTACTTGCACATAACTTATATGTTAAAGAAAAAAAATGTTTATTTCATAAAGAGGAAGTACTATTCCTAGGGTACATCAAATCTAAAAATGGAATCAAAATGGACATGAGCAAAATATCCTGCATTCTGGATTGGCCTGTGCCAACCACTCGCAAAGCATTACAAAGGTTCCTCGGATTCTCTAACTACTATAGGAAGTTCATTAAGAACTTCTCTGCGATTGTGAAACCTCTCACACAACTCACAAGCACAAAAAAAACATTCAAATGGTCAGACGAAGCAAATGGAGCTTTCTGTCTGTTGAAATCAAGCTTTACTACTGCTCCCATACTACGCCATCCAGACCCATCCCTTCAATACATCTTGGAGGTAGATGCGTCAAATATGGCAGTAGGAGCAGTTCTCTCTCAACGACCAACAAACACCTCACCTCTTCACCCAGTTGCTTTCTTCTCAAAGTCATTAAGCAGCCCCGAGGTGAATTACCCAGTAGGTGAGAGAGTTGCTAGCCATAAAACTAGCATTCGAGAATTGGCGACATCTACTTGAGGGTACTCAATTGCCAATCCTGATATATACTGATCACAAAAACCTACAATACCTTCAGACTAATAGAACTCTTTCCCACCGGCAGGTACGGTGGTCATTATTCTTTTTGAGATTTAATTTTTTAGTGACCTACACACCTGCAGACAAAAAAAAGCGGATGCGCTTTCACGATTAGCCGAGAATGATTGCACCGAGGTTCCCTCAGTTCCTATAATACCACTTGAACGTATTGTCGGCGTCGTTCGTTCCCTGAAGGAGGAAATTTTACACAGCATAGGACTGGATTCACCTCCACCACAACTAACTATTGACGCAGAAGGCTTCCTTTTCTACAACGATAAATTATACATACCCCCTACTATGCGAACCAAGATCTTGGAATTGTCGCATGATGTACCTATGGCAGGACATATGGGTATGACTAAAACTTTCAATCTACTTACTAGGCAGTTTTGGTGGCCAGACCTGAAGACAACCGTAAAAAAGTTTGTTTCATCTTGCGATATCTGTGCAAGGTCTAAAATTGACAACACGAAACCATCGGGGTTACTTTGTAGTTTACCAATACCCCAGGTTCCGTGGGAAGTGGTATCCTTAGACTTCATAGTGGAACTACCACCTTCCAAAGGATTCAACACCATCTTAGTGTCAGTGGACCATCTGACCAAGATGGCACATTTCACTCCTATCCGAAGACTACCTTCATCCAAACAAACAGCGGAATTACTTGTGAAACATGTCTTTAAGTTACATGGTATTCCAAAAACACTGCTGTCTGACCGTGGTTCACAATTCATCTCAAAGTTTTGGCTAGCTCTATGTCAGATACTACGAATAGAGCGAAAACTTACTTCTCCTTACCACCCTCAGACCAACGGACAGACAGAGAGAGTTAACCAGTGCATTGAGCAATATCTGCGTTGCTATACTTCGTATCTACAGAACGATTGGGCGGATCTCCTCCCGCTGGCGGAATTCGCCTATAACAACGCGACTCACAGCACTACTAAACAAAGTCCGTTTTACTTAAATTATGGGTTTCATCCCACACTCCTTCCACTACGTATCTTGCCATCAAGTAATCCAGTGGCATCTGATTATCTTACCCAGATAAAGGATTCTCTGGGATTACTCAACAATACCATCTCACATGCCCATAGCCAACAAAAGGGGTACTACGACCTCCGTAGGAAACCCTCTCCCCAATATGCCTTGGGGATCTTGTTTGGCTTTCTACAAAAAATCTGAGATTAAAGATCCCTAGTAAAAAACTTGGACCTCTATTTCTGGGACCTTTCCCAATAAAGAAGCTTATTGGAAAAGCTGCAGTACAACTCACATTACCAACAGACCTCAAGATACATCCCATCTTCCATGTGTCGCTACTAAAGCCCCATGTTCCTAACCAAGGAATAAGGCCTACCATCTCACCTCCACCTCCTGTACAAGTGGAAGGTGGAGAAGAATTTGAGATAAAGGAGATTTTGGATTCCCGTATCCATAGAAGAAGACTCCAATATCTAGTACGATGGAAGAACTATGGACCCCAAGATGACACCTGGCTGGATACCTCCGATATACATGCCCCTAGACTGATTCGCAATTTCCACTCAAAATATCCAGAAAAAACAGTTCTAGAGGCCTTCCGGAGCCGGCCTTAAGGGGGGGGGGGGGGTACTGTAATGTTCTGGTACCTCTGGTACCCTTGTTTCCACATTTCTCTCTCAGTAATTGCGTCCCATCTTGTTATCCAAATGGGACGCATACACCTTTAAGACCGGATGACATCATTGCTGAGCGCCGCTCTGAGCGGCTATTTCAATCGCCGGCTTTCTCTCACTCATTGCTCGTTCAAACCGCATGTTCACCGCACCTTCTCCTGTGAAGCTGGAGTTGCTGGCTATTTCCTTTGCTGAACTGAAACCGGAACCTCGCTGCCGATCCGTATCTCGCTACTGGATCACCTCTCACTTCTGAACTCTGTTACTACTAACCTATCTAGTGATAAGTACCCCACAGGGGATTCCTTACTAACCTACACTCCTACTGTCATCTGCTGCATATACCAGGACTATCTGTATCTAGCTAATTCCTATCATCTGCATAGACTGTTAGCTCTTGGGACTACCATCAACTATCCTTGCACTAGGTTACTCTGTCGTGTATACACCATCTGCTGTCCTCCTACCATCTGCACTATACTTGACATTAGTACCTATCTGCTTATTATCATCACCTACCACTCTCCTAATACTACTCCTAAGTGCTCACCATACGATAGCCTGTCTCTCATCTAGATACTCTCATATACTCTATCCCTCCATTACTATCAGATTGAGTGTATGTATATTGCATAAACAGGCTGTGCACTGTGATGAAGTCCTGAGAGTTGGATATGGTTGTTCAACAGAATCTCTACACGACTACTGAGTCTGACAATTCTGCAACTGCAAATCCATCCATTAACAAAAACGCATGAGCGTTACACATGTCCGCACTGTACTCCAGCGCCTTAGAGAGAATAATCTCTATACCAAGCTGGAGAAATGTTCCTTTGAATGTTCTGAGGTCCTATTTATAGGATGCTTTGTCTCAAGTTTGGGCCTTCGTATGGATCCTGGGAAGGTCTTAGCCATTACCAACTGGCCCCTTCCTGCTAGTCTTAAGGCCACACAGCGCTTTCTTGGCTTCACAAATTACTATAGGCAGTTCATAAGGAATTACTCTTCCATTGCCGCACCTATTATCGCTTTGACCAAGAAGGGTGCTAATGCCAAAGTCTGGCCCCCCGAAGCTGTCGCTGCGTTTCATGATCTGAAACAGGCCTTTATCTCTGGGCCTCTCTTGAGGATACCTAAACCTGGGGATGCATTCTTTATTGAAGTGGACGCTTCTTCAGTGGGGGTGGGAGCTGTTCTTCTTCAACTCTTTGAGAAGAAACGTCAACCATGTGCGTTCTTTTCCAAAAAATTTCCTCAGGCAGAGAGAAATTATGCCATCGGCGACCGGGAACTTCTCACAATCAAATTGGTGCTGGAAGAGTGGCGTCATCTTTTGGAAGGTTCTCCTCACCCCATAACAATCTTCACCGATCACAAGAATTTACAGTACCTACAGAATGATAAACGTTTGAATCCCAGACAGGCCAGGTGGAGTCTTTTCTTTTCCCGTTTTAATTTCACGATTACGTACAAACCTGGTTCCTGCAACGGTCGGGCTGATGCACTTTCTAGGACACTTTGGACGAGGAGTCCACTCCTGAACCTGAGCCGATCATCCCCACTTCATGCATTACTGCCCATTCTACCACCCTGGACTCGAAGATTCCTCCTGGTAAGACCTTTGTCCCCACTGAGCTAAGAACTAAGATTCTTCGTTGGGGGCATGATTCCAAGGTGGCGGGCCACGCAGGGTTTCTCCGCTCCTTCTTGCTCATCAGCCGTCACTACTGGTGGCCTAATCTCCGCTCGGAGGTCAAAGACTATGTCAAGGCTTGTCATGTCTGTGCTCAGTCTAAATCCTCCACGCAAGCTCCTGCTGGTCTCCTCATGCCTTTGCCCATTCCTAAGGAACCCTGGGCTCATATTGCCATGGATTTTATCACCGATCTCCCACTGTCAGACGGTAATACGGTCATTTGGGTGATAGTCGATCGGTTTTCCAAGATGGCTCACTTTGTTCCCCTTCCTGGTCTTCCTTCTGCTCCTGCCTTGGTTCCCATTTTTATTCGAGAAATTTTTCGCCTCCATGGGGTTCCTTCTCACATTGTTTCCGACAGGGGCGTTCAATTTACGTCTCGTTTCTGGAGAGCCTTTTGCAAATCCCTCAATATTGCCTTGGATTTTTCCTCTTCTTACCATCCTCAATCCAATGGGCAGACGGAGAGGGTTAATCAGGAGTTAGAGGTTTTTCTTCGCACCTTAGTCTCCGCTCATCATGACGATTGGTCCTCTCTACTTCCATGGGCGGAATTTTCCCATAACAATCATGTAAATACCAGTTCGCAGAAAACACCCTTTTTCGCAGTTTATGGAAGACCTCCTCAACTTACGCTTCCCATGGCCTGTTCTCCGGATATCCCAGCATTGGCTTCAGCTCAGGAATCCTTCAATCCTATCTGGAGTGACGTTCAGAATTCCCTCCGGGCAGCTGCCGACAAATTCAAAGGCTTTGCTGACCACCGCAGGCGTAAACCACCTTCTCTTCAGCCAGGGGACAAAGTTTGGCTCTCCACCAGGAACATCAAGCTTGGAGTGCCTTCCCTGAAGTTTGCTCCAAGATTCATTGGTCCATATACTATAATTTCTAAACTGAATCTGGTTTGTTTCAAACTTCAGATCCCCAAAAGCCTCAGAATTGCTAACTCCTTCCATGTTTCCCTTCTGAAGCCTTTAGTCCTCAATAAGTTCTCTCGCCCTTTCCCTACCATGGCACCGGTCTCTGAGGATAATCAGGAATACGAGGTCAGTCAAGTTCTGGATTCCCGACTCTGTAGAGGTGTTCTTCAGTACCTTGTTCATTGGAAAGGCTTTGGTCCTGAGGAGAGGTCTTGGATTCCTGCATCAGAGGTCTTTGCACCTCGTCTGTTAAGAAGGTTTCATCTGAGGTGTCCCTCTAAACCCGGGCCAAGGCGGGGTAGGGGGAGGCCTCGTAAGAGGGGGGGTACTGTCATGGACTTGCAATAGTTTGGCAAAGCTTACCTGTCCCATAATGTCTGTATTAGAGGTCAGACTGCACTTCTGGTTCCTTTTTATCACCTCTCCTTCCTGTTCCTGCCCCACCCAGGTCATCACAGGAAGTCTATATTAACCAGTGCACTGCAGGTTTGCTTTGCTGTTCAACAGTGTTAGTTTCCTGTTTGCCGTGTGCTTGAACTACTCTTCTGTGTACTGACTTTGGCTTGTCTCTGACTATTCCTGTTTGCCTGTTACCCTGACCTTTGGCCTGTCCCTTGACTACCCTTGTCTGCCTGTTACCCCGACCTCGGCTTACCCATCACCATTCTGTGTGTCCTGAGTGGCTGCTTCCCTTCTCTCCACACGGAGCGTGACCTGGAGGACCCCAGGGGCCCCGACCTGGGCCCAGCTGCAGCCAAGTCCATCCTCACCACTAGAGGCTCTGGTGAACACCTGCTGGGTCTTAGACTCTGCGCCCTGGGGAATCTTGGGCTCACGTTCCGGTCCATCCGCAGCAGTCTACTATTGGGTTCACTACCTTGCGCTGCGCCCCTGCCTCCAACAGGGTGCAGTTTTCACCTGAATAAACAATGGAAGATACTAGTATGTTTGGTTAAAAATATAGGTAAAGTTCATTAGAGAATGTTAGCTAGAAGAAGAAATGGCATATGTCGATTTAGAAGTCTTCCTTCAAGAAGAAATTAGGTAATCTCAAAGTATCAAGGAGTGTGAAGTGGAGAATCATACCTGTCAATCACCAAGTCCTTGTATCAACCATCAGCCTGCTCCATGCAGCATCCAATGGCCTCCTGGGATGCTCATTATATATCCTGTCTGGCAGTGTGAGCAATCCAATCGCCCTGATGGCAATGGATTGCAGCTGGCTAATGGCGCCAAGACACCTGCTCTATCCACAGAAGTGGTGGGTTTAGTCTATCTTGGGCCCCCCCCCCCCGACGTCACGGTGCGCAAGGCAACCCCGCCCATGTGTGTTGTGTGTGTGTGTGTTTAATATAATACAATTAATATAATATAATTATTATAATGATTATAATACAATGAATAAAATAGTTAATATAATTAATATAATATTATAATAGTTACACATGGGCATCTGCAGAACTTTTTTCGGGGGGGGGGCATTATTTTAGGGTCACCCATGCTCCACCCCTTTTCAATTATGTCATAAATGGGAGGGGTTAGTTGGTGCGGAGAGCTTTTAACTGTTTGTGTGTAACTTTATTTTTTATACTATTTTTACATTTTTTATTAAACTTTTTTTTATCACATGTGGGACGAAAAGTCCCCTATGTGATGCATTTTGTTGGTGACAGTTCCTCTTAGAAGTCCAGTGCCGACGAAACGCGTCAGAGCATGAGCACGCGGCCATTCAGTTGTACACCAAGGACATCCCAGAGGATCCCCAGTTATAACGCCCATTGAGTCCGGGCAACGTCGCGATCAGGTGGCTGGATCACCTGTACCGTGTGGCTCAGTGGGGACAACGTTTGCAGCGGGAGGACCGGGTTTTGTGCCTTGGACATTTGTTTCGTTTGACTACATCCGATTTCATGTGAGTGTGATTTTAACCTTTTAATAAAGCCTTGTTTGTACACTATGGGTCCCTATTTGTCCCCCCTTTATGTGAGAGGAGAGGAGGAGGTGCTGTTCATATCTCTACTGGTTGGAGTGGAGTCCTGAGGGGATCGCCATCTGGGAGTGGAGGATCATCTGTTGAACAAAGCGCTAGACCCTAGCGTTAAGGGTACGTGTTCACTCTCAAGGGGGGGAGCACAGTGGTGAGGTGAAGGATATGGTAGTCGCAGAGTGACCAGCAAAGAAGTCTTGTTCAACACTATATAACAAGTTTCCTATGCACCCTATCTTTCGTGTGACTTTACCCTGAGAACATCATGGACTTATGAACTTTGGCTTTATTATAACCACCATTTTGCCATATACCCTCAACCCTGTTAGAGGGTGTTTTCTAGCGCTGCTAGTGTTTATGTGGGCTGTGGCTCCTATACGCACCTTTTTACATGTCATGATCTGAGTATAGCGGCTGCTTTATTGGGAATACTGGCACATGAGAACTTACATCTGGCTGTTTGGCTAGTTGTATATGTTTGATCCTTTGAGGATTGCATTACATAAGCGCTGAGTGGGTGGGATAAGGAACTATTGTTTCTTTCTTGCTCCTTTTGTGAGTTCCTCTTAAATACAACATCAACGGTCTAAAAGACTCCTGATGTTTAACCGGCCCTCCCCTGAAGCTAATGGAGTGACAATTACACACCAGTATGGAAAATTAAGTTTTACATGTCGCTTTTGGGTCATCAAACAGGAAGGGGAGATCAGCAAACGGGCGTTTGCTGATCTCCCTTCCCTCCACCTGTTGATACCTGCCATGCCAGTCCCAGGTCTGCAAATGGGTGCATGAAGCCCAGGAAACATGGCTGAGGTGCGTGTGTGTGTAGCGGAGGTGGCTGGCACTAACAGGGGTGCCAGGAAGTGATCTGGTGGCTACACTGCTAATGGATTGTTTCCATATGACAGGCAACACTTGGCTTGTCAGGTTTATACACAGTAAGTGAGATGTTTTCTTTTAGGTCTTGTTTTCATTTATGTTTTCAGGGCAGTAAAAATGCATGGCTGAGCCATGTTTATCACAACCACTCCCCCCTTATGCTACAAAGGCACTGTGACCATAGAATGCATTACGGCAGTGGCGGCTGAGGGTTAACATCGACTTAACAGGGGGGCCGGCCCGGTACAGGGGGACCGATTGTACTTGCTTATCAGCGGCCCTGGGTGGGTGACTTGCATGCATGGTGACAAGAGCAGGCGACTGATAGGTAAGTGAAATGGCAAAAGCAGGTGAGTGGTGTGCAGGAACAGGGATAAAAGCAATATAAGGGGGGGGGGGGGAAGAAATGCTGTACAGTGATGAGATCGGGTCAAGAATTGGGGTCCGATGAGGTGGTGGAGGGATGATCATGACCAGGATGGGCAGATCGCAATCTTTTCACACCACCCTCCCTCCCATCACCACTCTTTCACTACCACATACTGTATATGGTGATGGGAGGGAGGGTGGTGTGAAAAGATAGTAGTAAGATTGAGGCCGGGCAGGGGCAGAGCAGCAAACATGCAGATGCATTTACAGCATTGAGAGCAAAGTCTCCTGACCCCAGCCCCCTCATCATACTATACAGGGTTAATGTTCCTGCATGGTATGTGTTGAGGCTGAGGTTTTGGTGGAGGAAGAGAGCAATGAAACTAGCTGGAGCATGGAAACAGGTAGGTGAAAGAGGCTTCCCCCCCCCCCCATCCCCCACACACACACATAGGGCTCTTTCATACGAGCGTTACGATCAGATCCGCCTGTCAGTTTTTTAGGCGGATCTGATTGGTTCCCCCATGCATCCCTATGGGGCAGCGGATGTCAGCAGTCACATGTCCGCTGACACCCGCTGCCATCCGCATCCGATCCTGTCCGTGAAATCCGGATGGATGGAAACCCTATTTTCCATCCGTCCAGGGGATCGGGTCGGATGGGATCAGATGAGAGCGGACAGGCGGTCCGCTCTCATCCGATTCCCCCATTGAGATGCATGGGGCTCTGACACCTCCCTCTCTGCACACAGGGCGGAGAGAGAGCTGTCACCTGTCTGCTCAGTGGGGATCTGTGTATCCATCCTCCGCTGAGCAGCACGAATCCACCTTCGGAGAAGGACCATGTGAAAGAGCCCATACACTGCAAGATTGGACTTTATTTTCATTTCCTGGAGTTGGGCTGTATTATGGCACCACGTCCTTTGCTGGTAATGCTCAAATTACTGAATGTGTTAGGAATATACTGGGACTTTGCAAGTGCTACATGGATATATTCTACATACACATATGATATTAAATAGAAGGATTTTGTGAAATGCATTTATGTAGCACATGAAAAGTCCCAGTATATTCCTAACACATTGAGTCATTTGACTTTCACCTTCACCTTGCCTGTCCTGCTGAGGTACAGGGAAAGCTTACAGCACAGATTTGTACATTGTGAAAGGCAGAACAAGTGTGACTCACAGGAGAAGAATGCCATCTACCATCCTCCTGTAGCAGGATTTCCCTGTTAGCTTAGAGTAGCAGGATTTCCAGGCCTGGGGCCTGTGTGGGTCAGTCATGGTTACCGGTGACACCAGCCCATTTAAGCTGAATACCCAAGTGGTAGATTTAAGTCAAGGACCAATCCGGCATCTTTGGTTTGTTTTGTTTATTTGATATTGGGGATGGGGGAAGGGAATGATTTGGATACTCCTCTGGCTCAACAAGGTACAAATGGGACACTTTGTAGAAAAAATGCCTTTCAGCGCTGTCTTGACGCCGGCTGGATGCCGACCAACGCTTGCTGGCGCTTGAAGAACACTGACTTGCTGACCTGTACTTGAACTTGACCTCTGACACTCTGGTTAGCTCAAAAGTCCTGAACACTGCTCCCTCCAGTCCTTCCTGATCGAGGTAGCTTCTGTAACCGCTGCTGCAACTCTCAACACTGCACACTTTAAAACTTCAGGGCCCAACCGCTGGCGCCCCCTTTGCACTTCAGGGTCCTCTCACTAGGCATCCCCTCTGACACTCCAGGGTTTTCTCACTAGGCACCCCTTCTACACTTCAGGATCCTCTCACTAGGCACCCCCTCTACACTTCAGGGTCCTCTCACTAGGCACCCCCTCTACACTTCAGGGTCCTCTCACCAGGCATCCCCTTTACACTTCAGGGTCTTCTTGCTAGGCACCCCCTTTACACTTCAGGGTCTTCTTGCTAGGCACCCCCTTTACACTTCAGGGTCCTCTCACTAGGCACCCCCTTTACACTTCAGGGTCCTCTCACTAGGCACCCCCTTTACACTTCAGGGTCCTCTCACTAGGCACCCCCTTTACACTTCAGGGTCAACATTGGCACCCCCTTTACTCTTGCTTCTGCACTGGCTAGCTAGCTCCTGGATCCCTCTGACCTTCTCCGGAGCGGTCCCCTCTCACTAGGCAGACCCCCAGGGGCAGCTTGCAGTATTCACAAACTGGGAATGCTTTCCTGAAACTCTTCCCCTCTCAGCTCCGCTGGTCCTCGGCACACCGGATCCTCTCTGCAGCTCAGCTCAGCCCTCTGTCCCCTTAGGCAAGCCACCTGGGATACCCGATTCCTCTGACCGGAGGAGAGACAGCCATGCTCTCCCTCCTGGGACTCTGCTTCCCGCCAAAGATGCTGCGTCATGTGCTCCCCTCAAACTTACACCCACTCCCAGAATTCTGTGCAGCAGAATCTGCCCTTCTCGGATAGATACAGGCCTGAGTGTGCCATTGGCTGGGTTTCCTCCACTGTCCAATGAGAATCCTCTCATGGAGCCAGTGGGGAGACTCTCCAGTCTCAACAGCCACACCTGGGAGACATGACAGTTCAGCTGAAAATCATGGCCCTGCTGTTAAGCAGACAAGGCCCACTATACTTAACAAATGTAGCACCCTACAAGGCAGGTGCTAGGTAAAGCCTTGAGGAGAGCTCTGGTGATCACGGGTGCTCACAGGATTCAGGAACACAAGCCTGGTGGAGATTGAGTTCTGGACATTCCTCTGCACATGGACCCGAGGGGTGTCTTATCTGAACAGTGGCAATGTCCAGGCTCCCGGGGTGGTGCACTCCTCCTCCTCCCTCCCTCAGTCAGTCCTGTGACATCACAGTGTCCAATCGGCGGTAGTTGTCAGCGCTGATATTTCCCCCTGCTCACTTCAGCCAGCTCCTCTCCGGCTCAGGACTCAGAAATGGCGCCAAAATGCAGAGCTTCTCCAGGGCCAATGAGAGAGGAGGGGGTGTGGATTGGTGCGGATTGGTACACCACTGAAAATGGCTAAACACAGACACAGTGAGTGACAGGGTCACCGTAGCACAGGCACACACACTGTGAATAAATAAACACACAGGACTTTAATGGGGAAGGAAGTTGAGATTCGGGGGGGGGGGGCAAGTGCCCCCCCTTTCCCCCCCTTGCGGACGCCCATGATAATATAAGTAATATAATATAATTTATATAATAATATGATATAATATGTGGGTGCTTATATAGGAGTATGTATATGTGTGTGTGTGTATGTGCGTACATGTATGTTTACGTGTGTGTGTGTGTGTGTGTGTGTGTGTGTGTGTATGCACATTACTTGTAACCCTGACCCCCTATATGTGTACAATCAGAAGTGATTATTTTACGGCTTTTTGATAGTGCAGCTGTGCGCTGTGTATAAGGCAGCAAATTAATTTCAGTGGGCTGCCCCACAGAAACACAGGGAAAAAAATAAAAAACTACTGACACCAGTTCCAGAACTACCACACAAAAATCGCACTTGTGACCGGTTCTGGTGTTCCCCCACTGGGCTGGCAGGGAAGGGCCCAATCCGGGGGGTCAGGGGGGCCTGCATGGTTTCTTTCATCAGGGCCCCCGAAGGTTCTAGTTACGCCACTGACTGGAGGGAATATAAGGCATTACAATTACATTTAAAGTAAACTTTTATCAGTATTGTGCTTTATATTTAAAATGATCGTATCCATGAAAAAAAAAAAAAAGTTTCAGCTTTTAGGTTTACTTTAATAGAAAAGATTTCTATCTCCCTTCCACCCTTCCAGTGGCGGCCTGTCCATAGATGGCGCAGGGGCGCTGCCCCCCCCCCCCCCCAAAAGAAAGAAAAAAAATTCAATCTTTAGTCCACTAGGGGCGCCGGACCTAGTGGTGGGTATGGGGGGGGGGGGTTTGACCCCATGTGCGGGGGGAAGAGGCGCCGATTGGCGGCCTTCTGGGAGTCTTCGGGGCGCAGAGCAATGCGCCCCGACACTCCCCACTTTTCTGATGTCCTGGCTGTGATTGGTCCAGACTCCAGCCTGGACCAATCACAGGAGGACATCCCGGGACCTGCTGACGTAACGCCTGGGGGCGGTGCACCGCCCCGGCATCACGTGATCACCTTCCCGCCTGCCTGAGAGAGGAGAGCCGCCGCCGCGCCCGTGAGGAGTCAGAGTGGTCGCCGTTGGGACTCGGAAGTTCACAGAGGAGAGAAGAAGCACTGCTGCAGCCGTCCATCCGGTCCATCCGTGTCAGTGTCGTGACTCGAGGTAAGTTCGTGATGCCTCAGGAGGGGCCCGCCCGGCCAACACATGTCACTGACAGCTTTGAAGGGGGCACGCACGCACGCTGATCTCTGCATTGGGGGCATCATGTATGCTGGTCACTACATTGGGGGCACGCACGCACGCTGATCTCTGCATTGGGGGCATCATGTATGCTGGTCACTACATTGGGGGCACGCACGCTGATCTCTGCATTGGGGGCATCCTGTATGCTGGTCACTACATTGGGGGCATGCACGCTGATCTCTGCATTGGGGGCACCATGTATGCTGGTCACTACATTGGGGGCACGCACGCTGATCTCTGCATTGGGGGCACCATGTATGCTGGTCAATACATTGGGGGCACGCACGCTGATCTCTGCATTGGGGGCACCTTGTATGCTGGTCACTACATTGGGGGCACCATGTATGCTGGTCACTACATTGGGGGCATGCACGCTGATCTCTGCATTGGGGGCACCATGTATGCTGGTCACTACATTGGGGGCACACACGCTGATCTCTGCATCGGGGGCACCATGTACGCTGGTCACTGCATTGAAAGGGGGCATGTACGCTGGTCACTGCATTGAAAGGGGGCCTGTACTGTTGGGTTTGTGCTAGGGGGCCTGTACTGTGGGGTTTGTGCTAGGGGGTCTGTACTGTGGGGTTTGTGATAGGGGGTCTGTACTGTGGGATTAGTGCTAGGGGGTCTGTACTGTGGGGTTTGTGCTAAGGGGGCTGTACTGTGGGGTTTGTGCTAGGGGGCCTGTACTGTGGGGTTTGTGCTAGGGGGCCTGTACTGTTGGATTAGTGCTAGGGGGTCTGTACTGTGGGGTTTGTGCTAGGGGGTCTGTACTGTGGGATTAGTGCTAGGGGGTCTGTACTGTGGGGTTTGTGCTTTGTGCTAAGGGGCCTGTACTGTGGGGTTTGTGCTAGGGGGTCTGTACTGTGGGATTAGTGCTAGGGGGTCTGTACTGTGGGATTAGTGCTAGGGGATCTATACTGTGGGATTAGTGCTAGGGGGTCTATACTGTGGGGGTTGTGCTAGGGGGCCTGTACTGTTGGATTAGTGCTAGGGGGCCTGTACTGTAGGGTTTGTGCTAGGTGGCCTGTACTGTGGGGTTTGTGCTAGGGGGTCTGTACTGTTGGATTAGTGCTAGGGGGCCTGTACTGTGGGATTGGTGCTAGGGGGTCTGTACTGTGGGGGTTGTGTTAGGGGGGCCTATACTGTGGGGGTTGTGCTAGGGGGCCTGTACTGTTGGATTAGTGCTAGGGGGTCTGTACTGTAGGGTTTGTGCTAGGGGACCTGTACTGGGGGGTTTGTGCTAGGGGGTCTGTACTGTTGGATTATTGCTAGGGGGCCTGTACTGTGGAATTAGTGCTAGGGGGTCTGTACTGTGGGATTAGTGCTAGGGGGTCTGTACTGTGGGGTTTGTGCTTTGTGCTAAGGGGCCTGTACTGTGGGGTTTGTGCTAGGGGGTCTGTACTGTGGGATTAGTGCTAGGGGATCTATACTGTGGGATTAGTGCTAGGGGGTCTATACTGTGGGGGTTGTGCTAGGGGGCCTGTACTGTTGGATTAGTGCTAGGGGGTCTGTACTGTAGGGTTTGTGCTAGGGGGCCTGTACTGGGGGGTTTGTGCTAGGGGGTCTGTACTGTTGGATTAGTACTAGGGGGCCTGGACTGTTGGATTAGTGCTAGGGGGCCTGCACTGTGGAATTAGTGCTAGGGGGTCTGTACTGTGGGGTTTGTGCTAGGGGGTCTGTACTGTGGGATTAGTGCTAGGGGGTCTGTACTGTGGGATTAGTGCTAGGGGGTCTGTACTGTGGGATTAGTGCTAGGGGGTCTGTACTGTGGGATTAATGCTAGGGGGTCTGTACTGTGGGATTAGTGCTAGGGGATCTGTACTGTGGGGTTTGTGCTAGGGGTCTGTACTGTTGGATTAGTTCTAGGGTGTCTGTACTGTTGGATTAGTGCTAGGGGGCCTGTACTGTTGGATTAGTGCTAGGGGGCCTGTACTGTAGGGTTTGTGCTAGGTGGCCTGTACTGTGGGGTTTGTGCTAGGGGGTCTGTACTGTTGGATTAGTGCTAGGGGGCCTGTACTGTGGGATTGGTGCTAGGGGGCCTGTACTGTAGAGTTTGTGCTAGGGGGTCTGTACTGTAGGGTTTGTGCTAGGGGGTCTGTACAGTTGGATTAGTGCTAGGGGGGCTGTACTGTGGGGTTTGTGCTAGGGGGTCTGTACAGTTGGATTAGTGCTAGGGGGCCTGTACTGTGGGGTTTGTGCTAGGGGGGCTGTACTGTTGGATTAGTACTAGGGGGTCTGTACTGTGGGATTAGTGCTAGGGGGACTGTACTGTGGGGTTTGTGCTAGGGGTCTGTACTGTGGGGTTTGTGGTAAGGGTCTGTACTGTGGGATTAGTGCTAGGGGGTCTGTATTGTTGGATTAGTGCTAGGGGGCCTGTACTGTGGGGTTTGTGCTAGGGGGTCTGTACTGTTGGATTAGTGCTAGGGGGTCTGTACTGTTGGATTAGTGCTAGGGGGTCTGTACTGTTGGATTAGTGCTAGGGGGCCTGTACTGTGGGGTTTGTGCTAGGGGGTCTGTACTGTTGGATTAGTGCTAGGGGTTCTGTACTGTGGGGTTTGTGCTAGGGGGTTTGTGCTAGGGGGCCTGTACTGTGGGGTTTGTGCTGGGGGGGGTCTGTACTGTGGGGTTTGTGCCACAGTCAGTCCATGTATCCCATAATAGGGTGTCTCTCACGGTATATCCCATAATAGGGCCCCTGCTCCCTATTATGGGATAAACTAGTACTGATGGACCCCTTAATATGTGATATATTGGAGAGAATTTGTTCAGGGGACATAATGGGAGTCTATAACCATCTTAAAACTTCACCAGCCGCCACTGCACCCTTCATATAGTGTCATATCTGACCACTAGGTAAAATGCCCATATATTCTACTTCTGGGTGTATTTATTATTATATATATGATATATATTTTTACTTTCACTGTTTCACAGCATAAATGAACCCCTTATAGTAGATTATCTGCTCTTTTTGTACTATTAAGGGATAATTGTATATTTTTCAACCCCATTATGACAGGTGATACAAAAAAAGCTGCTGCTACTACTAAACGTCTTAGGCCTGGATCACACCGATGTGTTTTTGGTGCTTTTTGCAGAAACACACTATAGTTCATTTACCATGGTTTCCTATGGGACTCGTTCACATTCACAAGCGCAGCAAAATCACGTGTGCAAAGACGTGCAGCAAAAACGGATCAAAAGAAAACTGCATAGGTGTGAACCGAGCCTTATGCTGGCCGTACACGGATCGATTTTTAAACAAGACTTACCAAAAATCATTGTACATTCCCTAAATTAAAGAATGTCATTTGAAAATTTCACTTGCTTTTAACATTCAGTTTTAAAATGTGTCTATTTTTTACCTTTTTGTCAAAATCTCTAATAAAAAGATTGAAACATAAAATAAAGTGTAATTTCTGAAAACCGCATAAACTGTCTGAAAATTCCTTTGACCAAGAAAATTTCTATTTTACTCCTTCGAATTTTCCTATCACTGTGTTTGAAAATGAACGTTGATTTGACCCCACTAACTAAATAAAAGTCAGTCACCAGGACAAACTGTAAATATCCCCGGCAGGGACGCAGACAGTAATAAAATACTGACAGAGGGTCTAACCTACCAAAAAGAAAAATAAAAAGTTTGACTTTACATATACTTTAGCCACTTAAGCCCCGGAAGATTTTACCCCCTTCCTGACCAGGGGGTTTTTTGCGATTTTTTATTTTTTTTTTTTTTTTTTTTTTTTTTTTTTTACTGCGTGACTTTAACAGACAATTGCGCGGTCGTACCTAAACGAATTTGACGTCCTTTTTTTTCCCACAAACAGAGCTTTCTTTTGGTGGTATTTGACCACCTGTGCGATTTTTTTGATCATGCGCTATAAACAAAAAAAGAGGGTAAATTTTGCAAAAATAACAATATTTTTCACATTTTTTTTATATGAAATTCCCCAAAAAAAAAAAAAAATGTAAAAATCAAAAATTTTTAACATTTTCGACCAATTTGTTTTATGCTACATATGTTTGGTAAAAAAAAATCGCAAAAAGTGTATTGCGTTTACACGTTTGGTTTGCGCAAAAGTTATCGCGTTTACTAACAAAGGGAAAGATTTATGTCATTTTTATTGTTTTTTTTTTTTAACGAGTAATGGCGGCGATCTGCGATTTTTTTTTTTTTTTTGCGGGACTGCGACATTGCGGCGGACAGATCGGACCCTTGACTGACATTTTTGACACTTTTGGGGGTACCAGTGACATTACTGCAGTAATCAGTGCTATACATATGCACTGTTACTGTAAATATGACACTGGCAGGGAAGGGGTTAACTGTATTGGAGAGGGAGGGGTTAAGTGTGTCCTAGGGGCGTGTTTCTAACTGTGATTGGACATGGCTACTACTGTAAAAACAGAGATCAACGGTCCTACATATTAGAACCGTCCGATCTCCATTTTTACACAGGGGAGAATGACAGGCGGCTTGTTTACATCAGCCGCCTGCCTTTCTCCCTTCCCGGCGAACGATCGCGAGTGACCGGCGGACATCGGGTCTGCCGGTCACACGCACTGACTTGTTAGGGAACGAGCCAGGGCGGGCGCGCGCCTCAGCGGGCGCATGCTCGCCTGCTATTGGCTCACAAGCCGGTGACAGGCTAGTGACATACCGGTACGTCACTTTGCCTGGCCGGGGCTGACCGCCGCAGTATATGTACTTGCGGCGGTCGGCAAGTGGTTAACCGCTTGCCGACCAGCCGGCAGCAGGTCAGCTCTGTCCCGCAAAACAACGTACCTATACATCGCTTAGCAGGACCGCTAGTGGGGGCGCGCACCCGTTCGCCACAGGGGAAGCCGATCAGCAGGTCCGGCAGCCGCAATTGCCGCCGGGCACCCGCGATCGCTGCCCGTGGAGACAGAACGGCGGTCTGCCACTGTAAACACAGCAGACCGCTGTTCTGTCAGTGATGAACACAGGGATCCTCTTATTTAGGATCACAGGTCTCTGTGTTCATCCAGCAAGCCCATCCCCCACACAGTTAGAAAGCACTCCCTAGGGACACATTTAACCCTTTGATTGCCCCTGGTGTTAACACCTTCCCTGCCAGTGTCATTAGTACAGTGATAGTGCATGGTTTTAGCACTGATTACTGTAGTAATGTCACTGGTCCCCCCCAAAAGTGTAAAAAATGTCCGATAGGTGTCCGATCTGTCCGCCGCAATGTCGCAGTCCCGCTAAAAATCTCTGCTCGCCGCCATTGCTAGTAGTAAAAATAAAAATGACAAATCTTTCCCCTAGTTTCTAGACTCGATAACTTTTGCGCAAACCAATCTATATACGCTTACTGGGGTTTATTTTACCAAAAATATGTAGCAGAATATAAATTGCCCTAAAATGATGAGAAAAATTAGATTTTTAATTTTTTTTTATTGGGAATGTTATATAGCAGAATGTGAAAAAATATATATATTTTTTTCAGAATTGTCACACTTTTTTGTTTATAGCGCAAAAAATAAAAATCGCAGAGGTGATCAAACACCACCAAAAGAAAGCTCTATTTGTGGGGAAAAAAGGACATCAATTTTATTTAGGTACAGCGTCGCACGTCCACGCAATTGTCCGTTAAATTAACTCAGTGCCGAATCGCAGAAAATGGCCTGGTCATTAAGGTGGCAAATCCTTCCAGTCCAGAAGTGGTTAATATTTGATTTTGGGGCTCCCGGCAATGCAGCGAAGAAAATCCCAATTCTTCCAAATGTCCAGGAATGAACAATTTGTTCCCAAATATGAATCAGATTATGTACACAGAGGAAATCGCACAATAGGAAAAAAGTATAAAACATTTTATTGTTGTATGGCTTGTCCTCCTAGAGTTTTCCAGCTTGAAGGATATACAGTGCCTTGCGAAAGTATTCGGCCCCCTTGAACTTTGCGACCTTTTGCCACATTTCAGGCTTCAAACGTAAATATATAAAACTGTAATTTTTTGTGAAGAATCAACAACAAGTGGGACACAATCATGAAGTGGAACGAAATTTGTTGGATATTTCAAACTTTTTTAACAAATAAAAAACAGAAAAATTGGGCGTGCAAAACTATTCAGCCCCCTTAAGTTAATACTTTGTAGCGCCACCTTTTGCTGCGATTACAGCTGTAAGTCGCTTGGGGTATGTCTCTATCAGTTTTGCACGTGGAGAGACTGAAATTTTTGCCCATTCCTCCTTGCAAAACAGCTCTAACTCAGTGAGGTTGGATGGAGAGCGTTTGTGAACAGCAGTTTTCAGTTCTTTCCACAGATTCTCGATTGGATTCAAGTCTGGACTTTGACTTGGCCATTCTAACACCTGGATATGTTTATTTGTGAACCATTCCATTCAGTGGCGGCTGGTGAAGTTTTAAGATGGTAGGGCGCAAGACCCCGCCCTTCCATTTTGACCCCTCCAATTTCTCAGAAGCCCCACCCCTTATAGACTCCACCCATTTTATCCCCTGTATTTTGCTTGCGTGAACAAATTCTCCCAATATATCACATATTAAGGGGTCCATCAGTACTAGTAAATCCCATAATAGGGAGCAGGGGCCCTATTATGGGATATACTGTGAGAGACACCCTATTATGGGATACACTGACTGGGAGTGGCACAAACACCACAGTACAGACCCCCTAGCACAAACCCCACAGTACAGGCCCCCTAGCACTAATCCCACAGTACAGGCCCCCTAGCACAAACCCCACAGCACAGGCCCCCTTGCACAAACCCCACAGTACGGGCCCCCTAGCACAAACCCCACAGTACGGGCCCCCTAGCAAAAAAACCCCACAGTACGGGCCCCCTAGCACAAACCCCACAGTACAGGCCCCCTAGCACGAACCCCACAGTACAGACCCTCTAGCACTAATCCCACAGTACAGACCCCCTAGCACTAATCCCACAGTACAGACCCCTTAGCACAAACCCCACAGTACAGGCTCCCTAGCACTAATCCCAAAGTACAGACCCCCTAGCACAAAACCCCACAGTACAGGCCCCCTAGCACAAACCCCACAGTACAGGCCCCCTAGCACTAATCCCACAGTACAGGCCCCTAGCAAAAACCCCACAGTACAAGCCCCCTTCAATGTAGTGACCAGTATATATGCCCCCTTTCAATGTAGTGACCAGTATACATGCCCCCTTTCAATGCAGTGACCAGCTTACATGTCCCCAATGCATTAACCAGCATACATGTCCCCAATGCAGAGATCAGCGTGCGTGCTTCCAATGCAGTGACCAGCATACATGCCCCTAAATGCAGTGACCAGCATACATGTCCCCAATGCAGTGAGCAGCATACATGTCCCCAATGCAGAGATCAGCGTGCGTGCTTCCAATGCAGTGAGCAGCATACATGCCCCCAATGCAGTGACCAGCATACATGTCCCCAATGCAGAGATCAGTGTGCATGCTTCCAATGCAGTGACCAGCATACATGTCCCCAATGCAGTGACTAGCATACATGTCCCCAATGCAGTGACCAGCATACCATTCCCCCAATGCAGTGACCAGCATACATGTCCCCAATGCAGTGACCAGCATACATGCCCCTAAATGCAGTGACCAGCATACATGTCCCCAATGCAGTGACCAGCATACATGTCCCCAATGCAGAGATCAGCGTGTGTAATTCCAATGCAGTGACCAGCGTACATGTCCCCAATGCAGTGACCAGCGTACATGTCCACAATGCAGTGACCAGCGTACATGTCCCCAATGCAGTGACCAGCATACATGTCCCCAATGCAGAGATCAGCGTGCGTGCTTCCAATGCAGTGACCAGCGTACATGTCCCCAATGCAGAGATCAGCGTGCGTGCTTCCAATGCAGTGACCAGCGTACATGTCCCCAATGCAGTTACCAGGGTACATGTCCCCAATGCAGAGATCAGCGTGCGTGCTTCCAATGCAGTGACCAGCATACATGTCCCCAATGCAGTGACCAGTGTACATGTCCCCAATGCAGAGATCAGCGTGCATGCTTCCAATGCAGTAACCAGTGTACATGTCCCTAATGCAGTGACCAGTGTACATGTCCCCAATGCAGAGATCAGCGTGTGTGCCTCCAATCCAGTGACCAGCGTGCATGTCCCCAATGCAGTGACCAGTGTACATGTCCTCAATGCAGAGATCAGCGTTCGTGCTTCCAATGCAGTGACCAGCATACATGTTCCCAATGCAGTGACCAGCGTACATGTCCCCAATGCAGTGACCAGCATGCGTGCCTCCAATGCAGTGACCAGCGTACGTGCTCCCAATGCAGTGACCAGCGTACATGTAACCAATGCAGTGACCAGCGTACATATCCCCAATGCAGTGACCAGCATACATGTCCCCAATGCAGTGACCAGTGTACATGTCCCCAATGCACAGATCAGCGTGCGTGCCTCCAATGCAGTGACCAGCATACATGTCCCCAATGCAGTGACCAGCATACATGCCCCCAATGCAGTGACCAGCATACATTTTCCCAATGCAGTGACCAGCATACATGTCCCCAATGCAGAGATCAGCGTGCGTGCTTCCAATGCAGTGACCAGCATACATGTCCCCAATGCAGTGACCAGCGTACATGTCCCCAATGCAGTGACCAGCGTATATGCCCCCAATGCAGTGACCAGCATACATGCCCCCAATGCAGTGACCAGCATACATGTCCCCAATGCAGTGACCAGCGTACATGTCTCCAATGCAGTGACCAGCATACATGTCCCCAATGCAGTAACCAGTGTACATGTCTCCAATGCAGAGATCAGCATGCGTGCTTCCAATGCAGTGACCAGCGTACATGTCCCCAATGCAGTGACCAGTGTACATGTCCCCAATGCAAAGATCAGCGTGCGTGCTTCCAATGCAGTGACAAGCATACATGTCCCCAATGCAGTGACCAGTGTACATGTCCCCAATGCAGAGATCAGCGTGCGTGCTTCCAATGCAGTGACCAGCGTACATGTCCCCAATGCAGTGACCAGCGTACATATCCCCCAATGCAATGACCAGCATACATGTCCCCAATGCAGTGACCAGCGTGCGTGCCTCCAATGCAGTGACTAGCATACATGTCCCCAATGCAGTGACCAGCATTCATGTCCCCAATGTAGAGATCAGCGTGTGTGCTTCCAATGCAGTGAGCAGCATACATGTCCCCAATGCAGAGATCAGCGTGCATGCTTCCAATGCAGTGACCAGCATACATGTCCCCAATGCAGTGACTAGCATACATGTCCCCAATGCAGTGACCAGCATACCATTCCCCCAATGCAGTGACCAGCATACATGTCCCCAATGCAGAGACCAGCGTACATGTCCCCAATGCAGTGACCAGAATACATGTCCCCAATGCAGTGACCAACATACATGCCCCCAATGCAGTGACCAGCGTACATGCCCCCAATGCAGTAACCAGCGTACATGTCCCCAATGCAGTGACCAGCATACATGCCCCCAATGCAGTGACCAGCGTACATGTCCCCAATGAAGTGACCAGCATACATGTCCCCAATGCAGAGATCAGCGTGTATGCTTCCAATGCAGTGACCAGCATACATCTCCCCAATGCAGTGACCAGTGTACATGTCCCCAATGCAGAGATCAGCGTGCGTGCTTCCAATGCAGTGACCAGCGTACATGTCCCCAATGCAGTGACCAGTGTACATGTCCTCAATGCAGAGATCAGCGTGCATGCTTCCAATGCAGTGACCAGCATAAATGTCCCCAATGCAGTGACCAGTGTACATGTCCCCAATGCAGAGATCAGCGTGCGTGCTTCCAATGCAGTGACCAGCGTACATGTCCCCAATGCAGTGACCAGCGTACATGTCCCCAATGCAGTGACCAGTGTACATGTCCCCAATGCAGAGATCAGCGTGCGTGCTTCCAATGCAGTGACCAGCGTACATGTCCCCAATGCAGTGACCAGCGTACATGTCCCCAATGCAGTGACCAGTGTACATGTCCCCATTGCAGAGATCAGCATGCGTGCCTCCAATGCAATAACCAGCGTACATGTCCCCAATGCAGAGATCAGCGTGCGTGCTTCCAATGCAGTGACCAGCATACGTGCTTCCAATGCAGTGACCAGCGTGCATGTCACCAATGCAGTGACCAGTGTACATGTCCCCAATGCAGAGATCAGCGTGCGTGCCTCCAATGCAGTGACCAGTGTACATGTCCCCAATGCAGAGATCAGTGTGCGTGCTTCCAATGCAGTGACCAGTGTACATGTGATGTCCCCAATGCAGAGATCAGCGTGTGTGCCCCCTTCAAAGCAGACACTTACCTCATTAATCACAGACGGCGTGCTGATCTGAGTCGGCCCGGGGCGGCGGCGGGACTACACTGTCTGCGGATGCAGTGCGGTGGTGACACGAACTGGACAGTCATCTTCTTCTTCCTCACGCGCAGCGGCGGCTCTCCTGTAATCTCTCTTCTCCAGCGCCGGCGGGAACTGAAGGTGAATGTGAAGGCGGGGCGGTGCACCGCCCCCAGGCGTCACGTCACCAAGTCCGATGTCCTCCTGTGATTGGTCCAGGCTGGACTTTGGACCAATCACAGCCCGGACATCGTTAAAGTGGGGTGTGTCGGGGGGCATTGCTCTGCGCCCTGATGACCCCCAGAAGAACACCAATCGGCGCCTCTGCCGGGTGAGGGTGGGGTCAAAACCCCCCCCATACCCAGCACTAAGTCCGGCGCCCCTAGCGGGCGAAAAATTGACTTTTTTTTAATCTTTTTTTTTTTCTGCTTCTGTTTGGGGGGGCGGCGCCCCTTCGCCCTCTATGGGCGGGCCGCCACTGATTCCATTGTAGATTTTGCTTTATGTTTTGGATCATTGTCTTGTTGGAAGACAAATCTCCGTCCCAGTCTCAGGTCTTTTGCAGACTCCATCAGATTTTCTTCCAGAATTGTCCTGTATTTGGCTCCATCCATCTTCCCATCAATTTTAACCATCTTCCCTGTCCCTGCTGAAGAAAAGCAGGCCCAAACCATGATGCTGTCACCACCATGTTTGACAGTGGGGATGGTGTGTTCAGGGTGATGAGCTGTGTTGCTTTTACGCCAAACATAACGTTTTGCATTGTTGCCAAAAAGTTCGATTTTGGTTTCATCTGACCCGAGCACCTTCTTCCACATGTTTGGTGTGTCTCCCAGGTGGCTTGTGGCAAACTTTAAACAACACTTTTTATGGATATCTTTAAGAAATGGCTTTCTTCTTGCCACTCTTCCATAAAGACCAGATTTGTGTAGTATACGACTGATTGTTGTCCTATGGACAGAGTCTCCCACCTCAGCTGTAGATCTCTGCAGTTCATCCAGAGTGATCATGGGCATCTTGGCTGCATCTCTGATCAGTCTTCTCCTTGTATGAGCTGAAAGTTTAGAGGGACGGCCAGGTCTTTGTAGATTTACAGTGGTCTGATACTCCTTCCATTTCAATATTATCGCTTGCACAGTGCTCCTTGGGATGTTTAAAGCTTGGGAAATCTTTTTGTATCCAAATCCGGCTTTAAACTTGTCCACAACAGTATCTCGGACCTGCCTGGTGTGTTCCTTGTTCTTCATGATGCTCTCTGCGCTTTAAACGGACCTCTGAGACTATCACAGTGCAGGTTCATTTATACGGAGACTTGATTACACACAGGTGGACTCTATTTATCATCATTAGTCATTTAGGTCAACATTGGATCATTCAGAGATCCTCACTGAACTTCTGGAGAGAGTTTGCTGCACTGAAAGTAAAGGGGCTGAACAATTTTGCACGCCCAATTTTTCAGTTTTTTATTTGTTAACAAAGTTTAAAATATCCAATAAATGTCGTTCCACTTCATGATTGTGTCCCACTTGTTGTTGATTCTTCACAAAAAATTACAGTTTTATATCTTTATGTTTGAATCCTGAAATGTGGCAAAAGGTCACAAAGTTCAAGGGGGGTGGATACTTTTGCAAGGCACTGTAAAAGCACAGCATATCTATCCAGAGAGTGGTGACATAACCAAACCTAATGCCAAGGTCACACAGACGGCTGTCTCTATCTTACCACTGAAAAGTGATCCATGGTGGATCACTTTTCAGAGGGTGGTAGATCGGTAGCTTTTAGGTGATGAGGTAATGCTGCCACCTCCTGAATGCTGGCATGTTTTTTTTTTTTCTTCCAAATAGCGATTTATTGTAGTGTCAAATAGCGACAAATACTGTAGCTGCTGACTTTTGAATATTAGAACTTACCTGTCCAGGGAGCCTGCAATGTCTGCACCCGAAGCCGATTTTCGTATCCGCTCTTGGGTGCCGCCGCCGCCATTCAGGGTATGGGAACTCGGCAGTGAAGCCTTTTGGTTTCACAGCTGGTTCCATATTGCGCATGCGTGAAGTGTGCTGCGCTAATTGGCCTGGCAGCAGAGGATGAAGGAGGGCGGCCAAACTTCTGAGGGACGACGCTGCGGTGTTGTCTCCCAAAAGTGGGGAAGGGCACCTGTCAAAAATAGGTACCCGTTCCCACCTCCCCCCTGAAAGGTGCCAAATGTGGCACCAGAGAGGGGGGGGTCGAGGAAGCAGATGAGCGGGTGGAACTCCGCTTTAAGCAATCGGCATGTGGTGGTGGCGCAGTCCCATTGACTTCACTGGGCAAGTAGGATAGGTGCTGCCACCTGTCAAACTCAGCAAGGTGGGTTAAATTTACCACACGTGTGCAACCCTGTGCAGCTGCCTTGCTTTCTTTGGCTGGTTAGGGACGGGGGGGGGGGGCACTAAAACCATTGTTACCTCCTGTGTGCACAAGGCCTTAGGAATACAATGTTGCTGTGTCTGGACAATGATATTATAGTCATGACTAAGCACCAGCATGGGTGCAAAACGCGTTAGCTGCCAGTGTTTCTTCAGCTCCGCTGTGGTATGATCATCCGTCGTGTATTTCTGCATTTTTGTTTCTTCAATAAAGGACTCATTTTTTGGAGTGCTGCCATCAAGTCCATTTCTTCCGTAGGAGGTCAAGGCTGTTGCCATTAGAGTGTGTAGAAGCATGTGTCCATTGTTTTCGGTCAAAAGAAGAGGTTAGGCTAAAAAGTTTAGAAGTAGCAGGAGTGTTAAGATTAACAGGGATGTTGAAGTCTCCAAGAATGATTATGGGAATTTCAGAAGAGAGAAAGTAGGGTAGCCAGGCAGAGAAGTCATCAAGGAAGCCTGATACCGGTCCAGGAGGCCGATAGATTACAGCAATTCTCAACAAAACTGGAGAAAATAGACAAATACAGTGAGCTTCAAATGAGGAGAGAGACAGAGAGGGGGGTGGATGAAGAACCTGAAAAGTGCTTTGAGGGGAAAGGAGAATTCCAACCCCACCTCCTTTCCGTCCACTAGACCTGGCAGAGTGAGTCCACAGGAGGCCACCATGGGAGAGGGCAGCAAGAGAAGGAGAGTCAGATTCTTGAAGCTAGGTCTCAATAATTGCAAGCAGGTTGAAGACGTTTGTGATAAATAGGTAATGGACAGAGGTGAGTTTGTTGCAAATCGAGTGGGCATTCCAGAGGGCACAGGAGAAGGGGAGGTTGGCTCTAGGCAGAAGAGGAATAGAAACCAGATTGTGTGGATTTTGGCTGGTGTCAGAAGATAGGGGGTGACGGGTATGCTGGCCAAAGGTAAATGATGGGAGTCTAGGATTTGGGGAAATATCTCCAGAGGTTAGGAGAAGCACAAGGGCGAGAGAGGTGATATGGGAGTTTTATTTATGTGGGGGGCAGGGCCAGATTAACGTAGGGGCTATTGGAGCTGCAGCTCCAGGCCCCTACCTTTATATAGGCCCCGGGTTGGCCATATTCACTGTTACCGCTCTTCTGTCACTTGTAAACACAGAAGTCTGGCTTCTATGCTCGCTTCCCCAGGCAGCTCCCTCAGAACCTCCCCACACAGCACGAAGGCCGGACAAGGAGGGACAGTTGCAGATGCATGGATGTGTTTATGGGCTTCAGAGACAGCATCCCATGTTGAATTAGGCATGCATGGCTGCACCCTTCCTCCTCTGGGTGCATGCCAAGGCACGGCCCTTAAGGCCCTTCAAAATCCTCAGCACCAAGCCCATGATGCTCTTAATCCGGCCCTGGTGGGGGGGGGGGACATCTCAGTGTCCTGGAGGTTTTATTGGTGTGTGGGTTCAGAATCAGCAGGAGTTGATGAGTGCACTAAAAGATGAGGATGGGAGTGAGGGTGATATATACAAGCTGTGGGGCGGAGAAGAGGGGTAAAGGAGAGAATGTTTTAGGAGAGAGGATGCAAATACAGCTGCAAGAAAAAGTATGTGAACCCTTTGGAATGATATGGATTTCTGCACAAATTGGTCATAAAATGTGATCACATTTTATGACCAATTTGTGCAGAAATCCATATCATTCCAAAGGGTTCACATACTTTTTCTTGCAGCTGTATGAGAAGGAGAATTAGGGATTGCATAATACAGGGTGGTGAGATTGAGAAGTAGACTAAATGAGAGATAGACACCATGTATTCGGTTTAGTGGTTTGCAGTTGTCTGCTTTGGATGTTCGCTTTGTGCATTCGCTCAAGTGCTGAGCCGAAGTGTAATACTTAATCCAATATTAATACTAAATCCAAGATGATAGTTGCCAATGCAATCCCTGCCTGTGCATCCCCTAGAAAGGGCTTAGATTTATACTGAGTTGGGTTTAGGGTTGCACAGGAGGGACACATGGCTGACAGAATAAACTTCTCACAACAAAAGACAGACTACAAGAAATAGCAAGAGAGCAGTGTGACGGTGTTCACCGTCACTGGAATTTAAGGACAGATTGGTGATGGTTTGACATATTTGTCAGGAATGTCTCTATGTAGAAATATGAAGATTTTATTCCCTGTACAGTATGAGGTCCCTGACCAGGAAGTACAACTCCTAAAATGGTCATTCCAGGAAGTTCAATGTGGAGACTGACTGTCTAAGCCTCCATGTACACGGGACGTTGTAAATGGCCGTTTAGGAGCAGTTGCCCCTGAACCCATCTACATTTTATCTTATCTGTCCATGTACACAGGGTCGTTTACAGTAATTTGCAGGCAGTTGAGTTCAGGGACGTTTTTTGGAACGCAATTATTTGCATTTGAATGTGTGTTTCCCGGCGTTTCAAACGCAGAAACGCGGCTGAACATGACCAAACGTGACCGAACGTGATGAACATACGTTCAGCCACGTTATACGTTTTTTCTGCCTCCATTCAAAATCAATGGTTCCCTATGGGAGCCTATTGATTTGAATGGAAGTCGCACCGCAAGTCGGATCCGCTGTGAGAATCTTAAGGGGGAACTCCACGCCAAAAATGGGAAAAAGACGGCGTGGGGGTCCCCCCCAGGTTCCAAACCAGGCCCTTCGGGTCCGGCATGGAATTTGAGGGTAGCCCCACGCTGAAAAAACGGCGTGGGCCCCCCCCAAAATCCATACCAGACCCTTATCCGAGCATGCAGCCCGGTAGGACAGGAAGGGGGAGGGGACGAGCGAGCGGCCCCACTTCCCCTGGACCATACCAGGCCACATGCCCTCAACATGGGGGGGTGTTGGTGCTTTGGGGCAGGGGGACCTCTGCACCCCCCACCTCAAAGCACCTTGCCCCCATGTTGATGAGGACAAGGGTCTCTCCCCCACAACCCTGGCCGGTGGTTGTGGGGGTCTGTGGGCAGGGGGCTCATCGGAATCTGGAAGCCCCCTTTAACAAGGGGGCCCCCCAGATCCCGGACCCCTCCCTATGTGAATGGGTATTGGGTACACTGTATAAAAGGCAGTGTATGTAAATAACGACAGGAGTCATTTTGGAAAGTTTATTAAAAATCTTCATCTGGTCTTCTCCGCTCCGGTCTTCTCCTCTCTTCTGGTCTTCTGCTCTTTTGCTGTCCGCTCTTTTGCCTCCTCTGGTCTTCTTCTTCTTCCTCCGGTCCTCCTCCGACAATGTCTCCCGTGATTATGCCGGTCTCCGGTCTCTGCAGCTAGTTATATAGCCATTGTGGGCGTGGCCAGAGGAGGCAAAAGAGCGGACAGCAAAAGAGCAGAAGACCAGAAGAGAGGAGAAGACCAGAGCGGAGAAGACCAGATGAAGATTTTTAATAAACTTTCCAAAACGTCTCCTGTCGTTATTTACATACACTGCCTTTTATGGGGTGAATGGGTAGGGGTACAGTGTACCCCATACCCATTCACATAGGGAGGGGGTACGGGATCTGGGGGGCCCCCTTGTTAAAGAGGGCATCCAGATTCCGATGAGCCCCCTGCCCGCAGACCCCCACAACCAGCGGCCAGGGTTGTGGGGAAGAGGCCCTTGTCCTCATCAACATGGGGGCAAGGTGCTTTGAGGTGGGGGTGCAGAGCTCCCCCTGCCCCAAAGCACCAACACCCCCCAAAGCACCAACACCCCCCCAGGTCTTGTTACATTGGTTGGCAGCGGTGGGATTTGCTATCCAGTTACTGGGACACTCCAAACCACCACAGTCAATGACCAGCTATGCAGCATGCAGGAGAGCCACGCTGAAAGACTTACTTGAGAGCTGCGGAGGGACCGGTGGGACAAAGAACAAGGCCACCCTGATCAGTGAGCTATCCGAGATGGATAAGAGGGATGGTGATGCAAGACCCCGGTCAGTTGAAGACTTGTTTCAGCAACGAGTTCGGGAGCGGTTGGCATTATATGGTGCTAACCCATCAGAGACCGCCATACAGAATGCCATTAGAGACATCCAGCTGCAGGATGAGCGACAAGAGAAAGAACTAGAGCGACAAGAGAGAGAACGAGAGCGGCAACATGAGCAGAGAATGGCAGAAATACGGCAATCGGAGAAAACGCCAAAAGATACAGCGACTTTCCGTAAGTTGCCCTTTCGGGCGTTCAAACTATTTAAGGAAGGAGAGGAGGAAATTGAAGCATTCCTGCAGGACTTTGAGAGACTTTGCCAGATACATGAAGTACTGTCCCAAGATTGGGTCGTCTTACTGGCGAGTAATTTAACTGGCAGAGCGGCAGATGCATATCGGGCCCTGGAGGACAAGGACGCTAAAGACTACGACTGGGTAAAAGAAGCTTTGCTAGCCCAATTTGCCATTACACCCGAAGCCAGCCGGATTAAGTTTAGAGAATCCCGCAAACAAACCAACACAACATACGTGGAGTGGGCACATCGTCTGCAGCGGAACCTTAAGAGCTGGTTCCAGGGAAGCCACGCTCATACCATAGAGGACATCACCCAGCTAGTACTATTAGAACAGTTCTTTAACCACACCCCTCCGGTAGTACAGGATTGGGTGCGAGATAAGCAACCACGGACGGTATAGCAAGCGGCTACTCTGGCCGATGAATATCTGGACTCTCAAAGGTCAGGCGAAAATGAGCGCTATTTACTATCTCAGCCCAATTTACCAGCCTCTAAGCTGACTTCAGTACCTCAGTGGTCCGCCTCTAGACCCCCAGCCCGACCCAACCCTCCTACCGGACCTAAGTGCTATACCTGTAACCGAACCGGTCATCTGCAACGATATTGCCCTACCCAATCCACGAGGTATCGAGAGACTAATCATCCATCCAGACCAGCGGCTCATTGCTTCCAAAACCATCGAGATGTTCAGGAAGAGTGCGGCAAACTTTTCAAAGCGGATCCTGTCCAAGCTGCTGCCGGAGATAATCGGCAGCACCATCGCCAGGCAGTATGGGTTAATGGGCAGCCGGCCCAGGGACTCCTGGATTCCGGGGCTACGATTACCCTCATCCAGCCTCACATGATTCTCCAGTCAGCTCGGACCGGCCAGACTGTTGCAGTCAGGGTAGCAGGGGGCAAGGTGCTACATTTATCCACCGCCCAAGTCCTCTTGGATTGGGGCTCAGGGGAAGGACATGTGCGAGTGGGATTACTACGCGAGTTACCCGCAGAAGTACTTTTGGGGAATGATTTGGGCCATTTAACTTCCTCGTATGCCCCAGAGGCCACCATGGCCGGGACCACCAGACGTCACAGCCACAGTCGCTCTCCCATGTCAAGTCGAAGGCGGCATATAGGGAGTAGGGATGATCGAACGGTTCGGGTCGACCATCGGTTCGACCCGAACATTGGCTGTTCGAGGTTCGGCCTAATTTAGAACTTTTTGCCCAAAAAGTTCAGAATTCGGCAACCAGAACCGACCAAAATGCAATGGGACAGGAAATGGGCTTTAAAAGCCCATGACTGGACCAGAACCATTAGCAAAAGCCAATTGAGGGGGCAGGAGAATGCTAGGAATGTGATTGGAGTGACTAGGGGGTCCATAGACCAATCATTAGTGAATACGCCCCCCCAGTATATAAGATAGCCCCTGCCAAATTCCTAGCATTGTTATACAGGGACATGGAAGAGAGTGGAAGCAGTTCGTGGACTTCTGCTACAAAGTGTCATTTAGCATTTATTAGTGTGAAGAAAGGGATATCTAGTGTAGTTAGGGTGCTCTTTTACACTTTAGTTAGCTTTAATTTATTCAGTTTCTGTAGGGAAAGTGTTAAGTGCCAGGGTGACCGTAGTGTAGTGTAGGGTGAACTGACAGTGACTGCTATGGCAGGGTCACCAAACCCTTCCATATCAGGGTGACTGCTATAGAGAAAAGCTAGTTTCTCTGAAGTCACTTTCGCTGCAGTAATATGGCTTCGCCCCCGTCAGCATTCTTTTTGGCTGCAGACATCCATAGGGATCTTTTGAGCACATATTTGGAGTCAGGCATGACATCTGAACATGTGTATAGGGGGTATAGTCAGGCATGACATCTGAACATGTGTATAGGGGGTATATATACACACCCATGTCTGTATATATACACCTGCACATATATAGGTGTGAAAGGAGCAGAAAAAACTACTTGCGCTAATGAAATAATTAACACCAATATAGTTACGCTCCTATCACACCTATATATGTCTAAGTGTAAAATACATATAAGTATGTGTGTATATATACCACTATACACAAGTTCAGATGTTTTGCCTGCCTCCAAAGAACCCAAAAAATGCCCAAAAAAAACGCTAGCGCCAAAAAAAAAAAAAAAAGCCCAGGTGTGTTGTTGCAGGCATTTTTTGGGGGTTTTTGGAGGCAGGCAAAACATCTGAACTTGTGTATAGTGGTATATATATACACACATACTTATATGTATATACACACCTAGACATATATAGGTGTGATAGTAGCAGAAATATATGCTTGTGCTAATGAAATCATTTACACTAATATGGTTACGCTCCTATAACACCTATATATGTCTAAGTGTAAAATACATATAAGTATGTGTGTGTATATACCACTATACACAAGTTCAGATGTTTTGCCTGCCTCCAAAAACCCCAAAAAAATGCCTGCAACAACACACCTGGGCGGGTTTTTTTTGACGCTAGCGTTTTTTTGGGCATTTTTTTGGGTTCTTTGGAGGCAGGCAAAACATCTGAACTTGTGTATAGTGGTATATATACACACATACCTATATGTATATACACACCTATACATATATAGGTGTGATAGTAGCAGAAATATATGCTGGCGCTAATGAAATAATTTACACTAATGTGGTTACGCTCCTATAACACCTATATATGTCTAAGTGTAAAATACATATAAGTATGTGTGTGTATATATACCACTATACACAAGTTCAGATGTTTTTCCTGCCTCCAAAGAACCCAAAAAATGCCCAAAAAAACACTTGCTACTAAACCGGCAAGGTGTAAAAAGCGAGAAGCCATAACCTGTTCTATAAATGACAAAATACAAACTATCTTTTTTTTATCGTTCTGGACATGCTACAGGGCTGAAACTTCACAGGTACACTTTATAGACCCCCCAGATACTAAATCCAAAGAATTTTTTTTTTCTTTTTTCAATAATTGGCTCTCTATCAAAAATGACAATTTTTAAGAACTTTTGTGTGATTAATAGTCCCTGGGGTATGACCCAGAACCCTAGGCACTTTTTAGGGGCATTTATTGGGTTTTAGGGCTTCAAAATGGGGTTTTTTGATAACCGAAGTTCAGGTCCCATTGATTTCAATGGGGTTCTGAAATCCGGGCCGAACTTTCGGGAAGTTCGGATGTTCTGGCCGAACCGAACTTTTGAAAAGTTCGATCATCCCTAAGAGTAGAGTAAGTTCGGCAAATCCTGATCCTAACTGCTGTTTGGGTGTGTTTGTCATAAGTCTTTACACAACGGAGTGAGATCTAAGAGAAGTATTTTCAAAATATGGTCCAATAGCTGATGTATCCATTGTGTATGATCAGCAATCTCGACGTGCCAGGGGTTTCTCGTTTGTCTACTTTGAAAATATTGAAGACGCAAAGGAGGCAAAAGAACGTGCAAATGGAATGGAACTTGATGGAAGACACATACGTGTAGATTTCTCAATTACAAAAAGGCCCCACACCCCTACACCAGGAATATACATGAGAATGCGGAGGGGTTATCCCAGCAGACAGACCTGGAACCTTAAGACTACTCTTCCAACATCCTCAAGTTGAACCGTTTGGGGTCCCACTGTGGCTGTTGGACTGTTTCCCCGGGGGAAGATATGTGACAGTGTTCACCGTCACTGGATTTTAAGGACAGATGGGTGATGGTTTGGATTGCTTCATATTTGTCAGCAATGTCTCTATGTAGAAATATGAAGATTTTATTCCCTGTACAGTATGAGGTCCTGACCAGGAAGTACAACTCCTAAAATGGTCATTCCAGGAAGTTCAATGTGGAGACAGACAAAAGCAACATTGTTAGACAGTCAAAGGTGGCTTTCCATTCATCTATTGTCGGGTGTGCTAATGAACTCACCTGTTGTCTGCTAAGGGATGTATTGACACTCAGAGTAATGTGTATTGGGGGCTCGTTATGGAACCATTGTTCTGTGTCTGGCTGTTGTGTGCATTGATTGCCCCCTGGGGGCTTCTGTCTCATTACACATAACAGTCCTTCTGGTCAAGCTATCGGACCAATCCCTGCTGACTCATTTTCAAGTCCTCATTTGCATTGCTAAGGAGGACCTGAAGGGGAACCACAGGTACTTTGCAATTGACCAATAGGAGGGCGGTTGTTGGGGGCAGGATGTTCCAAATTCTGTATAAAAGTGTGTTGTGTACTTCCAATAAATGTCTTCCTGTTTGAACTTACATACAGCCTGCCTGGTGTTTGTTCTAATGGATTCCGAATGGCACATAGCTGTAGTTCGGATCCCGGAACCTTGGATGAGTGAACCATCAGATGTTGTGATCTGCAAGCTGACTCACTAGTAGCAGAGGAGTGGCGGGAGAGCGGAAACGAGCGAGCAAGGGTCTAACGAGACAAGCAGAAAGCCAGAGTTATAAAGATAAGGACAGCTCATAAAGATACTGACAGCTCATAAAGATAAGGATAGCTCAAAATTAAGGTACAGACAAGAGAAAGCAAACATCAGTGTTATATGGACAGAAGTAAGGCTCGGTTCACACATATGCGATGTGGGAACCCTGCGAATCCACTCCGGGTTCGCGCATTGCATTCAACTCGCAGGCAGTTCACACTGCCATATGCAAAACGCTGGGGGTGTCAATACACAGTTAACGACACCCCCAGATCAGTTCGCATATCGCAGTGCGAACTGACAGTTCAGATATGAATTGGATCGCATTGGTGTGAACCACCATGAAATCCGATTCTGCTGCGGACCCAAAAAAAGGGTCCTGTACGTGTTCAGTCCGAATCAGATGCAAATTCAGCCATACAATCTATATGGCTGAATTTGCATCGCACAGACATCGATTGTGATTCGGAGCGCACTGCTCTTAAAATCACATGCAATGTCTATCATCGCTATAGTGTGAACCGGGGCTTAAGATTTTGAAAGCAGCATAAGTTACCATTGAGCAAATTAGAAACAAGGATTCTATTGCAGTTAAAGGTGGATTTCGAAAGCAGCATAGATTACCTGTGGAGGGATAGAGAAGAGCTTTTAAACTTGTGCTGAGCCGAAGTGTAATACTTAATCCAATATTAATACTTTATCCAAGATGATAGTTGCCAATGCAATCCCCGCCTGTGGGACCCCTGCCTCATATTCCTCCTAATAAGTGCTTTATTGCATTAGCCCCTGAGATCGAGCAAGATCAGAACCCTGAGATGATGATTGGGAAACCCTGTACATACAGACATTACAGATTATACCATCAGAGAAAATGCTTATGGAGAGGTTTTTTGTAGAAGTTTTGTAAAGAAAACGTTTTTTTGTCCTGTTAAACTGCATGTGCATTATTGACCCTCCCCCCTAGATTGTAAGCTGTAAGGAGCAGGGCCCTCTGATTCCTCCTATATTGTATTGAATTGTATTGTAACTATACTGACTGCCTTCATGTTGTAAAGCACCGCACAAACTGTTGGCGCTATATAAATTCTGTATAATAATAACTAGTTCTGTGCAAATGGGGGAAAAATAAAATGTTATTAGGATATTTTAGGTAAGTCAAATGTTCTCCATACATACACAATAGAGTAATTCAGGAAAACACTTCTTTATGTCCACTAGATGGAGCTGATGATCATAGGAGATAAATATTATGATTGTTAGCTCCATCTAGTGTCCATAATCTGGTATTTTCTAATCCCATTCAATTTTGCACCAACTGGCACAGAACAAATGTACATGCAGCTTCACAGGCATGAATAGCTCTTTAATTTATAGCTACACCCCTATTTGCATTGTTCCCTAGCAACCCCCTTACGCAGATCTACTGTGGCAGGGCAACTCGGCTGTGAATACTCATTAACATATACGTGATCAGGTCTCTGCGGTGCGCACGTGCCGCCGGAGCCTTGCTCCTGCTGTGATTAGACACAGCGGGAGTCAGACCACGGGAGGAGTGGGCACGAACACCGCCGGCCTCCTGCGATCTTCACAGAAACTGACAGGAGAGCCGCCTGCCTATGTAAACAAAGCAGGTGGCTCTTCTGTCAGACAGGCACACAGATATCGTGTGTTTCAGCTGATCTGAATCACCAATCTCTGTCTGCCTGTCACAGAGCCCCCCCCCCCCACAGTCACAGTTATGTTTACATTTAACCCCTTGATCACCCCCAGTATTAAACCCTTCACCGCCAGTGTCATTTATACAGTAACAGTGCATATTATTTAGCACTGCTCACTGTATTGGTGTCACTGGTCCCCAAAAGTGTCAAAAATGTCAGCTAGGGGTCCACAATGTCGCAGTCCCGTTAAAAATCGCAGATCGCCGCCATTACTAGTAAAAAAATAAATTGTCCAAAAATCTATCCCATAGTTTGTAAACGGTATAACTTTTGCGCAAACCAATTAATATACGCTTTTTGGTATTTTTTTTTACCAAAAATATGTAGCAGAATACAAATTGGCTTAAAATGGTAAAAAAAAAACTTTGATTTTTTTTATCTTTCTGTATTGGGAATGTTTTATAGCAGAAAGTAAAAATATTGTGTTTTTCTTCAAAATTGTTGCTCTTTTTTTGTTTATAGCGCAAAATCTAAAAACCGCAGAGGTGATCAAATACCACCAAAAGAAAGCTCTATTTGTGGGGAAAAAAGGACATCAATTATATTCGGGTACAGCGTCGCACGACTGCGCAATTGTTAGTTAAATTAACGCAGTGCCGAATCGCAAAAAATGGCCTGGTCATTAAGGGGGTAAAACCTTCTGGAGCTGAAGTGGTTAAAATGAGAAGCAAAAAACAGTAAAAAAAAAATAGGGGGTGGGGCAGAAAAGGTACCTCATATTTTTACTTTTAATAACTTGTATTAAAGGTTTAAGCACACAAATCAGACTTAAAGCCAATGTGTCCTGGAGATTCATAGATTAGTCTACTTGCAGGACAATCTAAGGCTACAAAATGCCAAACATAGACTGAGTATGGGGACCTCATACTTTTATGGTCAGGACATGCCCACATTAAGTCATTTGCTATCATCAAATAATTATGGTGGAAAAAACAATGGAGAGTTTAATAAAAGGAGAGCCTGAAAAGTGTCGTGCCAAGATGCAGTGACATAACTAGAACCTTCGGGGCCCCGATGTAAGAAACCATGAAGGGCCCCCCTGACCCCCGGACTGGGACTTCCCTGCCAGCCCGGTGGTGGAGCACCAGGACCAGTGCACAGATGTGAACCAAGGGCTTGTTCACATGCGAGGTTGAGGGTGGTAAAACCACACGCTTTAGCTGTGTTTTTACCACCCCCAACTGTTCACCCTGTAGCTGCAGAGGCAGCAGCTGGGGGTGGACACATGATGTGGCTGGAAGTTTACCCCCAGGTGAATAGGGCTGCACTACAACCACCCCACAACTGTGTGCATTGCATAGTGATGACACATTTAGGGGTTAAAACAGGCGGTGAGGAGGCAACATATTGCCTTTTTACCGCCTGTCAAAGGCCTCTGGATAGCGATATGTGCATGAATCTCTTTTCAGAGGAACGACATTTTCTTGCTGGTACTATCAACAAGCCGTAAACGCATGAAAAACACACATGTACGCATATACACCAGGGGTGGACATACAGGGGTCGCAGGAGTCGCCATCGCGACCGGGTCCCATGCTGCCCCTGTATGCCAGGATAGGAGCGACAAGGGCGGCTAAGACCGAACTCCCAGATCCTCAGATGAACTGTAAATCAGCACTGCGGGAGCTGCTCACAGAAAGGAAAGTGAAAGTACAGTGTGTGCTCTCTGTCTCCCCCTACAGTGCAATACCCAGCAGAAAGTGAAAGTGCGGTACAGTATGCTGCCGTCTTTTAAAGGGTTATCTGTATGTATGTGCGTTTATATATGTATGTGTGTCTGTGTATGTAAGTGTGTGTGTTTATTCATGTAATATAATTAATATAATATAATGTACTGTATATAATATAATATAATTAATATAATAAAATGAATATAACATAATTAATATAATGAATATAATATAATATAATGAATATAATATAATTTATATAATAAATATAATGAATATAATATATTAAAATATTATAATATAATATTATTAATATAGTATAATATAATGAATATAATTATTATAATATAATGAATATAATTAATATAATATAATTAGTAAAATATAATTTATATATATAATATAATATGCATATATAGGAGTATGTATATGTGTGTGTATGTGCGTAAATGTGTGTTTTTCATGCGTTTACGGCTTGTTGATAGTACCAGCAAGAAAATGCCATTCCTCTGAAAAGAGATCCATGCTCATATCGCTTTTCAGAGGCATTTGACAGGTGGTAAAAAGGCAATATGTTGCCTCCTCACTGCCTGTTTTAACCCCCTAAATGCATCGTCACTATGCAATGCACACAGTTGTGGGGTGGTTGTAGTGCATGTAAAGCGTGTGGTTTTACTACCACTCAACCTCACATGTGAACAAGCCCTTGGTTTACATCTGTGCAGCTGTGTATAGGGCAGCAAATTAATTTCAGTGGGCTGCCTCACAGAAACACAGGGAAACAAATAAAGATAAAAAACGACTTACACCAGTGGCAGAACTACCACACAAACATCGCACTTGTGGCCGCTCCTGTCGCTCCACCATCGGGCTGGCAGGGAAGGGCCCAATCTGGGGGTCAGGGGGGCCCTTCATGGTCTCTTGCATCGGGGCCTGAAGGTTCTAGTTACGCCACTGACATACACACACGCACACACATATACATACTCCTATATAAGCACACACATATATTATACTAATTATATTATTAAATTATATTATTTTATATTATATTATACTATTTATATTATATTAATTGTATTATAATAATTATATTGATTATGTTATATTATACTCATACAAATATAAATGCACATACATACAGATAGCATTTCTAACTGTACCTTAACTTCCTGCTGGGTATTGCACTGTAGGGGGAGACAGAGAGCACACACTGTGCTTTCACTTTCCTTTGTGTGAGCAGCTCCCGCAGTGCCGATTTACAGTTCAGCTGAGGATCTGGGAGCTCGGTCTCAGCCGCCCACCTATCCTGGCATACAGGGGCAGCATGGGGCCCGGTCGTGATGGCGACTCCTGCGAACCCTGAACGTCCGCCCCTGCTGGCAGGGAAGGGGTTAAAACCAGGGGCGATCAAAGGGTTAAATGTGTCCTTAGGGGTGCTTTCTAACTGTGTGGGGGTTGTATTCACTGAACGAACACAGAGACCTGTGATCCTAAATAAGAGGATCCCTCTGTTCATTACTGACAGAACAACGGTCTACTGTGTTTACAACGGCAGACCGCCATTCTGTCTCCACAGCGATCGTTCGCGGGTGCTCGGTGGAAATCGCGGCTGCTGGACCCGCTAATTGGCTTCCCCTGTAGCCAATCGGCGTGGGCACACGTGTGCGCCCCGGCTAGAGGTCCTGCGAAACTACGTACAGTTGCGTCGTTTCACGGGACAGAGCTGACTTGCCGCAGTATATGTTCTGGTGGCGGTCAGGAAGTGGTTAAAAACAGATACTACAGAACCGAAATGAGCACATCCAGTGCGTATTTTTTATGTAAACAATTTTGCAAGCCATGCTGGGTATCACTCCGAACATCGAAGTGAGAGAAATGATTTGAGGTCCCTTTATTTAAAGCTGACTCTAAACTGATAAGCTGTAAAGGCATTTAAAACGCCACCTATTGATAATTTGGAGTACTGTACTTTTTTGGTCATTTTGCAGGAGTACACAGTTTTGAGGCTTGACATACTTTGTATTCTGTTTGTGCTCAACCTCATCTTTTATTTTCTGCAAAAAAAAAAAAAAAAAACACAACACAACACACACAGGGATTATATTGAGTTTCTGTGCTGAAATTCAATTTTCTGCATTTTTCCTAAAAGTGGTTCCAAAGGCAGAAGTTTTTTTTTTCTTTAACCTTTATTCTATTCTCTGCATTAGGCTAAACACACATAAAAAAACCTTCTGCATTCAGCTACACCCCCCCCCCCCCACCTTGTATACTTACCTGTGCCAGATCTCCATCCACCGATGTGCATAAGAGCAACGGCACTCCTCACTCCCTCTCATTGGCTCAGAGCTCCTGCTGGTGCCAATCACAACCAGGGAGGAAGGAGCGGGCAGGGCTGGCCAAGACATTGTGCTGCCTGGGTCCAAGAATTAAAAGTTGCCCCAACCACCCCCCCCCCCCAAAAAAAAAAACAAAAAAATGGTGGCAGTAGGAGATGGGGAAATGCCCGTAATGGAAAAAATAATTCAAGCGAGAAAAATTAACTGTATAAATTGCATATATTAAGAGCCTTAAAGTGCTGGTATCAATGTCCTCTATCTCAGCACTGGTGTCAGTGTCCTCTATCCCAGCACTGGTGTCAGTGTCCTCTATCCCAGCACTGGTGTCAGCGTGCTCTATCTCCGTGTCCTCTATCTCAGTGCTGGTGTCAGCGTGCTCTAGCTCCGTGTCCTCTATCTCAGTGCTGGTGTCAGTGTGCTCTAGCTCCGTGTCCTCCATCTCAGTGCTGGTGTCAGCATGCTCTAGCTCCGTGTCCTCTATCTCAGTGCTGGTGTCAGCGTGCTCTATCTCTGTGTCCTCTAACTCAGTGCTGGTGTCAGTGTGCTCTTTTACAGTGCTGGTGTCAGTGCTCTCTATCTCGGTGCTGGAATCAGTGTCCTCTATGTTAGTGCTTTGTCTCTCTCAGTGATGGTGTCAGTATTCTGTCTCTCTCAGTGATGGTGTCAGTGCTCTGTCTCTCTCCGTGCTGATGTCAGCGTCCTCTATCTCAGTGTTGTACTCACATAGAGCTCCTTGAACTCGGCCTCACAGAAGAGAAGGCGCTGTGCGAGTTTCACCACCTCAGAGGTCTCATCATCCTCATCAAGCAGCAGTAGGTCCCCCAGAACTACCTGTAGGGGAGGGGGAGGGAGAGCTCCTGGTTGGAGATAGCCTCGGGAGAAGCCTTGAGGTGAGAAGGGGTCCCCATCCCCAGGGGAGAAGGAGTAGGGTGTGGGATAATGTGTGGGGGATTTGGGGTCGTAGGGATAGGGGATAAGGGGGGAGAGCTCCTGGTGGGAGATAGCCGTGGAGAAGCCTTGAGGTGAGAAGGGGTCCCCATCCCCAGGGGAGATGGAGTGGGGTGTGGGATAATGTGTGGGGGATTTGGGGTCGTAGGGATAGGGGATAAGGGGGGGGAGAGCTCCTGGTGGGAGATAGCCATGGAGAAGCCTTGAGGTGAGAAGGGGTCCACGTCCCCAGGGGAGATAGAGTGGGGTATGGGATAATGTGTGGGGGATATGAGGTTGTAGGGATAAGGGGGGGGGGAGCTCCTGGTGGGAGATAGCCGCGGAGAAGCCTTGAGGTGAGAAGGGGTCCCCATCCCCAGGGGAGAAGAAGTGGGGTATGGGATAATGTGTGGGGGATATGAGGTCGTCTCACTCACCATGACCAAGCTGCAGGGCACTCATCCATAGTCACCTGGACTCCCTCCAGCAGCAGCACAGACAAGGCGATCAGCATTAGGGATTTTCCGATATTGTTTTTTCAGGGCTGATACTGATTTTCCGGCCAACCTTCAGGACGATAGCTGATATTAGGTGCTGATATTCTGCACATTTAAAGTTTTTTTATTTTTACACTGTCCTTTCATTTTTTTTTTTTTTATCACTTTTATTGCTGTGAGAAGGAATGTAAACATCCCTTGTGACAGTAATAGGCAGTGACAGGTACTCTTTATGTACTCTTTATGGAGGGATCGGGGGTCTAAAAGATCCCAAACCCCTCCACTGTGCTTAAAAGCATTCAAAATGCCAAGTTTGGCTGTTTTGAATGCTGTCTTTTTTATTTATTTTTTTTAAAACTGGCGCCTTTAAGGTCATGACATCGCTTCCGGGTTTTTACATCAGAGACCCGTATTGGACCCGGGCGAGCCACAAACGGTGGCTGGAGGGGGGCGCCCCCTCCCGCTCCTTGTAAGGACAATCGAGCGGCTTCTCAGCCACATCGGTTGGCATTACAAGAAAGCTAAAATAAGGAAAATCCGCGCTAAAGTAGTAAACCAGTCCCAATGAGAGCTGCCAGCAAAATACAAAATTGACAAGGCATAAAAAAAGTTTAGCGCTTGAAGTAGTGGAGCAATCAATCATCAGCTTCTACCATAGAGAGTGATTCAAACTGCTTACCAGATAAAGAGTAGTGATAAGCCCGTCGTCAAATCTGTTGCGATATCCTGGATATTCCAAACATCGGTAAATCCACTTGGTTAGAAGGGAACAGGATAATTGGAATCCAGCATAAACAAAAGAACTTTCATAGTGCTGCATGTAGATTAGGGGGCCGGACGCATGGATGGGGGGAGGGGGCGGCACCTCTGTGCCACTAATGGACAGGCCGCCACTGGCAGAATCCTTAGGTTAAAGAGCTGGTCTGTGGAATAACATGTAAGGAATTACTGGCTAGCTTCCCCTTTCAGGGAGAACGTCTTTTTGGTGATGATCTGGATAGATATATCCAAAAGATCTTGGGGGTTGGAGAGTACATTGCTACCTGTAAAGAGGAAGAGCAGGCATCCTTCCTTTAAGATCCCCAGCACACATAATACCAGTGCTTCCTATTCCAGGCAGTGGCGACGGCTTCAACCATCTGCATCCAGACTCAAGCCTTCAGGGCAAGGTCAGAAAAAGCCCTGGGCCCAGAGATCAACCAAGTTTTCCTCTAAGCCCTCTCAGTGAAGGGGCGCCCCCACTTGCCTGGGTGGGGGGGAAGGCCCCTGCAGTTCTCAGGGGCATGGGTGGAGTTAATTCAAGACAACTGGGTTGTCTCCACCATTTCACAGGTATACAATCTGGAATTTCCGGTGTTCCCGCATCCTCAGTTTGTGAGGTCAAGTATACAAACAGATCCCCTAAAAGAAAGATCTTTCAGGCACTGGACCAGCTGAGAGCTCAGAGGGTGATAACAGGTTCTGGAAAACGAAAGGTTCAAGGGTTTTTACTCAAACCTATTCATAATCCCCGAACCAAATGGGGATGGGAGACCTATTTTGGATCTCATACAAAAAAGGGTACCCCCATTGGTTTGGGACTTTATATGCCACTAAAACACTGAAAAATTAGGCAAAGGAGTATGTAAAATACAATTTTATTACATAAAGAAAACCAACAATAACTACATACACATAATTATATATATCCAGCAGACAACTGGGATATGCATAAAATTAAAACTTGCATGCAAGGACAGACCAGTATCCGTACAGAAGACTCCTAGGCACCATTGGTGGAGAGAACCGGACAGGACCCTATGCGTTTCAGGTATAGAAACCCTTATTAAGGGGTCATCCAAAGTTCAATGCACTAACTGTACCTATATGAATGTAAATTGCATTTAGTATAATATAGGTAAGAAACATATTCAAAAGGGGGTTCCATTTTTATACGACACGTCTGCTGGATATATATAATTATGTGTATGTAGTTATTGTTGGTTTTCTTTATGCAATAAAATTGTATTTTACATACTCATTTGCCTAATTTTTCAGTGTTTTAGTGGCATATAAAGTCCCAAACCATTGGGGGTACCCTTTTTTGTATCTATCTACCGGGATGATGGCCACTAACACTGGGTACTAAGTGATAGGATCTAACAAATTTACATATTTTGGATCTCAAGGCGCTGAATCAATTTCTGAACGTTCATTCTTTCCGCATGGAATCAATTCATTCAGTCATAGTCTCCCTGCAGGGAGAGGAATTTCTAGCATCCATAGACATCAAGGATGCAAATCTTCGTGTTCCTATATTTCAGACTCAAAGGTTCCTTCATTTTGTGATTGGAAATCATAATTTCCAGTTTGTGGCCCTGCCCTTTGGGTTGGCCACAGCTCCAAGAGTGTTCACAAAGATCCTAGCTCCAGTATTGGCTGTTATAAGGTCCCGTGGGATATCTGTTATAGGCTATCTGGACGATCTATTACTAATAGATCGATCAACGTCGGCTCTAAGCCGAAATATTGTTCAGACAGTTCTTTTTTTGGAATGTCTGGGTTGGATACTGAACTTAGCAAAGTCAGCATTACAGCCAGTCCAGTTTCTGGAATATCTGGGGCTTCTTGTCGACATGGTGCAGGCAAAGATATGCTTGCCTGCAAGAAAGGTGTCAGACCTGAAGGATTAGGTTTGGTCTATAGTAAGACTGAAATAGCCATCTATACTTCTTTGCATGATGTTACTGGGAAAGATGGTGTCCACATTCGAGGCAATTCCCTATGCTCAATTCCATGCCAGACCCTTGCAGAACAACGTGTGCATGGAACGGAAAAGTTCAGTCCTTGGACCGGTCCATATCTCTGCTACCAAGAGTACGACAGAGTCTGAATTGGTGGTTGTTGACCAGAAATCTGGAGAAGGGGAAGGTGGTGACTACAGATGCCAGTCTCTCTTGCTGGGGAGCAGTTCTGGAGGAAGCCACTGTCCAGGGGAAATGGTCTTGGGTAGAGAGTCATCTCACTATCAACATTTTGGAAATGTGTGCAGTCAGTAGGGCTCTGAAGTTCCTGACACCCAGACTTTGGAGTCACCATGTCAGGGTGCAATTCGACAATGCCACGGCCGTGGCTTATGTCAAACATCAAAGAGGTACAAGGAGTCGATAAGCCCAGAAAGAAATATTATCCTGTCTTGGGCAGAGAAGCTTGTGCCATGCCTGACAGCAGTATTCATTCTAGGAATAGAGAACTGGCAGGCAGATTTCTTGAGCCTTCAACAACCTTTCTCCAGGGGGGGAATGGTCTTTACATCCCAAGATTTTTCAAATGTTCTGCCTACGCTGGGGAGTCCCAGACGTAGATCTGTTGGCACCAAGGTTCAACAAAAATTGGAGAGATGTGTCCAGGACAAGGGATCCACTCACAGTCGGAGTGGATGCTTTGGTGACTCCTTGGGAGGTGTATTCCCTGATCTATGGAGAAAGATATATAATAGATAGATACTCAGCAATATCCCTATATATATATAGTAGCGCAAACTTGTCAAGAAGCAAGTGCCAAAAAAATACTGTGCCCACTGCACAAAAGTCCGAAATGCAATATATATATGATATGTCACATAGGCAGCAGGAAAAAGTTCAAAAGGGTTTTATTAAATAAAAATAAAACATAAGGTAACACACTCACATGTTAATAAAACCCTTTTAAACGGTATCACGCTATTGGGATTATGTTCTCTCCTCCCCATATGCTGCTGAGCTTTTTTTGACTGCGCTGGTGCGATTCCTGTTGTGGATACTCTGGACCAGTGACCATCATTATAAGCCTGAATGCTCAAACACGAAAGTGGGTTGGGCCACAGCATCTGGTGAGTGGGCAATTCTCCTCCCCCCTTGGAGCACGGTGGTGGTGGTGATCCTTTTGAGAAACACGTCTTCGTACATTATCATCCCAGGAGATAGAGTGAAGGATTATGGACTGTTTGAGTCATTTCTGAACTTTTTCCTGCTGCCTATGTGACATCTATTGCATTTCGGACTTTTGTGCAGTGGGCACAGTATTTTTTTGGCACTTGCTTCTTGACAAGTTTGCGCTACTATATATATATATAGGGATATTGCTGAGTATCTATCTATTATATATCTTTCTCCATATGTTTTAGTTAAGTAGCTGCATAGCCAATTTATTTATTGGTGAGTGGTCCTCATTTGAAGCGCTTGGGATAGCTTATACCTTTATTTGGTTTTCGTTGGGCATTTAAGCTGTCATATTATATATTCCCTGATCTATGCCTTTTCTCTGGTGCAGCTGATACCGCGTCTGTTGCGCAGGATCCAGCTGGAGGGGAAACCAGTAATTCTGGTAGCTCCAGCTTGGCCGAGGAGGATTTGGTATGCACAGTGACGAGGCCCTGGGTTCTTCCACTGCGAGCCGGACCTACTCTCTCAAGGTCCGATATTCCACCCTGCTGTACAGTCTCTAAATTTGACGGCTTGGCTGTTGAAGCCTTAATCTTGGAAGAGCAGGGTGTATCTGGTCCCGCAGTTCATAAAGGCCAGGAAGCCAGTCTCTAGTAATATTTATTACAGGGTCTGGAAATTCTACATTGCCTAGTGTGAAGCCAGGAAATGGCATCCCTGCAAATATATAATCGGGAGAATTTTATCCTTCCTGCATACAGGGGTAGATATGAAATGAGCCCTGAGCACGATTAAAGGGCAGATTTCAGCTTTATCATTTTTTTTTTCCAGGTACCAATCACTTCCCATTCGTTGGTTTAAACCTTCGTCCGGGGAATATTGCGTTTGCTTCCTCCAGTGAAGTCACCGTTGTGTCTTTGGGACTTAAATTTGGTGTTGGCAGTTTTGCAAAAACATCCTTTTGAACCTCTGGGGCAGGTTCCCCTGGTTCTTTTGACCATGAAACTAGCCTTTTTGATTGCGATAACTTTGGCTAGAAGGGTATCGGAACTAGCAGCTCTTTCTTGTAAAGAGCCATTCTTGATATTTTATCAAGATAGGGTGATTTTACATCCTTACCCAGATTTTTTTTGCCCAAGGTAGTGTCCTCCTTTCATTTGAATCAGAAAATTATACTACCTTCTTTTTTCCAGATCCTCACTCAGAGGAGGAAGGAACATTATGTGGAGGGTGCAACAGCCACTGACCGCTAAGCCGTCCATGGGGGGTGCCGTCAGTCAGAAAGGAATGCTAGCAACACACGGACATTCCCAAGTTGAGACATCCCGGCGAAGATGGATCTCCGCAGGCTCGTTCCAAGACCTCAGGGGCACTGTCATTGCAAGGCCTGGGCGCACCAATGACCTGCTGGGCTCGTTGGCAGGCTGGGACTCCATAAGGATCTAGATTACCAGTGCGAGGCCCAGCTCTGCTCTCGCTTGTAGTCCTCTAGGGATCCCCCTGACTAACTAGCGATAGTGAGTGAAATAAAAGACTATTATCAAAGAAAAATTAGTTTTTAAAATGAAAAAAAAAAAAAAAACAAAAGAACTGAGACATAGGTCCCACCTGGGAAGACCTAGACCTACTCCTGACGCTAGGCAGCATTAAACTGGAGAACAGTGCTAACTGTGTCAGGATAATGGCTGAGGGACAGCCCCATAGAGGTGTGTCTAAGTGTGAAGTTTTTTATTTACCATTTCACTGCCTAGCTACTCCTGCAGAGGGCGCCATTACCCACTTGTGAAGGTATACCGAGCGGGCTGCGACTGTCAGAGGACGTAAGAGAAATGTGATTTTAAATACTGTATTATTGATAATGAAAACTGCACTTCTTTTTTTATGTTGTGTTCCACTTGCACATGTGCTCAAGTTTGGCCGCAGCGCAGGTGTAGCTCAGGATACCCGCGGTTTTCATGTGCATTACCTGTGGTTTCTCAAACTATGTCCTACATTTTTGGTGCATTTTCTGAAAGCACACCAAAAATGAGGGACATAATAGAAGTCTAAAGGAAACCACAGGAAATGCACATGAAAACAGCGGGTATCCTGCGCTATACCTGCGCTGCGGCCAAACTGTAGCCAGATGTGCAAGCGGAATACAACATAAAAAAAGAAGTGCAGTTCCCATTATCAATAATACAGTATTTAAAACCCACATATCTTATTTATATTACAAGAAATAACCATTACAAGGTAATGAAATGTCATATCATATAATTATTGTACCTCACGAAGCTCAGAGGAGCCACTGAAGAGCCTCCTCCCTGTTATTCCTTCTCTCCTCACAGGCTCACACAGTCTGCTGTAACTCCCTCAGCAAAAAGCGCATCAGCCAGCAGCACCAGGGACCCGTGGCTCTCACCTCCAAGCAAGCCCGTTGTATGCCCGATCCTGCCCATAGCATACGATGACATCATCAGTTGGCAAGACGCAGTCAGGAGGCCCGCAGAGCTTCCCCAGCGCATGTGGCAGTGGGAAGTGAACTTAGACCGGCCCCTCTGTCACTAATAAATGGTGAACAGTTTTTTGATAAGATGGCTGCAAGTTGGGGTCATTTTGCCGCAGCACACCAGGGTGCCGCGGCACTCTGGTTAAGAAACCCTGGTCTAGAAGACATGGAGCTGTGTCCATCAGTGAATGAAAGAGAAATGTATTTTACATTCACACCAGTCCCTGCCCGTAAGGAGCTTATAAACTTGGTTCAAAAATATGAAATCAGATTATGTACATAGAGGAAATCACACAATAAGAAAAACATATAAAACATTTTATTGCTTTATGGCTTGTCGTCCTAGAGTTTTCCAGCATGAAGGATATAAAACTTACAGCATATTTATCCAGAGAGCGGTGTGATATAACCAAAGCCAATGCCAAGTTCACACAGGTGGTAGTCTCTACCTCCCCACTAAAAAGCGATCCCCCCTTATCCTAGGGTGGAAAATCATGATGATGCTGCTGCCACCCCCTACATGATTTTTTCTTCTTTCCCCCAAATTGAGTTTTTGCTTAGAAACAACATGGCGCAATGGGCAATTTTGATGTGTGCTGAAACCAGGAGATACATTTTCCACACTCACCATGTGTGCAGCCCCCTCTGGCTGCTAGGATAGGCTTTCTTTGGATGGTCGGGGGGGGGGGGGCAGTAAAACCGTTTTTACCACCCGTATGCACAAGGCCTTAGGAATACACCACAAATATGGATAATACAATGTTTATATGTCTGGAAAATTATACATTCATATAAAGAAACAATTCATAGTCAAAGTTTTTACAAAATGTAACATTTAAGGTCAAGGCGGTAACAGGAACATTCTGCCTTATTCTCCAAATGCTATCCGATCCGAGTGTCACAGGGACCAATCACAGGCTGACGCTCCTAGGTTACCCAGAATCCTTCAATGGAATTAGACAGGTGCACTTTCCATCATCCATATCTCATTATTGCACATATTGCATCTAATAAGTGCTTTATTGTATTAGCCCCTGAGATCGCAACTATGAGAACCCTGAGAAGATGATTGGGAAACACCGTACATGCAGCCACTACAGATTATGCCATCAACAGAGAAAAATTGCATATGGAGAGGTTTTCTAGACTGGAAAGGTTGGGGACGTTTGTACATTTCTTCGCACTATGGGGCAGATTTAAAAATAAAAAATATATATATCATTTTTTGTCCTGTCAAACGTCATGTACATTCAGCTGGTGCAAAATTGAGTTTTTTTAGGCTATTTTTGCTGTAGGTCAAATGTTCTTCATTCATACACAATAGAATGAATAAGGAAAGCACTGCATTATGGCCACTAGATGGAGCTGATAATCACTGGAGATAAATATTTATTATAATTTTCAGCTCCATCTAGTGGTCACAATGTGGTATTTCATTAGTCACTATGGAGAACATTCAAACTGCAGTTAAAATAGGCTAATAACATTCAACTTTGCCCTGAAAGGCACAGAACGAATATACATGTAGCTTCACAGGAATGAATAGCACTGAAAATTTTTGTATAACTTCACTCCTAGTTAAAAAAAATTATTCCCAACAAACTTAAAGTAAGAAGCAAAAACTGGTGGGGGGGGTCAAAGAAGGGACCTCCTATTTTTATGGTCAGAACACGCCCACATTTAGTCATTTGCTCTCATCATGTAATTATAGTGAAAAAAACAGTGGAAGGTTTAATAAAAAATGATAGTTTGCTAAGAGGTCAGATTCCAAAAAAGAAAATCTTCCTGATTCTCTGCGAGTGAAAATCCAGCGTTTCTCTGATCATTCCTCAAAACACAACAAAAAAATCTCTGTATTCATCATTCACATATCTTGCATCTCTCACATATACTGGGACAGAGATTGCTGATTATCAGAAGAACAGTAAGGCCCCTTTCACACTTGTGCAACTTGTCCTGCGATTTGGGACTGCAAAAGCACATGACGAGTCGTATGCCATGATTTCCAATGAGTACCGTTCATATCTGTGCGGCTTCAAGTCTCAATGACTTCAAAGTAGTCCCTGCACTACTTTGGTCAGACTGATGCATTTTGGGAAGTCCATAGACCTCAAGATTACACAGACATTGCTTCAGGTCGTAGAAAAAAAAAATAAGTGTGATTTTTTTTTTTTTTTTAAGGTCGCACAAATGTGAAAGGGGCCTTAAAGTTGAACACTGGTGTGCGCAGGCTATTGCATTAGAGGGTGCACCTCAGAGCACACACACGCGTGTATAGCAGCAGAGCAGTGGACGGTGGCAGTAGTTTTTTTTTTTTTTATTTAGGAGCCCCATTATGGGGCTTTGGTGAAATCTCAAGGGTCCAAAACAGACCCCTGATGTCTCAGTTTTGAGATAGAGAAATAAACTGAGGACAGAAAATCCCCAGTCATTTTCTACAGCCTGCAGTAAAAATAGATTACTAGGATTCAGTTAAGAATGAAGACCAGAGTGATCGGTACAGATCACTCACTGTGTTCATTCAGAAAAGGACAGCCAGTTAATGAAATATTTACCAGCCCCTTTCCTTGCTGCTGAGAGGAGGGAAGCTGGCAGCACTGCAGGGGGGAGAAAGCCAGCTTCCATCTGTCCCTCTCCGGAGCAGGGAAAAGGGCGGGGGAGAGAAGCTGGCAGCACTGCAGGGGGAGACAGCCAGCTTCCCTCCCCTCCTCTGTGGAGCAGGGAAAGGTGTGGGGAGAGAAGCTGGCAGCACTGCAAAGGGGGGAGACAGCCAGCTTCCCTCCCCTCCTCTCTGGAGCAGGGAAAGAAGCTGGCAGCACTGCAGGGGGGAGACATCCAGCTTCCCTTCCCTCCCCTCCTCTGTGGAGTGGGGAAAGAGGCAAGGAGAGAAGCTGGCAGCACTGCAAAGGGGGGAGACAGCCAGCTTTCCTCCCCTCCTCTCTGGAGCTGGGAAAGGGGCAAAGAGAGAAGCTGCCAGCACTGCAGGGGGAGACAGCCAGCTTCCCTCCCCTCTTCTCTGGAGTGGGGAAAGGGGCGAGGAGAGAAGCTGGCAGCACTGCAAAGGGGGGAGACAGCCAGCTTCCCCCCCCCCCTCCTCTCCGGAGCAGGGAAAGGGGGAAGGAGAGAAGCTGGCAGCACTGCAGGCGAGAAGACTGCCAGCTTCCCTCCCCTCCTCTTCAGGGCTGGGAAAGGGGCAAGGAGAGAAGCTGGTAGCACTGCAAAGGGGGGAGACAGCCAGCTTTCCTCCCCTCCTCTCTGGAGCTGGGAAAGGGGCGGGGAGAGAAGCTGGCAGCACTGCAGGGGAGAAGACTGCCAGCTTCCCTCACCTCCTCTCTGGAGCTGGGAAAGGGGCGAGGAGAGAAGCTGTCAGCATTGCAGGGGGAAACAGCCAGCTTCCCTCCCCTCCTCTCTGGAGTGGGGAAAGGGGCGAGGAGAGAAGCTGGCAGCACTGCAAAGGGGGGGAGACAGCCAGCTTCCCTCCCCTCCTCTCTGGAGCAGGGAAAGGGGCAAGGAGAGAAGCTGGCAGCACTGCAGGGGGGAGACAGCCAGCTTCCCTCCCCTCCTCTCTGGAGCTGGGAAAGGGGCGAGGAGAGAAGCTGGCAGCACTGCAGGGGAGAAGACTGCCAGCTTCCCTCCCCTTCTCTTCGGAGCTGGGAAAGGGGCGAGGAGAGAAGCTGGCAGCACTGCAGGGGAGAAGACTGCCAGCTTCCCTCCCCTCCTCTTCGGAGCTGGGAAAGGGGCGAGGAGAGAAGCTGGCAGCACTGCAAAGTGGGAAGACAGCCAGCTTCCCTCCCCTCCGCAGCAGGGAAAGGGGCAGGGAGAGAAGCTGGCAGCACTGCAGGGGGGAGACGGGAAGCATGGGGAAATCATGACACAGGGTGTCAAATAGTCATGGATGAACCAAAAAACAAGGGAGCGCAAATAGTGTAACACTGCTAAAATGTATTAAGTATAAATAAACCAAATTGCACTTACAAACATCTCGTGATAAGGAGCGTATACAGATGCAAAGGTAGGCTGACAGCAGCGTGGCCATGACTATTTGACGGAGTGGGAGCCTTTCTGGTGTGACGGTATATCTGCTATAACATCTTCACCTCAACATCCGTGGTTTGCCTACCCTTTCGGATCATCTATCCACAGTTTAACAAGCTGGTTTGACCCAGGTGCTATATGGCACTCGGAGTCCTACTGTTCTGGTGAGCATAATGAGCATAATATATCTCCATATCTTGTTGTTGTTGGGATCCAGTGAGCACTTGATCATCACCGATCACCGTAGTGGACAGTCATGTCACCTTACACTTGGGATTGTTGATTTCACGTTTACTTTAACACTTTTGGAATTTATTATTTTGACTTACCATTATTTGACTTACACATTTTTAGATTATTCACTTTCACGTGTTATTTTTCATTGATTTACATTTATTGTACACTAGTGCTGCGCTTTTTTAGATTATCTTAGTTTAAAAAACAAACTTCTAGCATTTTTTTCCTCAATTTTTTGGAGAGAGTGGGGCACGTACAGCTATAGAAGTTGTGTGGACGGTTTAGAACCTCGGTCTGCTTTCCATCACTTCCTGTGTGGTCGGTGGAACGGGAAATTAAAGTAAATCCCCCCCCCAGCACATACACTTACAACCTGGATGAGGTTTTAAGCTTTCTTTTCCCCACCCTCCTTCACACTAAATGGAAATGTTTTGGCTGGAGTTCCACTTTAAAAAGTCTGCTAAAACAATAAAAAACAACAAATTATAAAAATGTACAAAATTGCATAATAATAAAAAGGAGATACAAATAACGTATCAGTGTGGATCCTCCAGAAATCTACTGGACATGACAGAAAAAGGCACTGAGTTTTACATTCATCTTTGTAAATAGATGGGGGGGTCCATTCCCCAATAGAATTTGTGGAACACACTCCCATCCCCCGCTCCAGACAGTGATCCCTTCCCATTGGGGTTTTAAAAGAATTACAGATTGGTGGATCATCACCCCCCTCACCCTTCACTCAAATATGGATCAACGATCCCATGAGTGGATATGGATTCGTTATGAATGGCTTGCGAATATCCAACCTCCATGATACTCAGAGGAAGATCTTCGTTACGTGGGAAGATGTAGATATGTTGATGGGTTGCTCATATTCATCCTCCATTATATTCGGAGAATCATCTTCATGGATCCCATGGGTGGTGGTGGATTCATTGTGGATTGGTTGCGGATATCCAACCTCCATGATACTCAGAGGAAGATCTTCAAAGATTCTGTGGGAAGATGTAGATATGTTGATGGCTTGCTCATATTCATCCTCCATTATATTCAGGGAATCATCTTCATGGATCCCATGGGTGGTGGTGGATTCACTGTGGATTGGTTGTGAATATCCAACCTCCATGATACTCAGAGGAAGATCTTCAAAGATTCTGTGGGAAGATGTAGATATGTTGATGGGTTGCTCATATTCATCCACCGTTATATTCGGATAATCATCTTCATGGATCCCATGGATGGCGGTGGATTCACTGTGGATTGGTTGTGAATATCCAACCTCCATGATACTCAGAGGAAGATCTTCAAAGATTCTGTGAGAATATGTAGATATGTTGATGGGTTGCTCATATTCATCCTCCATTAAATTCAGAGAATCATCTTCATGGATCCCATGGGTGGTGGTGGATTCACTGTGGATAGGTTGTGAATATCTAACCTCCATGATACTCAGAGGAAGATCTTCAAAGATTCTGTGGGAAGATGTAGATATGTTGATGGGCTGCTCATATTCATCCTCCATTATATTCGGAGAATCATCTTCATGGATCCCATGGATGGCGGTGGATTCATTGTGTATTGGTTGTGGATATCCAACCTCCATGATACTCAGAGGAAGATCTTCAAAGATTCTGTGGGAAGATGTAGATATGTTGATGGCTTGCTCCTATTCATCCTCCTTTATATTCGGAGAATCATCTTCATGGATCCCATGGATGGGGGTGGATTCACTGTGGATTGGTTGTGAATATCCAACCTCCATGATGCGAAGAGGTAGATCTTTACTTTCCTCTTTGCAACACATCTAGAAATAAAAAAACACAGCTATGGTCAGGTGATTGAGCAATACATCACTGTCCTATTACCTGAAGTCAGCGGTTCCCAAAAAGTATTTGTCTTGTATATCCATCATAAGAGTTTAACAACTGTGCTGTTTGGAACCAACACCAATATCTCACCTATATGTGTACTAGAAGGCACAATGTAGTTTAGAGCAGCCTTTTTTAACCAGGGTGCCAAGGCACCCTGGGGTGCTTTGAGGTTTCTTCAGGGGTGCCTTGGCAAAATGCCAAAAAATTGCACCAAAATTGTATACAAGCCAGCCTGTAGATGAAGCTGCCTTTTAGTTACACAAAGCCACAGGTTTTCGTTGTGCACCATTACATCCTTCTAGCCACCAACCTCCTATTATTATTATACAGGAATAATGTAGTGCCAACAGTTTGTGCAGCGCTTAACAAAATGAAGGCAGACATTACAGTTACAATACAATTTGGTACAAAAGGAATCAGAGGGCCCTACTCGTTAGAGCTTACAATCTAAAAGGGAGGGTCAATTAATACAAAAAGATAATAGCTGTGGGGGATGAGCTGATGGAGAAAGTGAAACAGTGTATTAGTGATGGCCAACCTTGGTACCCCAGATGTTTTGGAACTACATTTCCCATGATGCTCAATTACACTGCAGAGTGCATGATCATCATGGGAAATGTAGTTCCAAAACATCTGGGGTGCAAATGTTCTCCGTCACTGCTATAGACACTCCTAAACCTTGTGGGCAGCCTTCCTAAAAGAGTTTAAGCTGTTATAGATGCAATAGCTTCACAGCCGGTTTCCTAATTTGCAAGCTGTCTTTTGGGAACTGCGTCCTCCAGCAGGCTGAACATCCTCGTAGATCGCTGCAGTGATCTGACCCGGAAGTGGGAGCGGGTACCTGTCAAAACCAGGTACCTGCTCCCCCCCCCCCATAAAAGTGCCAAATGTGGCAGGGGGTGCAAACAAGTGGCACTTCCCCTATTGGGTGAAGTCCTGGTTTAAGCTATTAAATTTGGAGGTAGGTGAAGTCTATTTTCTCCACTGCAGGTGATGCCCCACAGCAGCAATGCAGATAGGTGAGGAAGTTGAGAGGAACTTGGTTACTCTATGGTTTCCTTGGTCACAGGGAGGCAGCTATCCAATTGGATGCCGACACCCCATGTGACTTTGGTGGCCACTTGGATAGGCAGAGTCTATTTAGGGCCCAGGCTGTCAGGTTTGGTGTGCATTATGGGAGTGGTAAGAATAGGGACAGACCACCTGTGTGTTAGGGACAGGCTTAGCATCAGGGAAAGGTTCTGGAGTAGGAAGTGCAGGGACACTCCAGCCTTCCTGGACGCCTCCCTGTTTGGGTACAGACCGGCCAGGCTGCATTCCACTCTACAAGGCAGATGCTGTCAGCACCTCCGACTCCCATTCTGCTGCCGCATTTCTCTTACAACTTGTGAGTGCGCCCGCTCGTGTTGCCTTCCCGACGGTCTGCTGTGTATTGCTGGACTGCTGTTACATTATTGGGTATATTCTCATTACTGCACTTGGACTCCGCACGTCTTCCACCCCCACCGCATCGCGGGTCTTCCACCCCCACCGCATCCCGCGTCTTCCATCCCCCACCGCATCGCGTGGCTTCCAGCCCCACCGCATTGCGTGGCTTCCACCCCCACCGCACCGCGCGTCTTCCACCCCCACCGCATCGCGCGTCTTCCACCCCCACCGAATGACGCGTCTTCCACCCCCACCGAATGACGCGTCTTCCAACCCCACCGCATCCCGCATCTTCCACCCCCACCGCATCGTGCGTTTTCCACCCTCACCGCATCATGCTGCGCCTACCCACAAACTTTGTAAACAGGCTTTTTTTCCACAGCACAGCACAGCTTAAAGTAGAAAGGTAAAATGTATGGAATCTTGGAGCATGCGGTATATGCTTGTGCAAATACAGTATACATTTGAAAGACACAATCTAGTATTACCAATTTTTGGGGGGTAAAATTAGAATTAACTATTCCAGCTCCAGAAGGTTTTACCCCCCTTAATGACTAGGCCATTTTCGGAGATATGGCACTGCATTGTTTTAACTGACAATTGCATGGTCGTGCGACGCTTTAAGCAAATAAAATTGATGTCTCCCCCCCTTTCCACAAATAGATCTTTTTGGTGGCATTTGATCACCGCTGCGGTTTTTATTATTTTTGCACAATAAAAAAAAAATGTGTAAAAAAAAAATATATGTATGTATGTATGTATGTATGTATGTATAAGTGTATATATATATATATATATATATATATATATACACACACACACAATACATATATACACACACAATACATAATCTCACAAAAGTGAGAACACCCCTCACATTTTTGTAAATATTTTATTCTATCTTTTCATGTGACAACACTGAAGAAATTACACTTTGCTACAATGTAAAGTAGTGAGTGTACAGCTTGTATAACAGTGTAAATTTGCTGTCCCCTCAAAATAACTCAACACAGAGCCAATAATGTCTAAACTGCTGGCAACAAAAGTGAGTACACCCCTAAGTGAAAATGTCCAAATTGGGCCCAAATAGCCATTCTCCCTCTCCGGGGTCATGTGACTCATTAGTGTTACAAGGTCTCAGGTGTGAATGGGGAGCAGGTGTGTTAAATTTGGTGTTATCGCTCTCACTCTCTCATACTGGTCACTGGAAGTTCTACATGGCACCTCATGGCAAAGAACTCTCTGAGGATCTGAAAAAAAGAATTGTTGCTCTACATAAAGATGGCCTAGGCTATAAGAAGATTGCCAAGACCCTGAAACTGAGCTGCAGCACGGGGGCCAACACCATACAGTGGTTTAACAGGACAGGTTCCACTCAGAACAGGCTTGGCCATGGTCGACCAAAGAAGTTGAGTGCACGTGCTCAGCCTCATATCCAGAGGTTGTCTTTGGGAAATAGACGTATGAGTTCTGCCAGCATTGCTGCAGAGGCTGAAGGGGTGCGGTGTCAGCCTGTCAGTGCTCAGACCATACGTCGCACACTGCATCAAATTGGTCTGCATGGCTGTCGTCCCAGAAGGAAGCCTCTTCCAAAAATGATGCATAAGAAAGCCCACAAACAGTTTGCTGAAGACAAGCAGACTAAGGACATGGATTACTGGAACCATGTCCTGTGGTCTGATGAGACCAAGATAAACTTATTTGGTTCAGATGGTGTCAAGCGTGTGACGACAACCAGGTGAGGCGTAGAAAGACAAGTGTGTCTTGCCTACAGTCAAGCATGGTGGTGGGAGTGTCATGGTCTGGGGCTGCATGAGTGCTGCCGGCACTGGGGAGCTACAGTTCATTGAGGGAACCATGAATGTCAACATGTACTGTGACATACTGAAGCAGAGCATGATCCCCTCCCTTCAGAGACTGGGCCGTCCGCAGGGCAGTATTCCAACATGATAACGACCCCAAACACACCTCCAAGATGACCACTGCCTTGCTAAAGAAGCTGAGGGTAAAGGTGATGGACTGGCCAATCATGTCTCCAGACCTAAACCCTATTGAACATCTGTGGGGCATCCTCAAACGGAAGGTGGAGGAGCGCAAGGTCTCTAACATCCACCAGCTCTGTGATGTCATCATGGAGGAGTGGAAGAGGACTCCAGTGGCAACCTGTGAAGCTCTGGTAAACTCCATGCCCAAGAGGGTTAAGGCAGTGCTGAAAAATAATGGTGGCCACACAAAACATTGCCACTTTGGGCCCAATTTGGACATTGTTACTTAGGGGTGTACTCACTTTTGTTGCCAGTGGTTTAGACATTAATGGCTGTGTGTTGAGTTATTTTGAGGGGACAGCAAATTTACACTGTTATACAAGCTGTACACTCACTACTTTACATTGTAGCAAAGTGTCATTTCTTCAGTGTTGTCACATGAAAAGATAGAATAAAATATTTACAAAAATGTGAAGGGTGTACTCACTTTTGTGACAAAAATGTATATATATATATATATATATACACACACACACACACACACACACACACACACACACACACATATATTACATACATATTATACTCATACATACATACTCACACACTATAAAAATATAAAGATACACACACTAATTCCAGAACTATCCACTAGAGGGAAACCATAACACATAGGAGGAATCTACTTTTTTTTACAGATAGAAACATTGTAATGGATTCAGAAATAAAAAGAAATAAAAGTAACAACTGTGGCTGAAAGATACACAATTTAGGCCCTGTTAAAGAGGAAGTAAACCCTCCTCTGTAACTTGTACCTATAGGTGATCCTATGATAAGGCTTACCTATAGGTACTGTAAATATCTCCTAAACATGTACCGTTTAGGAGATATTTACCTTACATGTCGCCAGTGACGTCACTGGCGCATGCGCTCTGAAGGAACGGCCGATCGTGCCGTTCCTTCAGAGCCCCGTGCCGTGACTGTCGGCTCTAGCGCGCGTGCGCGGGAGTGACGTCACCGCGGCTCCGGCCAATCAGATGGCCGGATGCCGCGATCCCGGAAGACGGGCGACTAGACATGTCGCCCGTCATAGAGGTGAGTGAGCGGCACGGCGGGGGCTCGTTCTGAGGTAAGTATTGCATAATGAGCTAATATGCGATGCATACTAGCTCATTATGTCTTTCTTTTGCAGGGTGTAAAAAAAAAAAAAAAAACTCAAACGAGTTTACAACCTCTTTAACACTTGAACACATTTTTCAGCTTGTAAAACAAGCAAAATCCCATTCATTTCAATGACCCCTGTTCACATCTGAGAGTTTTGGCGCTTGAAGCAAAACGCCTGAAGCTCAAAAAAGTACAAGAGCTTTTTTGGCAGATTACAAGCATTTTTGTTAGATGTCAATGCATTCCTCCAAACACCTGAAAAAAAAAACAGTGCAGCCTAAAAAAAAAAAAAAAAAAAAAAAAAGATACGCTCAGGTGTGAATGGAGCCTTAGAAAGCTTTGGCCATACTTTTAGGCTCCATTCACACCTGAGCGTATCTTTTTTTTTTTTTTTTTTTTTTTTTAGGCTGCACTGTTTTTTTTGCAGGTGATTGGTGGAAGGCATTGACATCTAACAAAAATGCTTGTAATCTGCCAAAAAAGAAGCTCACGTACTTTGAGCCTCAGAGTTTTGCTTCAGGCAACAAAACGCTCATATGTGAACAGGGACCATTAAAATGAATGGGATTTTGGATGTTGGGCGTTTTGAGAATTCAGAGATGAGCGATTTACAAGCTGAAAAACACTCAGGTGTGAACAGGGCCTTATTCTCTTGCAGTTTTGTTCTCCTGTCACCCAGAATCATCTGATAGATTTCCAGGCTCTGGAAGGGTCCTGACAATATTGTTGGAATTTACCCAGCTGCCAGATTGACAGCTCTAAATACATAAGAGGGAGGGGGAGGGGGAGAAGAGAAATAGGATCACCATGTCGTAAGTGGTCCATATTAGGGATGCACCGATCCGATATTAGGATGGGATATCGGCGCCGATACTGCAACGATAGCTGGATCGGGGGATCGGTAAAATGAACCAATCCACAGGCCAATCCGGTTTTGCTGAGTCCCGGCTCAGCCATCCCTTACTTGGTGTAGTAGTAGTATGGGATGGGAGCCGCTACTTCCTGTATAGGTCCGGTTCACAGGCAGAGTGATATCAGATGCACTCCACCTGTGAATGGAGGAGCCGTACAGAGGAAGCAGCGGCTTTGCTCTGTACTGCAACCGCTTGCTTTGTGTGTGCAGTTCCGGATCAGTACCGGTATCAGCAGATACACAATGCCAGATATTAGTATCGGGACAAAAAAATGTCGGATCGGTGCACCCCTAGTCCATATAGTGATCTTGGTGTGTAGAAATTATCCCTTTCAGGCCATTATGGGGACGCTCTTCACATCAGGAGGAAATAAGGATTTAACCTCCACATACAGAAAGGCTGATGTCACTAAAGAAGTATCATATAGGGAACTTTTTAGCAGTGCACCAAATAAAAGTTGCACTAATTGTGGGAGGGGCTTAAGGCTTGAGCCTATTATTTGTGTACACAGCAACATATACCAAAGTCCTTGTTCCCACAAAATATCCACCTCCCTGCCCAACCATATCTCCTCTACACCCCCCTCCACAGCAGCGGTGGGATTTTCATCTTCTTCATGTGCTGCCCCCTGCCTGCAGTGTACAGCACAGTGAGAGCAACTCAGAGGATCCAACACAAACCTGTGACAGCAAAATAAACCTGATGGGTGGCAGTGCCCAGCATAGGTGCTCTGGGCACCCCTCAGATTTGGAGAGCAATATGAAGTCTCTACTCGGACCTCCCAAATGATGACAAAGAAAACCTGTTAGATATCCCCAACCTTCCCTGCCAGTGCTGTATCTTGGCATAGGCCAACAAGGCCCAGGCCTAGGGCGGTACTTTGCAGGGGGGCAGCAAAAAAGCTTCACCCCACACGGAAACACCCCCCCCAAAAAAAAAAACAGCCTCCTCCCACCTCCTGCACAAAAAGGGTCCCCGCCGGCTTGCACTACACTTTTAGTATAGTGCCAGTCTTATGGGGGGAATTGGGCTGGAGGGCAGGGTCCAGGAGGCAAATCAGTCTGGTACCCCCCATAAAGCGGTCACACTGCTACCTGTTGGATTGATAATACCGGCCGGTGAGGACATTCGGACAGACCACAGGCCGCCGACCACACTTAATATAACTGGCCCAACAACCACCAATGCTGATAAGTGTGGCACTGCAGCCTAATGCTCCGCCTTACCTGCTCCGCCCCCAGCTATGTCAGGCATCATGTCAACAATATAATTTCATTTATTTAAACATCCTTGTCCTATTGAATTGCATCATATACAATTAAGACTTTAATTGTATATGATTGCCATAATATTTTGGACCTGCTCACCTCATATGTGCTATCACAATATGTCACTGGATTAGTAAGATTACTCCGATCCTATAAGATATTTGGACTTGTGTTTGCTGCCACTGATTATTTCACTTATTTGTATAATGACTCTGGACTTCTTATTTACTGTATTATACAAATAAGTGAAATAACCCTATGATCACAATCAGTGGCAGCAAACACAAGTCCAAATTTCTTAAATGAAAGGAGTAATCCTACTAACCCGTGACATAAGGCTGTACTAATGGGCACTGATAAAGCTGCACTGATGGCCACTGATGAGGTGGCACTGATAAGCTGCACTGATATGCTGCACTGGTCGGCACTGATATGCTGCACTTATGGGCACTAATATGCTGCTCTGATGGCCACTGATAAGGTGGCATTGGTGGGTACTGATAAACTGCACTGATGGGCACTAATGAGGCTGCACTGATATGCTGCACTGATGGGCACTGATGAGGCTGCACTGATGGGCATGAGGTGGCACTGATAAGCTTCACTGCTGGGGCTGCACTGATATGCTGCCCTGATGGGCACTGATATGTTGCACTGATTGCCGCTGATGAGGCGGCACTGATAGCTGCACTAATAGGGCTGCACTGATGGGCACTGATAGGCTGCACTGGTGGCCACTGATGGGGCCGCACTGATCTGCTGCACTGATGAGGCTGCACTCATGGGCAGTAATAAGGCTGCACTGATAAGGCTGCGCTGATGGGAACTGATAAGGCTGCATTAATGGGAACTGATAGACTGTGGTTGTGGTCTGTGGTTTACAGATGACAGGTGGGTCATGAACAGGAAGGGGTGTGGTCTTTACAGGAAGGGGTGGGTCATATTCAAATTATGGGGTGCACAAGTTTAGTCAGGCCTAGGGCAGCACAAACCCTAAATACACCACTGTTCCCTGCTCTGTCCAAAATAATGGTTTAGCTTTTGATGGACTTTATAGAAATTGTTTAAATACATAAACCCGGTGTAAAATGTACAAATACACACATATTGATCCAAAGCCATAATAATGTCACTTCAATCTCTGCATGCTATTGTGACGGCATTGCTGGTATGGATAATCGCCATCCAGTGATGTCATTTACTGAACTATTATGTAAAATATTACTCACCAGAACGCGGATAGTCATTCCAGCAGCAATGGGAAGTACTGGGAATGTCTGGAAATTGGAATCTGTCAGAGAAGAAGTTCATATTAATCATTCTGTGAGATATTTTGCAGAGTGTGATAATGCAATGTATAGAAATAGAACTGTGTAATGATATGTAGGATTTATAACTGACCTGTAATATCCCTGAAGCAGAGCAGAATAGAGAAAAACAAACAATGTTACCATTCTGTGTCACACAAGAACATCCCTTATGGCCAATCTATACAGTTCAGGTTTGTGACGGAACTCAACGTCACTGGGAGTGAAAGACAGATACTTAATGGTTTGGATTGCTTCAAGTGGGACAGTAATATTTGTCAGCAATATCTCCCAAGAAATATGAAGATTTATTCCACTTTACACTGTGAGACCTATAGCCTGTTGCCATGGAGTCTGATTCCTAAATAATCATAGCAATACGTAGATGTGTATTCCATGTACTTCAATGTAGGAGATGGACAGACGGTCATTGGCAGTCTTGTCCTATTGTCTGTTTTGAGGTGGGATGTGGATTGTGTTAAGTCTACCTGTCCCATTGTTAAATGTTAATGAGCCCACATTGTTCTGTCCAGATGGCTAGATAATTAGTTCAGGTTAATTATGTTTCTGTATACAAGTTCATTTGCATATGATAATGTAATCAGGCAATCCCTGACCTGTGTGTGGTAATCTGATCAGGAGGGGGAGGTCCATGCTGTAGATAAATTCTGTGTGACTGTTCAATAAAGAGTGATTCCAGTACAAGCTAAGTTGTTGGCTAGCTTTGTATGAGGGCGGCTGGGAAAATCTGGTATAAATGTTCATGACTGGGAGAAGCCGTATACTGACAGAAGTCCACAAGCACAGTGTGGGTTGAGCTTCCATTACAAGGCTATTACCCCAATGTATGGACCTGTCCCAGATAGGAATATTGTGTGCCATCTTAGTCCTTTAGGTTCAGCTTTGGCCATGACCAGTCCAGTTATATAATATTGCCTCTACATGTGGGAGTGAAGCATAACACAAGAAATCTTCTAAACTGCCAGCTATCAGTACATGTAACTATAGGGGCCCCTTGCACACGGGGCCATCCAGCTTTACTGTCCCAGCTGAAGGCAGCCTGACAAAGTATATGGTAGGCTGTAGCTAGATGCTGCAGAGAATGGTACCGGTGTCACTGTATATTCTGGGACAAGGTCCTGGAATGCAGATCTCCTCACTGCAGATCACTCACTGTGTTCATTCAGGATTGTGAACCCCCACCCCCCTTCCTCACCACCTGGAAATAACCCACCTGTGTACTCTCAGCAGCTGTTGGTGGGGGGGAACAACATCAGCACTGTGCGGGAAAAGGGCACACATGGGTCCAAGACAGCAGGGGGAAGGGGGCACAGATACTAGAATCAATCCCCCTGCAGTGCAGCCAGAGGAATAAAAGACAAGTAGAAGCTGGCAGCACTGCACAATAGTCACAAGTGCCAGCACTAAGGCAGTACTGCTGGCCCTCCTGCTAGACAGGTGCCCGGGCCCCCCTTTGGAACTGATGAGGCCTGGGCCCAGTTCAGGAGGGCTGACTGTACTTCTTTATCAGCAGCCCTGCTTGCTAAAGCAAAGCGTTACCAACAACTACATTTTTTTTTATATATTACTGATTTCAAAGCTCATTGCTGCCCTTGCCATGTCTATCAGACTGGCAGCACGATGCCCAAATGAAGGAGGCAGGCTTGCAATGCTTCTGTGAATTGCAAAGCAGTGGTCAAATGTTGTCAGCCTGCAACAGGAAGTGCCGTTACTGGCAGGATTCCCCCCCCCCCCCAGGATGATCACTCCCGCAAAGCGCCATATGGGTACCGTGATTCGCTGGAACTTGGCGACTTATATCTGTGGCGGCTGGTCGGCAAGTGGTTAGAACGCACACCAATCGCCCAAAATATATTTTTTTTTTCCTAGGGAAGTATTGTCCATAACCCCACCAGGTACAGCGTTTTAGGAATCTAACTAGAACTAAATATAAAATGTTATTTAAAATACAAAAATTAAATACATTTAAGGCCCCTTTCACACTTGTGCGACTTAAAGTCGCCATGATTTTGACTGTACTTGAAGCAATGCATGTGTCTTTGGACCTCAAAACGCATTAAAAATCGGCCAAAAGTAGTGCAGGGACTACGTTGAAGTCGTTGCGAGTTGAAGTCGCACAGATATGAACTGTACTCATGGAGAATGACTTCTCATGCAACTTTGCAGTTCCAAATCGCAGGACGTCGCACAAGTGTGAAAGGGGCCTAAAACAGATATGTGGGCATGTGCGGTTTTGTTGAGAAGCGTTTTATTGTTGTAAAGAGTATTCTGATACGTTTTGTTATGTATACAATGATCTTATCTAATATTTTTATTTTTCCAAATCAAAGATCTTCTTTGCAGAAGGCTTCAAGTGATTCTGCTGCTGAAGCAGCTCAGACCAGAATGTCGGGCAGGATGGAAACTTGCTAAACTCCGGTATTAGCAGCGTTGGATCATCTCACACAGGAAACCTGTTAGAGAGCAGCCACCCTGTGTGCTGATAGTGCCAGCTGCGTGTGAAGGAGCGGCCACTAGGGGGCACCAATACATTTCCAAGGATTACTTTCTTTTGCAAATTTTGAGTTTCCTGAGCGAGTTTCCAGTCTGTTACTATAGAAATCTCTGGCTGCCTGCATACTGTGACTGTGGTTGTCATTCGGGAGGAGCAGAAGATACTTTACTATAAGATTTGGTTTTATTTCCATTAAGTCTGTACAGCTTTCACCTTCTCCTGTACTCTTATTGGAAATCTCGCCTCTGCTCCGTAATCTTACCTTCAATTTCCAGCCGAAATTCCCGGATCTCCTCACTGACCGGGTTTGTGATCCTGACCCGGAATCTCCTCTCGGCGTCGTCTCTCTGCACACTGGGGATAATCAGCGTCCTATTGTCATCTATCAGCCGGTATCTTTCAGGGAGAGGCTCCCCGTCCACCTCCCAGGTCACAGCGCTCTCTTCTCCAGAGAACTGGACGCTCACAGCCATCTCCTCACCCAGCCGGCTGCCATTACTGGTGATGTTGGAGATGAGAACCGGATCTGGAATGAGGAAAATTACAGATTATACACCATTATTCAATTGTGTGTTTAGGAGCTCAAAACCTGAACTGTGCATTACAGATATATAACATTTAGGGTATATTTACAAACACATATGCAGGAAGATGTGCAAAGCTATAATATATACACACACGCAATATATTTATGTATTATTTTGTTGTGACATGCAGTGATGAAGCTCAGGGGGAGGAAAAAAGGACATGGGGGGCCTCCTGGAGCCTGGGGAGGACCAAAAAAAAAATGGCAAGGGGGGCCAGTCATTGCAAAAGCCAGGCACACAGAGGCTGAGGATGGAGGGCAGAGCCAGGAACACAGGGGCTGGGGATGGAGGGCGGAGCCAGGAACACAGGGGCTGAGGATGGAGGGCGGAGCAAGGTGCACAGGGGCTGAGGATGGAGGGCGGAGCCAGGAACACAGGGGCTGAGGATGGAGGGCAGAGCCAGGTGCACAGGGGCTGAGGACAGAGTGCGCCGCCGACACAGATCGCATGGCTGTTTACACCTGTACGAACCGATTCCTATCCAAACTGACAGTTCTGTGTCAGCGGCGTGCACTGTGTCAGAGCACGCCGCCGAGACAGAGCACTCCGCCGACGCACTGTGTCAGAGCACGCCGCCGAGACAGAGCACTCCGCCGACGTCCGCCGCCGACACAGAGCGCGCCGCTTACACAGAGCGCACCACCGTCACAGCGCTCGCCTGCACCTTATATACAACACAAACCACAATCAGCGAGACATACATTATATCATCTCCGCCTTCCCCGCTCATATCCAATCAGCAGAAGGGATGCAATTAGAAGATTACTTATCTACGCCCATAAATGACTGATATCCAATCAGCTCGCAGGGTAGGGAATAAGAAAGAGAAACCCAGTAAATACACTGTGGCCGCGGCGCCGCGCTTTGTCGGCGTCACGCACTGTGGCCGCGTCGGTGCCGCCGACAAAGCGTGCGCCGCCGCGGCCACAGTGTGCGCGCCGCCACGGCCACAGTGCGTGCCGCCGACAAAGCGCGCGGCCACAAGGTGTGCGCCACTGTGGCCACAGTGCGTGCCGCCGACAGAGCGCGCACCACCACTGTCACAGTGTGCGCGCCGCCGCGGCCACAGTGCGTGCCGCCGACAAAGCACGCGCCGCCGCGGCCACAGTGTGCGCGCCGCCACGGCCACAGTGCGTGACGCCGACAAAGCCTGCGCCAGCGCGGCCACTGTGTGCGCACCGCCGACAAAGCGTGCTGCCGACAAAGCGTGTGGCCACAGTGCGTGCCGCTGACAAAGTGCACGCCGCCGCGGCCACAGTGCGTGCTGCCGACAAAGCGCGTGGCCACAATGCGTGCCACAGACAAAGCGCGTGCCGCCGCGGCCACAGTGTGCGCGCCGCCGAGGCCACAGTGCGTGCCGCCGACAAAGCGCGCGCCGGCGCGGCCACTGTGTGCACGCCGCCGCGGCCACAGTGTGCGCGCCGCCGTGGCCACAGTGCGTGCCGCCGACAAAGCGCGCGTCGCCGCCGCGGCTACAGTGTGCGCGCCGCCGCGGCCACAGTGTGCGTGCCACCGCGGCCACAGTGCGTGCCGCCGACAAAGCGCGAGCCGCCGCGGCCACAGTGTGCGCGCCGCCGCAGCCACAGTGCGTGCTGCCGACAAAGCGCGCGGCCACAGTGCGTGCCGCTGACAAAGCGAGTGCCGCCACGGCCACTGTGTACGCGCCGGCGCGGCCACAGTGCTTGTCGCCGACAAAGTGCGCGCCGCCGCGGCCACAGTGCGCGCTGCCGACAAAGCGCGTGGCCACAGTGCGTGCCGCTGACAAAGCACATGCCACCGCAGCCACATTGTGCGCGCCGCCGTGGCCATAGTGCGTGCCGCCGACAAAGCACGCGCCGCCGCGGCCACAGTGTGCACGCCGCCGCGGCCACAGTGCGTGACGCCAACATAGTTCGCGCCGGCGCGGCCACAGTGTGTGACGCCGACGGCGTGACACCACAGTGCGTGACCACTGGGGTCAGTGACGCGCTCTATTTCAGCGGTGTGCTCTGTGTCAGCGACACCCTGTTTCTGCCGCCACAGTATGCCGCCACCGCCACAGTGCACAGGAATGTAAAAAGTAAAAAATTGTAGAGTCCCCTTAGATCAGCGGCGGTGAGTGTAGATGAAAGATCAGTCAACCACTTCCCCCTTGAGGGTTCTTTGCGGTTTATAAATTTTCCAGTTTACAAGTGTAAGACAGCAGAGGGGTGAAACCAAAACCTCTCTATGATAGTTGCACTATGACTGCAGCTTCGCATGGTGACTCAGGAAAGTGTTTTCGCAGCCAAAACAGCTGCAGCTGAAGTGTCTCCAAATGAGAAATGGGAAAATAGAGCCCCCAATTCTTAACATGCACCCAATAAATATCAAGCATTCATTCAATTGAAAAAAAATTGTTGAACCCAGCAAAGAAAAAAAACCCTTCTTGATTGTATTTATAGCTGAACTAAACTGTATCTTAGCACCGCAAACTACTTTAGTTTGTTGAGAAATCTCTTTGAAAAACACCCCTAGCATTTCTAGCCGTGGCCATCTTGAGTAAAGCTGGATACACACTATGCAACTTTTGTGGTTAGATTTCCTTCAGATTTACCTTTTCTATGTACAAGGGCATGCCTGATTGCATACAAATTGAAAGTGTTTAGGTTTGACCTCATATTATATGGTTTTGGTAAGTCTAAAGGAAAAAGTCTTCAGAAAATCTTATAGTGTGTATGGCCCAATAGGGCAGATGATTCATGTTAAATTACTTACTTGAATCAGTGCTGTATCTTGGCCTAGGACGACAAGGCCCAGGCCTAGGGTGGCACTTTGCAGGGGGGACAGCAAAAAATCTACACCCAGCACGTAATAAAAAAAAAAAAAAATGCCTCCTCCCACCTCCCACACGAAAAGGGTCCCCGCCAGCTTGCCTTATACTTTTAATATAGTGCCAGTCTTATGGGGCAAATTGGGCTGGAGGGCAGGGTCCAGGATGCAAATCAGTCTGGCAGCTCCATAAAGCGGTCACACTGCTACCTGTGGGTATGATAATACCGGCCGGTGAGGACATTCGGACAGACGGCAGGCTGCCGATCACACTTAATACAACTGGCCTGGCGGCCGCCAATGCTAAAAAAGGTGGCACTGCAGCCTAATGCTCCGCCTACCCTCCACTGCCCCCGGGTATGGCGGGCATCATGTCAATAATATAATTTCATTTCTTTAAACATCCTTGTCCTTTAGCGAGCGTATTGAATTGCATCATATACAATTAAGACTTTAAACTTTATATGACGACAATAATATTTTGGACCTGCTCACCTCATATGCCCTATCCCAATATGTCACTGGATTAGTAAGATTACTCCGATCTTATAAGATATTTGGACTTGTGTTTGCTGCCACTGATTATTTCACTTATTTACATAATGACTATGGACTTCCTATTTATTATACAAATAAGTGAAATAATCCTATAATTACAATCAGTGGCAGCAAACACAAGTCCAAATATCTTATAAGATTGGAGTAATCTTACTAATCCAGTGACATAAGGCTGCACTGATGGGCACTAATAAGGTTGTGCTGCACTGATGGCAACTGATGAGGTAGCACTGATAAGCTGCATTGATAAGACAGCACCGATAGGCACTGATATGCTGCATTGATGGGCGCTTATAGGTTGCACTGATGGGCACTAATATGCTGCACTGATAGACATTGATATGCTCCACTGACGGGCACTAATTGGCTGCACTAATGAGCACTAATATGCTGCTCTGATGGCCACTGATGAGGCGGCAATGGTGGGTACTGATAAACTGCACTGATGGGCACAAATGAGGCTGCACTGATAAGCTTTACTGATAGAGCTGCACTGATATGCTGCTCGATGGGCACTGATATGTTGCACTGATGGGCACTGATATGTTGCACTGATGAGGCTGCACTGATGGGCACTGATGAGAAGGCAATGGTGGGCACGAATGAGGCTGCACTGATAAGCTTTACTGATAGAGCTGCACTGATATGCTGATCAATGGGCACTAATATGTTGCACTGATGAGGCTGCACTCATGGCCACTGATGAGGCAGCACTGATAAGCTGCACTGATTTGATGCACTGATAGGCTGCACTGGTGGCCACTTATGAGGCTGCACTGATATGCTGTACTGATTAGGCTGCATTGATGGGCAGTAATGAGGCTGCACTGATGGGCACTGGTAAGGCTGCACCGATGAGGCTTTACCAATGGGCACTGATAGACTGTGGTTGTGGTCTCTGGTTTACAGAGGAAAAGGCGGGTCATAAACAGGTAGGGGTGTGGCCTTTACAGGGAGGGGTGGGTCATATTTAAATTAGGGGGTGCCTAAGTTTAGTCAGGCCTAGGGCAGCACAAAACCTAAATACGCCACTTACTTGAATTCACTTGCCCTTAGCTCAGGCATGCAGGCAGGAGGGCATGGTTAGGTGAGAAAGCTTTTGTCCCAATGAAAGAAAAAGAAAAAATGTCCATGAAGACCCCTGGGATGTATGACATCATTTTGGCCTAGGCCAGAAATCAGGAAGTAACTGAAGAAATGTTAAAAAAAGGTTAACACAAGTAAATATGATATACATTCCTATCTATTTACAAAGGGATTTATCATAGGTAAAGACTAAGTGAGTTTAGTTCTGCTTTAATCTGAGAGGTTCTTCCGTCAGTCTATTTGGAGAATATTGATTATGGAGTGAAGCAGCTTAGCCCCATCTATCTCTGGGAGTACAGGAAGATGGAGGAAGATAGCGGACGTTGGGATCCACCCTCATTTCCACTGGAAGGAAAAGTCCTTTCTCCTCTCTGGTGTGATCTGTGTTGCATGCTGGTCTATGTACACGCTGGGGGTAGTAGTGCCTCGGAGGGGGGGCACAGATGTTGCTCCAATGTGTCAGAGTTCTGTGAAAGTTTCATCTATTAACCACTTGCCAACTGCCTAACCTACATTCAATTCACTGCGGCAAAGTGGCTCTATTGTGCAAAATAATGTACCTACATGTGATTTCGTGCAATAGCCACTAGGTGGCTCAGGCATGCGGCCGGAGGCACGATCGCTCACTGATTGGACAGAGGGGGAGCCAATAAATGCACCCGATGTCTGCTGGCCACCCGCAATCGTTCCAGAGAGAGGCAGAACGGCGGTCTGTCTATGTAAACAAGGCAGATTGTCAAATCTGACAGAGGAGAAGATGGAGATCTTGTGTTTCTACTAAGCAGGAACACGGATCTCTGTCTTCCCCCAGTCAGAGCACCTCCCCCACACAGTTAGCAAGCACTCCCTAGGGCAGTGATGGCTAACCTTGGTACCCCAGATTTTTTTGGAACTGCATTTCCCATGATGCTCAACTACTCTGCAGAGTGCATTAGCATCATGGGAAATGTAGTACTAAAACATCTGTGGTGCCAAGGTTCCCCATCACTGCCCTAGGCTCACATTTAACCCTTTGATCGCCCCTGACGTTGACCCCTTCCCTGCCAGTGTCATTAGTACAGTAACAGTGCATATTTATAGCACTGATCAGTGTAATAATGTCACTGGTCCCCCCAAAAGAAGTGTAGGTTAGGTTTCTGAATTGTCCACCACACTGCCGCAGTCCTGCTAAAAATCGCAGATCACCCCCATTACTAGTAATAAATAAATAAATATAAAAGCCATAAAAATATCCCATAGTTTGTAGACGCGATAACTTTTGCACAAACCAATCAATATACAGTTATTGGGATTTTTTACCAAAAACATGTAGCAGAAAAATTAGTAAAAAAACTTTGTGAAATTTTAGTAAAAAAAAAAAATATTTACTAAAGGCCCGTGCACACGATAAGAAAATCTGAAGGGAAATTTCGTCCGACGACCGATCTGCCGATTTTCGGATTGTTAGTATGGTGCTTTAGACAGCCGACTTTTCGGCTGACAAAATCCTGATGTGCAGGATATAAAATTTTTGTCGTCCGTCAACACAACGTCCGATTTTCGTCTCATTAGTACAGATTTAGACGGGAAAAAATCTTAAGAGCAAGACTAGGCATGCTCAGAGACGAAAGAACACATACAAAGCAATCCAACACATGACATCACTTCTGAAGTAGAATTCTGTCGTACGGGAAAATTCGTATGAAAAAAACCTCTTCACTTTCCACATCAGACTAGCATGCCACAAAAAATGGACGACAGATCGTTCGATAATCTGATCGTGTGTACAAAGCTTGACAATCCGAAAATCGACAGATCGATCGTCGGATGAAAGTTCCCTTCAGATTTTTCTATCGTGTGTACGGGCCTTTAGAGTCAAACGAAAGTCGGTTCAGAGTCAAACGAAAGTCGGTTCAGAGTCAAACGAAAGTCGGTTCAGAGTCAAACGAAAGTCGGTTCAGAGTCAAACGAAAGTCGGTTCAGAGTCCAACGAAAGTCGGTTCAGAGTCCAACGAAAGTCGGTTCAGAGTCAAACGAAAGTCGGTTCAGAGACAAACGAAAGTCTGTTCAGAGACAAACGAAAGTCTGTTCAGAGTCAAGCCCTGTACACACGATAAGAAATTCAGAAGGGAAATTTCGTCCAACGACCGATCTGCCGATTTTCGGAATGTTAGTATGGTGCTTTAGACAGCCGACTCCGACTTTTCGGCTGACAAAATCCTGATGTGCAGGCTATAAAATTTTTGTTGTCTGTAATACAACGTCCGATTTTCGTCTCATTAGTACAGATTTAGACGGAAAAAGTCGGTTCAGGGTAAAAAAAAAAGTCTATTCAGATTCAATAAATCGATAATCTGATCGTGTGTACAGAGCTTGACAATCCGAAAATCGACAGATCGATCGTCGGATGAAAGTTCCCTTCAGATTTTTCTATCGTGTGTACGGGCCTTTAGAGTCAAACGAAAGTCGGTTCAGAGTCAAACGAAAGTCTGTTCAGAGAGTCAAAGGAAAGTCGGTTCAGAGTCAAATGAAAGTCGGTTCAGAGTCAAACGAAAGTCGGTTCAGAGTCAAACGAAAGTCGGTTCACAGAGTCAAACGAAAGTCTGTTCAGAGTCAAACGAAAGTCTGTTCAGAGAGTCAAAGGAAAGTCGGTTCAGATTCAAAGGAAAGTCGGTTCAGATTTAAAGGAAAGTCTGTTAAGAGTCAAAAGAAAGTCTGTTAAGAGTGAAAAGAAAGTCGATTCAGAGTCAAACGAAAGTCGGTTCAGAGTGAAACGAAAGTCGGTTCAGAGTCAAACGAAAGTTGGTTCAGAGTCAAACGAAAGTCGGTTCAGAGTCAAACGAAAGTCTGAAGTCGGTTCAGAGTTAAAAGAAAGTCTGTTTAGAGTCAAAAGAAAGTAGATTCAGAGTCAAACGAAAGTCGGTTCAGAGTCAAAAGAAAAGTCGGTTCAGAGACAGACGAAAGTCTGTTCAGAGACAGACGAAAGTCTGTTCAGAGTCAAGCCCTGTACACACGATAAGAAATTCAGAAGGGAAATTTCGTCCGGCGACCGATCTGCCGATTTTCGGAATGTTAGTATGGTGCTTTAGACAGCCGACTCCGACTTTTCGGCTGACAAAATCCTGATGTGCAGGCTATGAAATTTTTGTTGTCCGTAATACAACGTCTGATTTTCGTCTCATTAGTACAGATTTAGACGGAAAAAGTCGGTTCAGGGTAAAAAAAAAAGTCTGTTCAGATTCAAAGGAAAGTCGGTTCAGAGTCAAACAAAAGTCTGTTGAGAGTCAAACGAAAGTCGGTTCACAGAGTCAAACGAAAGTCTGTTTAGAGTCAAACGAAAGTCGGTTCAGAGTCAAAGGAAAGTCGGTTCAGAGTCAAAGGAAAGTCGGTTCACAGAGTCAAAGGAAAGTCGGTTCACAGAGTTAAACGAAAGTCGGTTCAGAGTCAAATGAAAGTCGGTTCAGATTCAAACGAAAGTCGGTTCAGAGTCAAACGAAAGTCGGTTCAGAGTCAAAGGAAAGTCGGTTCAGAGTCAAAGGAAAGTTGGTTCAGAGTCAAACGAAAGTCTGTTCAGAGACAAACGAAAATCGGTTCAGAGTCAAACGAAAGTCGGTTCAGAGTCAAACGAAAGTCGGTTCAGAGTCAAACGAAAGTCGGTTCAGAGTCAAACGAAAGTCGGTTCACAGAGTCAAACGAAAGTCGGTTCAGAGTCAAAGGAAAGTCGGTTCAGATTCAAAGGAAAGTCGGTTCAGAGTCAAACGAAAGTCGGTTCAGAGTCAAACGAAAGTCGGTTCAGAGTCAAACGAAAAGTCGGCTCAGAGTCAAACGAAAAGTCGGTTCAGAGTCAAACGAAAGTCTGAAGTCGGTTCAGAGTCAAACGAAAGTCTGTTCAGAGACAAACGAAAGTCTGTTCAGAGACAAACCAAAGTCGGTTCAGAGTCAAACGAAAAGTCGGTTCAGAGTCAAACGAAAAGTCTGAAGTCGGTTCAGAGTCAAAAGAAAGTCGATTCAGAGTCAAACGAAAGTCTGTTCAGAGACAAACGAAAGTCTGTTCAGAGACAAACCAAAGTCGGTTCAGAGTCAAACGAAAGTCGGTTCAGAGTCAAACGAAAGTCTGTTCAGAGTCAAGCCCTGTACACACGATAAGAAATTCAGAAGGGAAATTTCGTCCGACGACCGATCTGCCGATTTTCGGAATGTTAGTATGGTGCTTTAGACAGCCGACTCCGACTTTTCGGCTGACAAAATCCTGATGTGCAGGCTATAAAATTTTTGTTGTCCGTAATACAACGTCCGATTTTCGTCTCATTAGTACAGATTTAGACGGAAAAAGTCGGTTCAGGGTAAAAAAAAAAAGTCTATTCAGATTCAAACGAAAGTCGGTTCAGAGTCAAACGAAAGTCGGTTCAGAGTCATTCAAACTAAAGTCTGTTGAGAGTCAAACGAAAGTCTGTTGAGAGTCAAACAAAAGTCGGTTCACAGAGTCAAACGAAAGTCGGTTCACAGAGTCAAACGAAAGTCGGTTCAGAGTCAAACGAAAGTCGGTTCAGAGTCAAACGAAAGTCGGTTCAGAGTCAAACAAAAGTATGTTCAGAGTCAAACGAAAGTATGTTCACAGAGTCAAACGAAAGTCGATTCACAGAGTCAAACGAAAGTCTGTTTAGAGTCAAACGAAAGTCGGCTCAGAGTCAAACGAAAATCGGTTCACAGAGTCAAACGAAAGTCGGTTCAGAGTCAAAACGAAAGTCTGCTCAGAGTCAAACGAAAGTTGGTTCAGAGTCAAACGAAAGTCGGTTCAGAGTCAAACGAAAGTCGGTTCAGAGTCAAACGAAAGTCGGTTCACAGAGTCAAACGAAAGTCTGTTCAGAGTCAAACGAAAGTCTGTTCAGAGAGTCAAAGGAAAGTCGGTTCAGATTCAAAGGAAAGTCGGTTCAGATTTAAAGGAAAGTCTGTTAAGAGTCAAAAGAAAGTCTGTTAAGAGTGAAAAGAAAGTCGATTCAGAGTCAAACGAAAGTCGGTTCAGAGTCAAACGAAAGTCGGTTCAGAGTGAAACGAAAGTCGGTTCAGAGTCAAACGAAAGTTGGTTCAGAGTCAAACGAAAGTCGGTTCAGAGTCAAACGAAAGTCTGAAGTCGGTTCAGAGTTAAAAGAAAGTCTGTTTAGAGTCAAAAGAAAAGTCGGTTCAGAGACAGACGAAAGTCTGTTCAGAGACAGACGAAAGTCTGTTCAGAGTCAAGCCCTGTACACACGATAAGAAATTCAGAAGGGAAATTTCGTCCGGCGACCGATCTGCCGATTTTCGGAATGTTAGTATGGTGCTTTAGACAGCCGACTCCGACTTTTCGGCTGACAAAATCCTGATGTGCAGGCTATGAAATTTTTGTTGTCCGTAATACAACGTCTGATTTTCGTCTCATTAGTACAGATTTAGACGGAAAAAGTCGGTTCAGGGTAAAAAAAAAAGTCTGTTCAGATTCAAAGGAAAGTCGGTTCAGAGTCAAACAAAAGTCTATTGAGAGTCAAACGAAAGTCGGTTCACAGAGTCAAACGAAAGTCTGTTTAGAGTCAAACGAAAGTCGGTTCAGAGTCAAAGGAAAGTCGGTTCAGAGTCAAAGGAAAGTCGGTTCAGAGTCAAAGGAAAGTCGGTTCACAGAGTCAAAGGAAAGTCGGTTCACAGAGTTAAACGAAAGTCGGTTCAGAGTCAAATGAAAGTCGGTTCAGATTCAAACGAAAGTCGGTTCAGAGTCAAACGAAAGTCGGTTCAGAGTCAAAGGAAAGTCGGTTCAGAGTCAAAGGAAAGTTGGTTCAGAGTCAAACGAAAGTCTGTTCAGAGACAAACGAAAATCGGTTCAGAGTCAAACGAAAGTCGGTTCAGAGTCAAACGAAAGTCGGTTCAGAGTCAAACGAAAGTCGGTTCAGAGTCAAACGAAAGTCGGTTCACAGAGTCAAACGAAAGTCGGTTCAGAGTCAAACGAAAGTCGGTTCAGAGTCAAAGGAAAGTCGGTTCAGAGTCAAAGGAAAGTCGGTTCAGAGTCAAACGAAAGTCGGTTCAGAGTCAAACGAAAGTCGGTTCAGAGTCAAACGAAAAGTCGGCTCAGAGTCAAACGAAAAGTCGGTTCAGAGTCAAACGAAAGTCTGAAGTCGGTTCAGAGTCAAACGAAAGTCTGTTCAGAGACAAACGAAAGTCTGTTCAGAGACAAACCAAAGTCGGTTCAGAGTCAAACGAAAAGTCGGTTCAGAGTCAAACGAAAAGTCTGAAGTCGGTTCAGAGTCAAAAGAAAGTCGATTCAGAGTCAAACGAAAGTCTGTTCAGAGACAAACGAAAGTCTGTTCAGAGACAAACCAAAGTCGGTTCAGAGTCAAACGAAAGTCGGTTCAGAGTCAAACGAAAGTCTGTTCAGAGTCAAGCCCTGTACACACGATAAGAAATTCAGAAGGGAAATTTCGTCCGACGACCGATCTGCCGATTTTCGGAATGTTAGTATGGTGCTTTAGACAGCCGACTCCGACTTTTCGGCTGACAAAATCCTGATGTGCAGGCTATAAAATTTTTGTTGTCCGTAATACAACGTCCGATTTTCGTCTCATTAGTACAGATTTAGACGGAAAAAGTCGGTTCAGGGTAAAAAAAAAAAGTCTATTCAGATTCAAACGAAAGTCGGTTCAGAGTCAAACGAAAGTCGGTTCAGAGTCATTCAAACTAAAGTCTGTTGAGAGTCAAACGAAAGTCTGTTGAGAGTCAAACAAAAGTCGGTTCACAGAGTCAAACGAAAGTCGGTTCACAGAGTCAAACGAAAGTCGGTTCAGAGTCAAACGAAAGTCGGTTCAGAGTCAAACGAAAGTCGGTTCAGAGTCAAACAAAAGTCGGTTCAGAGTCAAACAAAAGTATGTTCACAGAGTCAAACGAAAGTCGATTCACAGAGTCAAACGAAAGTCTGTTTAGAGTCAAACGAAAGTCGGCTCAGAGTCAAACGAAAATCGGTTCACAGAGTCAAACGAAAGTCGGTTCAGAGTCAAAACGAAAGTCTGCTCAGAGTCAAACGAAAGTTGGTTCAGAGTCAAACGAAAGTCGGTTCAGAGTCAAACGAAAGTCTGTTCAGAGTCAAACGAAAGTCTGTTCAGAGGCAAACGAAAGTCGGTTCAGAGTCAAACGAAAGTCTGTTCAGAGACAAACGAAAGTCTGTTCAGAGTCAAGCCCTGTACACACGATAAGAAATTCAGAAGGGAAATTTCGTCCGACGACCGATCTGCCGATTTTCGGAATGTTAGTATGGTGCTTTAGACAGCCGACTCCGACTTTTCGGCTGACAAAATCCTGATGTGCAGGCTATAAAATTTTTGTTGTCCGTAATACAACGTCTGATTTTCGTCTCATTAGTACAGATTTAGACGGAAAAAGTCGGTTCAGGGTAAAAAAAAAAGTCTATTCAGATTCAAACGAAAGTCGGTTCAGAGTCAAACGAAAGTCGGTTCAGAGTCATTCAAACTAAAGTCTGTTGAGAGTCAAACGAAAGTCTGTTGAGAGTCAAACGAAAGTCGGTTCACAGAGTCAAACGAAAGTCGGTTCAGAGTCAAACGAAAGTCGGTTCACAGAGTCAAACGAAAGTCGGTTCAGAGTCAAACGAAAGTCGGTTCAGAGTCAAACGAAAGTCGGTTCAGAGTCAAACGAAAGTCGGTTCAGAGTCAAACAAAAGTCGGTTCAGAGTCAAACAAAAGTATGTTCAGAGTCAAATGAAAGTATGTTCAGAGTCAAACGAAAGTCTGTTCACAGAGTCAAACGAAAGTCGATTCACAGAGTCAAACGAAAGTCGATTAACAGAGTCAAACGAAAGTCTGTTTAGAGTCAAACGAAAGTCGGCTCAGAGTCAAACGAAAATCGGTTCACAGAGTCAAACGAAAGTCGGTTCAGAGTCAAAACGAAAGTCTGCTCAGAGTCAAACGAAAGTTGGTTCAGAGTCAAACGAAAGTCGGTTCAGAGTCAAACGAAAGTCTGTTGAGAGTCAAACAAAAGTCGGTTCACAGAGTCAAACGAAAGTCGGTTCACAGAGTCAAACGAAAGTCGGTTCACAGAGTCAAACGAAAGTCGGTTCAGAGTCAAACGAAAGTCGGTTCAGAGTCAAACAAAAGTATGTTCAGAGTCAAACAAAAGTCTGTTCACAGAGTCAAACGAAAGTCGATTCACAGAGTCAAACGAAAGTCGATTCACAGAGTCAAACGAAAGTCTGTTCAGAGTCAAACGAAAGTCTGTTCACAGAGTCAAACGAAAGTCGATTCACAGAGTCAAACGAAAGTCGATTCACAGAGTCAAACGAAAGTCTGTTTAGAGTCAAACGAAAGTCGGCTCAGAGTCAAACGAAAATCGGTTCACAGAGTCAAACGAAAGTCGGTTCAGAGTCAAACGAAAGTTGGTTCAGAGTCAAACGAAAGTCGGTTCAGAGTCAAACGAAAGTCTGTTCACAGAGTCAAACGAAAGTCGATTCACAGAGTCAAACGAAAGTCGATTCACAGAGTCAAACGAAAGTCGGCTCAGAGTCAAACGAAAATCGGTTCACAGCGTCAAACGAAAGTCGGTTCAGAGTCAAACGAAAGTCGGTTCAGAGTCAAACGAAAGTCGGTTCAGAGTCAAACAAAAGTCGGTTCAGAGTCAAACGAAAGTCTGTTCATCGGGGGGGTCCTTCATGGTTTCTTGCATCGGGGCCCTGAAGGTTCTAGTAATGCCACTGCCTCTAGGTATGCCAAAGCCATGGTCCAGCTGGTGTCCTTGGCTCCCACCCTGTAGAGTGCATTGTGGGTCCCTGGTCCCACTTCAGACATACTGGGGTAGGTAAAGAGAAACCCAGCACACCTCTGCAGTTATGGCCAGCAGACCCTTGTATGGAGAGGGGGGTAGCAGTCAGATTCCTGAGGCAGTGCGGGCTGATGATATACTTCTGGCATTAATTGGCCAGAGCGGTCTGGTCCAGGTTGACATAAGTCTGGGGGCAGTCACTGCTGGCTGACAGAGGCTGGAGATCACGTGACTGGCGCGGACTATAAATAAGGAAGTGCACAGATGGTGTTTTACTAAGGCTCCTTTCACACAAACGATCCGATCCGCCTGTCAGTTTTTTAGGCGGATCTGATCGGATCCTCCATGCATCCCTATGGGGCAGCGGATGGCAGCGGAGATCCGCATCCGATCCTGTCCGTGAAATCTGGATGGAGGGAAACCCTATTTTCCATCCGTCCAGGGGATCGGATTGGATGAGAGCGGACAGGCGGTCCATTCTCATCCGATTCCCCCATAGCGGGGCTCTGACACCTCCCTCTCCGCACACAGTGTTGAGATGGAACTGTCATTCGCCTGCTCAGCGGGGATCTGTGGATCGATCCCCCGCTGAGCAGAGAACGGACAGCAGCAGGCAGCGCAGCGTGTGAAAGGAGCCTAAGGGTAGGCAGGATAAGTAGCAGGGGGGGGGGATGGAACAATTTTTAACCACTAGCCGACTCCTCACGTTGCTGCTACTGCAGCAGAGCGGCTCGGCTGGGTCCAGTGACATAGACCTACGTCACTGGATAGCTCCCTCTCTCGGCGGCGCCGTGCGCCGCCTGAGGCTCGATTCTGCTGTATTCAGACACAGCGGGAGTCGGGCCAGGGGAGGAGAGGCGGTGAGGAAACAAAGCGGACGGATCTCCTCTGTGACAGATCACAAGATTCAGCATAGCTGAACCTGCGATCTGTGTCTGTGTCACACAACCCCCTCCCCCACACACGTCAATAAGCATGAGGCACACATTTAACCCCTTGATCACCAACAGTGTTAACCCCTTCCCTGCCAGTGTCATTATTACAGTGACAGTGCATATTTTTAGCACTGATTACTGTATTAATGTCACTGGTACCCCCAAAAGTGTCAAAAATGTCAGTTAGGGGTATGATCTGTCTGCCGCAATCCCACCAAAAAAAAAAAAAAAATCGCAGATCGCCGCCATTACTAGTAAAAAAAAATAAACAATAAAAATGACATAAATCTTTCCCTTAGTTAGTAAATGCGATAACTTTTGCGCAAACCAATCAAAATACGCTTATTGTGATTTTTTTTACCAAAAATATGTAGCAGAAAAATTGGCCTAAAATTAAAAAAATTGTAAATTTTTTGGGGGAATGTTATATATCAGAATGTGAAAAATATATATATATATATTTTTTTAAATTGTCGCTCTTTTTTTCAAAAATTAAAAATTGCACAGGTGATCAAATACCACCAAAAGAAAGCTCTGTTTGTGGGGGGAAAAGGACATAAATTTAATTTGGGTACAGCGTCGCACGACCGCGCAATTATCCATTAAACTAACGCAGTGCCGAATCGCAAAATATGGCCTGGTCAGGAAGGGGGTAAAATCTTCCAGTCTTAAAGCGGTTAAAAATACGCTCATTGAGAATGTTTTTGTCATATGACAAAAATTGAATATGTTGGATATTTTTTAACAGTCAAAATAGAAAATATCAATTTTTTTTGCCAAATTTTCACTTTTTTTATTAATATCGCAAAAAATGAAAAGCGCAGAGATGATCAAATACCACCAAAAGGAAGCTCTGTTTGTGGGAAAAAAAGGACATAAATTTTGTTTGGGTACAGGGTTACATGACCGCGCAATTGTCAGTTAAGGTCGCGCAGTGCCAAGTTGCAAAAAGTGGCCTGGACGTTAAGCAGGAAAATCCTCCGGGGCTAAAGTGGTTAAACCTAGTTAGTGTTAGGCAGTACTTCTATATTAAATCTCAGGGTAGAAGAATAGGGGGGGGGGGGGGTTCTATCAGATAGGTAGTAATGATTGCTGCCCTCTGAAAAGCGATCCGAGGATCATTTAATGTAAATCGAGAATACATGAACTGCAAAGATTATCACAATTTTTTGCCAAAACAATAATGTAATCACAGAACAATGCGGTATTATTCTGTATTTGGCAGTCTGAAGTTTAACATTAACCACTTCTGGACCGGAAGGATTTGCCAGGTGACCAGGCCACTTTTTGTCATTTGGCACTGCGTTACTTTACCTAACAATTGCACGTTCGTGCGACGCTGTAACCTAATAAAAGTGAGGGGTGTACTCACTTTTGTGAGATACTGTACTTTAATATTTGATTTTGGGGCTCCTGTTATACATCAAAGAGAATCCAATCCAAAGAAGACATGAATGTCCATTAATATGAACATTTCATTCCCAATTATGAGTCAGAAATATGAACACAGAGGAAATCACACAATAAGGTAAAGTATAAAACATTTTATTACTGTATGGCTTTGTCCTCCTAGGGTTTTCCAGCATGAAGGATAGAAAATGACAGCATACTTATCCAGACAGCGGTGACATATCCAAAGCCATTGCTAAGTTCACACAGACGCCTGTCTCTATCTCCCCACTGAAAAGCAATCCATGGTGGATCACTTATCAGAGGGTGGTAGATCAGTAGCTTCCAGATGATGAGGTGATGCTGCCACCTCCTAAAGCAGTGGTCCTCAGGGCCACCTAACAGGCCAGGTTTGCAAGATAACTGAAAGACATCACAGATGATATCATTGGCTGCTCAGTGATTGCAGTATTCTAGTCTGCATCTCCCCAAGGAAATACTTAAAATCTGGCCTGTTAGTGGGGTCCAGAGGACCGGAGTTGAGGACCACTGTCCTAAAGGCCTGCATGTTTTTTTTTTTTTCTCAAATAGTGATTTTGCATGGAACCAACACACCCCAAGCCAAGCATCTGCCATGTGGTGGTGCCGCAGTCCCATTGACTTCAATAGACAAGTTTAAAATGTGCTGCAACCTGTCCACCTTGGCACGGCAAGTTACATTTCCCATACCTGTTACATGTGTGCAACCCCCTCCCACTGCCTTGGCTTTCTTCAATGGTCGGGGGGGGGGGGGGGGGGCAGTAAAACCATTTTTACCACCTGTGTGAGTGAAGCCTTAGGAATAAACCACCAATATACAGAATACAATGTTGCTGTTTCTGGAAAATGATACATTCATAGAAAGAAACAATTCATAGACAAAGTATTTACAAAATGTAACATTGTATGTGCTAACAGGAACATTCTGTCTTATTCTCCAATGTTATCTGATCCGAGTGTCACAGGGACCAATCACAGGCTGACACTCCTAGGTGACCCAAAATCCTCCAATGGGATTAGACAGGTGCACTTTACATCATCCATATCTCATTACTGCACATATTCCATCTAATATCTCATTATCACACTTGTATAAAGTACTCAAAACCCATACTTGAGTAAAAGTACAAGTGCTCGATCAAAAAGTGACTTGAGTAGAAGTGGAAGTGCTCTATCAAAAAGTGACTTGAGTAGAAGTACCAAAGTATTCAAAAATTTTTGTACTTAAAGCGGAGTTCCGGGCACAGAAGTCATTTTTCAATAAACATACCCCCGGGACAGTCAGGGCTAGCACATTCCACAATGGCTAGCCTCTGATCTGTCCCGGTTCGCACTTACCTTTTAGAAGAAATACTCACTTATAAAATTTCTTCCACAGCATTTCCATCTCTCTTGTGGGCAGCTAAAGCCGGCGCTGTCCTCTTCTGTGTCTTCTTCCGCGTCTTCTTGTCCCAGAATGCGCCTTCACCGCAGGAAGTGCGGAGTGAGTGCGGCGCCGCATTCCTCCACAGCTTCTGGGCATGCCCAGAAGCTGTTTAGCAGGGGAATGCGGCGTCGCCCGGAAGTGACGAGCAGGGCCGGTGCCGTCGCATTGATTCCTGGGAGCGATGACGTTCAGCTCCCAGGAATCATCGCGGGACAGGAAGTGACGGGGTGAGCCGCGGCGCTGAGGAAGTACTCTGAGGTGAGTATTTACGATCTTCATTTACAAGGTGAGTAAACAAAAAAAAAAACCTAACTATCCAATTCCTTTTCAGGTGATGTCTAACTAGCGAAGGGGCACAAAAAAAAAAATATCGATTTTGTGCCCGGAACTCCGCTTTAAGTATTGCAAGTAGTTTTTTTAAAAAATTTTGCTACTCAAGTACTGAAAGTAAAAGTACAAGTACTGTGTTATGTAGTTATTAAAGAAAGAAGTCAAAAGTTTGAACATTATATTGTTTTTTATTATTTAAAATGATTAACCTAAAGGACAATCACAATTCCTTTGGCTGTAACTTTTTGTAAACAAAAACATATAAAGTCCCTCCCTTTCCCCTTTAAAGCATCCCTCCTTCTCTTCCCTGCATGTTTTTTTTCCCCCCACAGCTTATTGGTGCGCAAAATCATATATAAACCAATGTGATATACAACAATATATTCCAATAATGAAATAAAGGAAGAGTGTATGAAATCAAAGTCAATAAAAAGTCCATATATATATATATATAATGCCATATATATGTGACAAAACAAGATGAATATATTTTCAAAGGTGCAGGAATCAAACAGGTGCTATTCCAAATAATAGGTGCAGACTCCTCCCACCACCTTGTGGATTTCCCCCTTACCCGGCGGATGAAGGTAAGTGCAAAATAATATCCAAATAGACTCTTCCAGTGAAACAAAACTGCAAAACCTGTGCTCTCAACTTCCAGTGAAAAAAGCAAAATCGGCCTCTTACCAGAAAAAAGGTCTATGTACGCTTGTGACTCTCCTTGGTTGGGGGAGGTTCTCTTTCCCCTTAGCAGCAGATATGTAGACCATTTTATTTATACATACAGTAGCATTTATTTTCATATGCGCTGATTTACACATGACATTATACACATTTATTTGAGCTTCATGAAACTTCCATCTACTGTTCTGGCAGTGGTCATTTTTATAATAGTAACGAGTAACTATGCAGCACAAAAAAAAAATATCGGAGTAGAAGTATTGAAATCATTGAAAAAATGTAGTGAAGTAAAAGTGGAAGTAGGAGAAAAAAATTCTACTCTAGGAAAGTACAGATACCGCCTTTCTGTACTTAAGTACAGTAGTGAAGTAGTTCTACTTAGTTACTATACATCTCTGCTCATTATTGCACATATTCCATCTAATTAGGGCTGAACGATAGTCAATATGATATCGACTATCGTTCTGCGGGCGTTGGCGATATTCATATCGCCGAAGACACGATATTTAGCATTAGGCAAGGGGCGTGGCCGGAAGACGTGCGGGACGGATGCGGCTTGTGAGAGCTCTGATACCGCCGTACAGAATCCTCAGCAATCCTCCTAAATCTCCCCTGTTTAGGGAGAAAAAACAACTTGGGGAGACCCATCGAGGCACCAGAGACCAATACTGCCCGGTATTGTGGAGGAAAGACTCCGTTCTGAGGAGCACAGAGTTGAGGCCTACACAGGCACAGAAGCCGCGGCCTTGCCTAGATCGGAGCGCGATCGCGCACTCGTGGTTCCCGATAAGGCCTACTTACTCCGCACTCATTCGGAACTTGCCTCCATCCCCCGGGTGCCCCCAAAGCAATACACAGACCTCCTAATCTTCACAAAAAGGACCCCAGTGTACTCATATTCCTCAGCAAGCTGTGCCGACCGCCATCTTGGCTGCACAGGGGGACACAGATCCACAGCAGACTGCAACTCTCACCTTGTTCAGCAATCCCCCCTTGCATAGAACTCTTTTAGCAGCCGCTCTACAGCATTAGGCAGGGAGAAGTCAGGACTCGGGGGGATTCTTCTACCTCCTACCACCACTGAGTCCCGACTCTGCCTAATCCACACTGTCTTCTGCATTCCACCCAGTTAAATATTGCGATATATATTGTTGAAAAGCGAATATCGCAATGTACTTTTTTTCCCAATATCGTGCAGCCCTACATCTAATATCTCATTATTGCACATATTCCATCTAATATCTCATTATTGCACATATTCCATCTAGGGATGCACCGAAATGAAATTCTTGGCCGAAGGCCGAATACCGAACGCGGTGTTTCGCATTTTTTCCTCTCTTGTCCTGGTATATCTCTCTCTTGTCCTCTCATGTCTCTCTCTCTCTCTTGTCCTCTCACTCTCTCTCTCTTGTCCTCTCACTCTCTCTCTCGTCCTCTCATGTCTCTCTCTTGTCCTCTCATGTCTCTCTCTCTCTTGTCCACTCACTCTCTCTGTCTTGTCCTCTCACTCTCTCTCTTGTCCTCTCATGTCTCTCTCTCTCTTGTCCTCTCTCTCTCTCTTGTCCTCTCTCTCTCTCTTGTCCTCTCACGTCTCTCTCTTGTCCTCTCACTCTCTCTCTTGTCCTCTCGTGTCTCTCTCTCTTGTCTCTCTCTCTTGTCCTCTCATGTCTCTCTCTCTTGTCCTCTCACTCTCTCTCTCTTGTCCTCTCATGTCTCTCTCTCTCTCTCTTGTCCTCTCACTCTCTCTCTCTTGTCCTCTCACTCTCTCTCTCTTGTCCTCTCATGTCTCTCTCTCTCTGGTCCTCTCATGTCTCTCTCTCTTGTCCTCTCATGTCTCTCTCTCTCTCTCTTGTCCTCTCATGTCTCTCTCTCTCTCGTCCTCTCATGTCTCTCTCTCTCTCTCGTCCTCTCATGTCTCTCTCTCTCTCGTCCTCTCATGTCTCTCTCTCTCGTCCTCTCATGTCTCTCTCTCTCTCTCTTGTCCTCTCTCTCTCTCGTCCTCTCATGTCTCTCTCTTGTCCTCTCATGTCTCTCTCTCTCTCTCTTGTCCTCTCTCTCTCTCTCTCTTGTCCTCTCACTCTCTCTCTTGTCCTCTCGTGTCTCTCTCTCTTGTCCTCACGTGTCTCTGTCCTCTCATGTCTCTCCTTACCTCCCTCCCATCTGCAGAGTCGATGTTTGCTGTATGGCTCCTGTGCCCTGTCACAGGCGGAGTACATTTGGTATCACTCCGCCTGTGACAGACCCCGGCGCTAAGCGGCTATACAGGAAGCATCCGCTCTGCTTCCTGTAGTGCCTCCGGCTATGATGCTCGGGGATGGCGGGTCGCCGGTCGGGGACCCGCAATCTGGGCTTACCGACCCACCATCCGCGTCATTAAAAACGTCATTGTTCGGCACAAATTTATTTGCCCTTTTTCCTTATTTGGCCGAACACCGAAAGTGCTTTTTTTGCTATTTTCGGTTGCCGAACATTCGGTGCATCCCTAATTCCATCTAATATCTCATTATTGCACATATTCCATCTAATATCTCATTATTGCACATATTCCATCTAATAAGTGCTTTATTGCATTACCCCCTGAGATCGCAACTATGAGAACCCTGAGATGATGATTGGGAAACCCCGTACATACAGACATTACAGATTATGCCATCATAATGCATATGGAGAGGATTTCTGTAGAAGTTTTGGAACGGAAAGGTCGAGGACATTTCTGCATTTCTTCAGCAAATATCGAACGCTGTGGGGGCACATTTTTGCCTCTTGCACACTGCAGCTAAAAAAAATGCTCGTACAGCTTTTTTTTTTTTTTTTACAGAGCTAAAATACAGCCCATTCATTGTAATGTGCCTGTGCACACAGGCGCGCAAGTGAGCGCCGTGCATTCTTCAGTAAAGATAAAATAGAAAAAACTGCATTTTTAGTCAGTAATTTACGCCTCATGATCGCAAATACGCGCGATTGTTCCCAAATGGCCATTTACATAATGCACAAAAATACGTTTCCACGCATTTGCGCAAAAATGCGGGCATGCGCTTGAAATTGCGTGAACACATATGCGCAAAAATACACGCAAATACATAAAAAAAGAAAAAGTAGATGCTCAAACAGGAGTATCGTGTGCAAGAGGCCTTAGAAGAAGATAAAGTTTTTCATCCTGTCACCTCCTAAAGGCCTGCATGTTTTTTTTTTTTTCAAATAGTGATTTTGCATGGAACCAACACACATTAATTGTTTGCATTAATTGTGTCCAATGTTGTTAGGCTACTTTCACTGTAGGTCAAATGTTCTTCATTCATACACAACAGAGTGAATAAGAAAATACTGCAATATGGCCACTAGATGGCGCTGATGATAAATTGAGAGAAATATTTATTATGAATGTCAGCTCCATCTACAGGCCAAAATGCGCTATTTTCCTATTCACTCTTTGAAGAACATTTAAACTGGAGAAAAAAATAGGCCAATAACTTTCAGATTTGCCCTAGATGGCACAGAACGAATGTACAAGCAGCTTCACAGGTTAAATAGAGCAGCAGTTTTTTTAATAAATTCTCCCCTATTTTCTTTTTACACCAAATTTAAGGTAAGAAGAAATATTGCTGTGTGTGTGTGTGCGGAGGGGGGGGGGTCCCCACATTTTTATGGTCAGGACACACCCACATTTGGTAATTTGCAATCATTTTCTGTTCTGGTGAGTAAACCAGTGGAAGTTTTATAAAATTAGAGCTTTAAAAAAGTGCTCAGATTCAAAAAGTCTCTTCTAAACCCAATGTTACTGAAAATCCAGCTTTGCTCAGATCATTCCTCTACACAACAAAAATCTCTGTATTCATCATTCACAACTCTTAGGTGTCTCACATATACTGGTACTGGGATTGCTGATTATCAGGGGTCATTATACTGGGACTGGGATTGCTGATTATCAGGGGTCATTATACTGGGACTGGGATTGCTGATTATCAGGGGTCATTATACTGGGACTGGGATTGCTGATTATCAGGGGTCATTATACTGGGACAGGGATTGCTGATTATCAGAGGTCATTATACTGGGACTGGGATTGCTGATTATCAGGGGTCATTATACTGGGACAGGGATTGCTGATTATCAGAGGTCATTATACTGGGACTGGGATTGCTGATTATCAGGGGTCATTATACTGGGACAGGGATTGCTGATTATCAGAGGTCATTATACTGGGACTGGGATTGCTGATTATCAGGGGTCATTATACTGGGACAGGGATTGCTGATTATCAGAGGTCATTATACTGGGACTGGGATTGCTGATTATCAGGGGTCATTATACTGGGACAGGGATTGCTGATTATCAGAGGTCATTATACTGGGACAGGGATTGCTGAAACAACAACAATAAAATATGTACAATTGCATAATATAAAAAGTAGATAAAATAAGTTACGAGTTCATAGCCTCCAAAAGTCTACGTCACATGACAGGAATAGGCACCCATCTCTTTGAATGGGGTGGGGGTATCCATTCTTCTAGTTGAGTTTGTAGAATATAGACCATCCTCTGCTCCTTACAAGGGATCCCTTCTCATTGATGATGTAGAATAATTCCAGATTGGTGGTCTACATCCCCCCCGCCACCCTCCTCTCAGATGTAGATCTTCAATGATCCCAGGAATATAGGTGGATGTGGATTCCTTGACAACACCAACCTCCATAATACTCAGAGGAGGATCATGGATGTGCAATAGTTTTGGATGGATTGTGAATACCCAACCTCCATTAAACGGAGGATGAACCTGAGATACTGAGGGATCACATGAGTGGATGTAGGTTCGTTGTGGAGGGGTTGCCAACATCCAACCTCTATGATACTTTAAAGAAGATCTTCAGGCGTCCCTTGGGTAGATGTGGATGGATTGTGAAAATCCAACCTCCTCGGTACTCAGAGGAAGATCTTCAGGGATCCTCTGGATGGCTGTGGATTCATGGTGAATAGGTTGTGAAAATCCTTCCTCCTCAATACTCAGACGAAGATCTTTTCTTTTCACTTTGCAACACATCTGAAAACACAAGGAACACAACCACAGGTCAGATGACTGAGCAAGATAGGGGAGTTCATAGGATTGTAAAAGACCTGGGGCACCTTTAGACACCATAAAGAGAGTGGTAATGCAGTGAACAGTGGGTGTGGCCAAATTATGGTAACAATGGGAGGGGCCTTAAGTAGTATTAGGCCCTTGGCTTTTTAATAAAGCCAAAGCTTTGGGTTGCGAAAATCCTTCCTCCATAATTCCCAGAGGAAGATCTTCTCTTTTTACTTTGCAACACAAATGAAAATATGAAAGACACAACCACAGGTCAGATGATTGAGCAAGACAGGGGCATTGCTAGGATTGCAAGACCCCGGGTAACCTAAAGAGAGTGGTAATGTCACGAATAGTGGGTGTGGCCTAATGATGTTACCAGTGGGAGGACCTTATAGCAGTAATTAAGCCCTTGGCTTTTTATTAAAATGTATTGGGTAATGTCGAGAAGTGCAATATTACCCAATACATTTGTCCTAATTTCTGTACCCTCAAGTTTACTTACCCCCACCAACCCCCATAAGATAGGCTTTCATTGCTGTGCCACAAGCACATCTCTCACACACACATAAACCTCAGAACAATGATTTCTGTGCATGGAAAATAGCCAACACTTTGTCTGAGCCTACCTTAAAGAGGAACTTCATTAAAATAGTCAGCAACTGCTTAGCAGCCAGGAACTGTTGAGACAATTGTAGCCTTGGGTTCCCCTGAATTACCATTAGCCACGACAGTACCTTTAAGCATGTTTCAAGTGTGAGCCCCTCAGACAATAATCAGATGTAGTAGAGCAGGCCTCACACTTGAATTGAACATTAGACGAACGTCCTTGACACAGAAATTAAAATTTTCTTCAGCTGTTGCTATTAGTAACCCAGAGCAAAATCCCAGACGAGCCCCCAAATGTAGCCCTGGGTTCCCCTGAGTTACCATTAGCAACGACAGTACCTTTAAGTGAGCCCCTCAGACAATAATTAGGATGGTTTCTTTGGGTTTTTTGGTTTATTTGAGAACTTGGGTGGGAAAAGGGAGAAGTGGGTTACTCCAACAACTGAACTATGCACAATTGAGCAGGGACACTAAAATGCTTCTTGACCTTGAACTTCACCTCTGTCCCTGGAAAAGCCCTTTAAGCTCCCCAAGGCACTCTTTCCTGAGGTAGCTGACTTTCCTGTAGATTATTGCTAAACACTTTCAGGGCCCTTTCCTGTCGCCCCCTTTGCTCCCCAAACTTCAGGGCTTTACTACTTAGCACACCCTTTACTGTACACTCCTGGTTAGCTGGCTCCTGGATCCCTTTTGACCTTCCCTCCTTATTTATCAGCGTATAACACACACTTTTTCCTCTTAAAAATGGAGGGCAAAACGGCAGTGCGTGTTATACGCCGATATAAAAAAAAAAGGCCAGGCAGCGCGGAGAGGCAGAGGGGGTGGGCCGGGCCGAGGAGAAGGAAGGACGAGCGGTTGCTGTCATAGGAAGTCCCGCCTCCTATGATAGACAGCACAGTGACCCAATGCCGGGACATGTGACATCTATCATAGGCACCGGGAATTCAGATGACAGCGGCTGCTCGTCCTCACTTCTTGGTCTGGCACGCCACCGCTCTGTGCAATGTCGCTGGCGAGACTGCAATAAAGGACACTGAGCTGGCGAGGCTGCATTCATGGGCAATGGTGAGGCTGCATTTGATTAAAAAAAAAAAAAAAGTTTTCAGTTCAAAGCTGTTTATTTTTTTATATTTAAGCTTTTTTTCCAGAAATTTCCCTCCTAAAATTGAGGTGCGTGTTATACGCCGATAAATACAGTATTTATTTATCATATCCCTCCTTAATCTCCTCTTCTCAAGAGAGAATAAATTCAGTTTCTCTAATCTCTCCTCATAGCTGAGCTCCTCCATGCCTCTTATCAGTTTGGTTGCTCTTCTCTGCACTTTCTCCATTTCCCCGATATCCTTTTTAAGAACTGGTGCCCAAAACTGAACTGCATATTCCAGATGAGGTCTTACTAATGATTTGTACAGGGGCAAAATGATATCTCTCTCTCTGGAGTCCATGCCTCTGTTAATACAAGAAAGGACTTTGCTTGCTTTGGAAACAGCAGCTTGGCATTGCATGCTATTATTAAGCTTATGATCTACCAGAACACCCAGATCTTTCTCCGCTATGGATTCCCCCAGATCCTTCTCCGCTATGGATTCCCCCAGATCCTTCTCTGCTATGGATTCCCCCAGATCATTCTGCACTATGGATTTCCCCAGATCCTTCTCCACTATGGATTCCCACAGATCCTTCTCCACTATGGATTCCCACAGATCCTTCTCCACTATGGATTCCCCCAGATCCTTCTCCACTATGGATTCCCCCAGATCCTTCTCCACTATGGATTCCCCCAGATCCTTCTCCACCATTGACTCTTGCAGTTCTACTCCCCCTAGTATGTATGATGCATGCATTTTCTTACCCCCCAAGTGCATAACTTTACATTTATCAACATTAAACCTCATTTGCCACATAGTTGCCCAATGAAACAGTGCATTGAGGTCAGCTTGTAAGTTGGAAACATCCTGTAAGGAAGTTATTCCACTGCATAGCTTGGTGTCATCTGCAAAGACTGAAATGGTACTTTTAATCCCAGACCCGATATTATTTATAAAGATATTAAAAAGTAAGGGACCCAACACTGAACCTTGGGGTACACCACTGATACCCTTACACCATTCAGAGTAAGAATCATTAACCACTACTCTCTGAATTCTATCTTTTAGCCAATTATCTATCCAATTACAAACCGATCTTTCCAAGCCAGTAGACTTTACCTTACACATGCAGTGATATTTTAAAAATAGTGCTGTGGGATTTTTCAGTGGGGTGCGATTTCCAATTTCGTACATTTTACCAATTCACTTTGTAATCGCACCGCATGAACAAAATCGCACTGCACCAGGCTTTTCAAAATCCCGCTGCATCCCGGCCCGCACATATGTGAAGCCAGGCTTAGAGAAATAATATGGAAATATTACTCACCTGATACAGAATACAAATACCGATTCCAAGGAATACTCCAATGAGAAGTACCAGTAATGTTTGGAAGTTTGGAACAGAATCTGTCAGAGAATAAGTTCATATAAATCATTTTGTGAGATATTATTGTATAGACCAGAGTGTGATAATGCAACATATAGAAACACATTGGTGTAATTATATATAAACTTTATAACTAACCTGTAATATCCCTGAAGCAGAGAAAAAAGAAAACATAACATGAAACAATGTTACCGTTCTATATCACACAATATAACATCCCGCATGTTCTATGCAGATTGGTTTATTACCCTAATACTAAATCTGCACTGGAAAGGTGAGAGTTGTCCCTTATTATCTGCACCCCAGACTGTCAGAACCAGCGTGGCATCTCGGTGTCACATTCTTCAATCTCCGGGCTCAGGAGCTGTCTATTCAGATTCTAAATTGGGATCATCTGTCTGCTACTTTGACCGCTGAAATACAAATGTATGGTCTAATACCATTGTATTAAAAGCATATCAGCAAAATCATACCACTTATACATACACTTTATTTCCAAAAGTATTGGGACGCCTGCCTTTACACGCTCATGAACTTTAATGGCATCCCAGTCTTAGTCTGTAGGGTTCAGTATTGAGTTGGCCCACCCTTTGCAGCTATAACACCTTCAACTCTTCTGGGAAGGCTGTCCACAAGGTTTAGGAGTGTCTATGGGAATGTTTGACCATTCTTCCAGAAGTGCATTTGTGAGGTCAGGCACTGATGTGGACAAGAAGGCCTAGCTTGCAGTCTCCACTCGAATTCAGTTTTTCAGGCGGACCTGCTCAGACCCTTCAGTCTCCTCTATGGAGTGGCACCCCACCACCATCCGATCCTGTTCGCAAAAAACAGACGGATGGTGGTTCTATTTTCCATCCGTCCATTGAATCGGATTGGATGGCATCAGATGGAAATGGACAGACAGTCCGTTTCCATCCAATTGCCCCATAGAGGAGAATGGGCTGTGTCTGCATAGAGTGGACAGGACCTGCCATCTGCCTGCTCAGCGGGGATCAGCAGAGAGATTCCCGCTGAGAAAGCGGATTCTGCTGAGCGGAGGTGGCTGTGTTGGAGGGGCCTAAGGTGGCATATGTTACTCTTGGTCATTGGATCTCCTATCGCCCCCACCTTGCTGCCCTGTCCTTCCCTAGTGAGCCGCTGCCCATCACACACAAAAGTACAAGGCATATTCATGGCCACAAAAAGCCAAGTGGAAAAAAAAATGACATTGCATTTAACACCTGGTGTGTCACATCAGAATATATTCATTACTGTATCATCTATCAGTTAAATGCCTATGATGTTTGGTTCTAGTTGTCTTTATGTGTAAATTTAAGATCGGTAATTTTTGTCATTGAAAATAAAGCTTTGTTGTAAAAAAAAAAAAAAAAGAAAAAAAGCTGGCTCCTATCTTTTTTAGCTGGCTCCTAGATTCCAAGCAAATTTGTCAAGCCCTGCTTTAAGTAATAATTTTTCATAAGTCTAAAAAAAAACATGACACTAAAAATAGGTATCAGTAATTTGTATCAGCAAGAAAAAGTATCGGTACTTGTATTTGGTCTTAACAAATTTGCATTGGTGCATCCCTATAGTATGTGCAACAAACTTTCAAATATAAGAATATGCAAAACAATTAATGGGAAATTTTATGGGACAATATATGCAGGAGAGCACTATGGAGGGTATGATGAGACAGAGGAGAAGAGGAGAGCACTGTGGAGAGTAAAATAGAGAGGAAGAGAAAGAGAGCACTGTGGAGAGTATTATAAGAGAAAGGAGAAGAGGAGAGGAGAGCACTGTGGAAGGTATGATGTGAAAGAGGAGAGGAGGAGAGGAGTGTGGAGGGTATGATGAGAGAGAGAGGAGAAGAGGAGAGGAGTGTGGAGGGTATGAGAGAGGAGAAGAGGAGAGCACTGCGGAGAGTATGATGTGAGAGAGGAGAAGAGGAGAGCACTGTGGAGGGTATGATGTGAGAGAGGAGAAGAGGAGAGCACTGCGGAGGGTATGATGTGAGAGAGGAGAAGAGGAGAGCACTGTGGAGGGTGTGACGTGAGAGAGGAGAAGAGGAGAGCACTGTGGAGGGTATGATGTGAGAGAGGAGAAGAGGAGAGCACTGTGGAGGGTATGATGTGAGAGAGGAGAGCACTGTGGAGGGTATGATGTGAGAGAGGAGAAGAGGGGAGCACTGTGGATGGTATGATGAGAGAGAGGAGAAGAGGAGAGTACTGTGGAGGGTATGATGTGAGAGAGAAGAGGAGAGCACTGTGGAGGGTATGATGTGAGAGAGGAGAAGAGGAGAGCACTGTGGAGAGTATGATGAAATATAAGAGAAGAAGAGGAGAGCACTGTGGAGGGTATGATGTGAGAGAGGAGAAGATGAGAGCACTGTGGAGGGTATGATGTGAGAAAGGAGAAGAGGAGAGCCCTGTGGAGGTTATGATGAGGGAGAGGAGAAGAATAGGAGAGCACTGTGGAGGGTGTGATGAAAGAGGAGAGCACTGTGGAGGGTGTGATGAGAGAGGAGAGCACTGTGGAGGGTGTGATGAGAGAGGAGAGCACTGTGGAGGGTGTGAAGAGAGATGAGAGCACTGTGGAGGATGTGATGAGGGAGGAGAGCACTGTGGAGGGTGTGATGAGAGAGAGCACTGTGGAGGGTGTGATGAGAGAGGAGAGCATTGTGGAGGGTGTGATGAGAGAGGAGAGCACTGTGGATGGTGTGATGAGAGAGGAGAGCACTGTGGAGGGTGTGATGAGAGAGGAGAGCACTGTGGAGGGTGTGATGAGAGAGGAGAGCACTGTGAAGGGTATGATAAGAGAGGAGAGCACTGTGAAGGGTATGATGAGAGAGGAGAGCACTGTGAAGGGTGTGATGAGAGAGGAGAGCACTGTGGAGGGTGTGCTGAGAGAGGAGAGCACTGTGGAGGGTGTGATAGAGAGGAAGAAGAGGAGAGCACTTTGGAGAGTATTATAAGAGAAAGGAGAAGAAGAGGAAAGCACTGTAGAGGGTATAATGAGAGAGAGGAGAGGAGTGTGGAGGGTATGATGTGAGAAAGAAGAAGAGGAGATCAATGTGGAGGGTATGATGTGAGAGAGGAGGAGAAGAATAGGAGGAGATTAATGTGGAGGGTGTGATGAGAGAGAAGAGAGCACTGTGGAGGGTGTGATGAGAGAGAGGAGAGCACTGTGGAGGGTGTGATGAGAGAGAGGAGAGCACTGTGGAGGGTATGATGAGGGAGAGGAGAAGGGGAGAGCACTGTGGAGGGTGTGATGAGAGAGGAGGAGGAGATAAGAGCACTGTGGGGGGTGTGATGAGAGAGGAGAGCACTGTGGGGGTGTAATGAGAGAGGAGAGCACTGTGGAAGGTGTGATGAGGGAGAGAAGAAGAGGAGAGCACTGTGCAGGGTGTGATGAGAGAGAAGGAGGAGATAAGAGCACTGTGGGGGGGGGGTGTGATGAGAGAGGAGAGCACTGTGGGGGTGTGATGAGAGAAGAGAGCACTGTGGAGGGTGTGATGAGAGAGAGAAGAAGAGGAGAGCACCGTGGAGGGTGTGATGAGAGAGGAGAGCACTGTGGAGGGTGTGATGAGAGAGGAGAGCACTGTGGAGGGTGTGATGAGAGAGGAGAGCACTGTGGAGGGTGTGATGAGAGAGGAGAGCACTGTGGAGGGTGTGATGAGAGAGGAGAGCACTGTGGAGGGTGTGATGAGGGAGGAGAGCACTGTGGAGGGTGTGATGAGAGAGGAGAGCACTGTGGAAGGTGTGATGAGAGAGGAGAGCACTGTGGAGGGTGTGATGAGAGAGGAGAGCACTGTGGAGGGTGTGATGAAAGAGGAGAGCACTGTGGAGGGTGTGATGAGAGAGGAGAGCACTGTGGGGGGTGTGATGAGAGAGGAGAGCACTGTGGGGGGTGTAATGAGGGAGGAGAGAACAGTGGAGGGTGTGATGAGAGAGGAGAGCACTGTGGAGGGTGTGATGAGAGAGGAGAGAACAGTGGAGGGTGTGATGAGAGAGGAGAGCACTGTGGAGGGTGTGATGAGAGAGGAGAGCATTGTGGAGGGTGTGATGAGGGAGGAGAGCACTGTGGAGGGTGTGATGAGGGAGGAGAGCACTGTGGAGGGTGTGATGAGGGAGGAGAGCACTGTGGAGGGTGTGATGAGAGAGGAGAGCACTGTGGAAGGTGTGATGAGAGAGGAGAGCACTATGGAGGGTGTGATGAGAGAGGAGAGCACTGTGGAGGGTGTGATGAGAGAAGAGAGCACTGTGGAGGGTGTGATGAGAGAGAGGAGAAGAGGAGAGCACTGTGGAGGGTATGATGTGAGAGAGAAGAGGAGAGCACTGTGGAGGGTATGATGTGAGAGAGGAGAGCACTGTGGAGGGTATGATGAGATATAAGAGAAGAAGAGGAGAGCACTGTGGAGGGTATGATGTGAGAGAGGAGAAGAGGAGAGCACTGTGGAGGTTATGATGAGGGAGAGGAGAAGAATAGGAGAGCACTGTGGAGGGTGTGATGAAAGAGGAGAGCACTGTGGAGGGTGTGATGAGAGAGGAGAGCACTGTGGAGGGTGTGATGAGAGATGAGAGCACTGTGGAGGGTGTGATGAGGGAGGAGAGCACTGTGGAGGGTGTGATGAGAGAGAGCACTGTGGAGGGTGTGATGAGAGAGGAGAGCATTGTGGAGGGTGTGATGAGAAAGGAGAGCACTGTGGATGGTGTGATGAGAGAGGAGAGCACTGTGGAGGGTGTGATGAGAGAGGAGAGCACTGTGGAGGGTGTGATGAGAGAGGAGAGCACTGTGGAGGGTGTGATGAGAGAGGAGAGCACTGTGAAGGGTATGATAAGAGAGGAGAGCACTGTGAAGGGTATGATGAGAGAGGAGGGTGTGATGAGGGAGGAGAGCACTGTGGAGGGTGTGATGAGAGAGGAGAGCACTGTGGGGGGTGTGATGAGAGAGGAGAGCACTGTGGAGGGTGTGATGAGAGAGGAGGAGGAGATAAGAGCACTGTGGGGGGTGTGATGAGAAAGGAGAGCACTGTGGGGGGTGTGATGAGAGAGGAGAGCACTGTGGAGGGTGTGATGAGTGATAGAAGAAGAGGAGAGCACTGTGGAGGATGTGATGAGAGAGGAGAGCACTGTGGAGGGTGCGATGAGAGAGGAGAGCACTGTGGAGGGTGTGATGAGAGAGGAGGAGGAGATAAGAGCACTGTGGAGGGTGTGATGAGAGAGGAGAGCACTATGGAAGGTGTGATGAGAGAGGAGAGCACTGTGGAGGGTGTGATGAGGGAGGAGAGCACTGTGGAGGGTGTGATGAGAGAGGAGAGCACTGTGGAAGGTGTGATGAGAGGAGAGCACTGTGGAAGGTGTGATAAGAGAGGAGAGCACTGTGGAGGGTGTGATGAGAGAGGAGAGCACTGTGGAGGGTGTGATGAGAGAAGAGAGCACTGTGGAGGGTGTGATGAGAGAGGAGAGCACTGTGGGGGGTGTAATGAGGGAGGAGAGAACAGTGGAGGGTGTGATGAGAGAGGAGAGCACTGTGGAGGGTGTGATGAGAGAGGAGAGCCCTGTGGAGGGTGTGATGAGAGAGGAGAGCACTGTGGAGGGTGCGATGAGAGAGGAGAGCATTGTGGAGGGTGTGATGAGGGAGGAGAGCACTGTGGAGGGTGTGATGAGGGAGGAGAGCACTGTGGAGGGTGTGATGAGAGAGGAGAGCACTGTGGGGGGTGTAATGAGGGAGGAGAGAACAGTGGAGGGTGTGATGAGAGAGGAGAGCACTGTGGAGGGTGTGATGAGAGAGGAGAGCACTGTGGGGGGTGTAATGAGGGAGGAGAGAACAGTGGAGGGTGTGATGAGAGAGGAGAGCACTGTAGAGGGTGTGATGAGAGAGGAGAGCACTGTGGAGGGTGTGATGAGAGAGGAGAGCACTGTGGAGGGTGTGATGAGAGAGGAGAGCACTGTGGAGGGTGTGATGAGAGAGGAGAGCACTGTGGAGGGTGTGATGAGGGAGGAGAGCACTGTGGAGGGTGTGATGAGAGAGGAGAGCACTGTGAAGGGTATGATGAGAGTGGAGAGCACTGTGAAGGGTATGATGAGAGTGGAGAGCACTGTGCAGGGTGTGCTGAGAGAGGAGAGCACTGTGGAGGGTGTGATAGAGAGGAAGAAGAGGAGAGCACTTTGGAGAGTATTATAAGAGAAAGGAGAAGAAGAGGAAAGCACTGTAGAGGGTATAATGAGAGAGAGGAGAGGAGTGTGGAGGGTATGATGTGAGAGAGGAGGAGAAGAATAGGAGGAGATTAATGTGGAGGGTGTGATGAGAGAGAGGAGAGCACTGTGGAGGGTGTGATGAGAGAGAGGAGAGCACTGTGGAGGGTATGATGAGGGAGAGGAGAAGGGGAGAGCACTGTGGAGGGTGTGATGAGAGAGGAGAGCACTGTGGGGGGGTGTGATGAGAGAGGAGAGCACTGTGGGGGGTGTGATGAGAGAGGAGAGCACTGTGGAGGGTGTGATGAGAGAGGAGGAGGAGATAAGAGCACTGTGGGGGGTGTGATGAGAGAGGAGAGCACTGTGGGGGGTGTGATGAGAGAGGAGAGCACTGTGGAGGGTGTGATGAGTGAGAGAAGAAGAGGAGAGCACTGTGGAGGGTGTGATGAGAGAGGAGAGCACTGTGGAGGGTGCGATGAGAGAGGAGAGCACTGTGGAGGGTGTGATGAGAGAGGAGGAGGAGATAAGAGCACTGTGGAGGGTGTGATGAGAGAGGAGAGCACTGTGGAAGGTGTGATGAGAGAGGAGAGCACTGTGGAGGGTGTGATGAGGGAGGAGAGCACTGTGGAGGATGTGATGAGAGAGGAGAGCACTGTGAAGGGTATGATGAGAGTGGAGAGCACTGTGAAGGGTATGATGAGAGTGGAGAGCACTGTGCAGGGTGTGCTGAGAGAGGAGAGCACTGTGGAGGGTGTGATAGAGAGGAAGAAGAGGAGAGCACTTTGGAGAGTATTATAAGAGAAAGGAGAAGAAGAGGAAAGCACTGTAGAGGGTATAATGAGAGAGAGGAGAGGAGTGTGGAGGGTATGATGTGAGAGAGGAGGAGAAGAATAGGAGGAGATTAATGTGGAGGGTGTGATGAGAGAGAGGAGAGCACTGTGGAGGGTGTGATGAGAGAGAGGAGAGCACTGTGGAGGGTATGATGAGGGAGAGGAGAAGGGGAGAGCACTGTGGAGGGTGTGATGAGAGAGGAGAGCACTGTGGGGGGGTGTGATGAGAGAGGAGAGCACTGTGGGGGGTGTGATGAGAGAGGAGAGCACTGTGGAGGGTGTGATGAGAGAGGAGGAGGAGATAAGAGCACTGTGGGGGGTGTGATGAGAGAGGAGAGCACTGTGGGGGGTGTGATGAGAGAGGAGAGCACTGTGGAGGGTGTGATGAGTGAGAGAAGAAGAGGAGAGCACTGTGGAGGGTGTGATGAGAGAGGAGAGCACTGTGGAGGGTGCGATGAGAGAGGAGAGCACTGTGGAGGGTGTGATGAGAGAGGAGGAGGAGATAAGAGCACTGTGGAGGGTGTGATGAGAGAGGAGAGCACTGTGGAAGGTGTGATGAGAGAGGAGAGCACTGTGGAGGGTGTGATGAGGGAGGAGAGCACTGTGGAGGATGTGATGAGAGAGGAGAGCACTGTGGAAGGTGTGATGAGAGAGGAGAGCACTGTGGAAGGTGTGATAAGAGAGGAGAGCACTGTGGAGGGTGTGATGAGAGAAGAGAGCACTGTGGAGGGTGTGATGAAGGAGGAGAGCACTGTGGAGGGTGTGATGAGAGAGGAGAGCACTGTGGAGGGTGTGATGAGAGAGAAGAGCACTGTGGAGGGTGTGATGGGAGAGGAGAGCACTGTGGAGGGTGTGATGAGAGAAAGGAGAGCACTGTGGAGGGTGTGATGAGAGAGAAGAGCACTGTGGAGGGTGTGATGGGAGAGGAGAGCACTGTGGAGATTATGATGTGAACAAACCAGTGACAGTAATACAGTGATCAGTGCTAAAAATATGCACTGTCACTGTACTAATGACACTGGCAGTAAAGGGGTTAACATCAGGGGCGATCAAAGGGTTAAATGAGTTCCTAGGGAGTGCTTGCTAACTGTGGGGGAGGTGCTTGCACTGGGAGAAGTCAGGGATCTGTGTTCCTGCTTAGCAGAAGCACAAGATCACTGCATTCAGGTCACAGAGCGGCGATCTGCCTGTGTCTTAAATGATTGGCGGTCCCAGCAGACATCGCGTCCGCCAGACGCACTGATTGGCTCCAGCTGTGTCCAATCACAATGTGAGCGGTTCACTGGCAGCGCACTCCAGCCTGGGAAGTGCAGAATTATCTACCTGTGATTCCGCGCAGAGGAGCCGCCGCCCCCCGCAGTAAATGTATGTGCGCTGATCGGCGAGAGGTTAAAGCAGAACTAAAGAAAAACTTTTTTATTAAGAAAATATTTGAGACCCGGTAATTTTTTTTTTTAATTTGTCATCTGTGTCCCATTTGGGAGATTTCCCTTCACTTCCTGTCCTATAGCCACAACAGGAAGTGAGAGGAAATCCCTGGGTGTCCCCATTGGAAGATCTCCCCTCTATTCCTGTTCTGGGGACACCCAAAAGTTGAGACTTTTTTACTTTCACTTTGTATTATAAGAATAGAGAGTGAATGTTCCGATGGGGGACACAGAGAGAAATAAAAGCTGAGAGCTGTGATCGGCCATCTCTGTACAAAACAACAACAAGAAAAAGAAACATGTTATACTTTTGGTTACATTATAAATTCCGCTTAATAATAACTCTAATAATAATAATTCTAGTAAATACAATCAGTAATAGAATAATGAGGAATCAGAGCGGACAGGTCACGTGCTCCTCCCCTATCAGTTACTTTGTATCTATAATTCTCCGCAGAGCTGTCACTGGGTACCGCCCCCGTGTGTGATCTGTGGGCGGAGTCTGCCCGTATAAGGAGAAACGTGGAGGGGTGCGGCTCGTACAGCGATGTGGATTGGTTGGAGCGGGAGAGGAGGGATAAAGTTTTGGCGCGGAAAAGGAGGGATAAAGTTTTGGCGCGGAAAAGGAGGGATATAGTTTTGGCGCGCGCGGGAAAAGAAAGTATGATAGAAGAGAGATGTGCGGAGGAGAGGACCGGGGAAGGGAGAATTATCATACCGCCGTCAGTCACCGAGCTCCGGGTAAGTACCGGCGTGTCTCCTCCACCCCACACCGATCCCTCCGCAGTCTATGATGTGCTATTGTACCGGGGGGAAGGGAAGTAGGTATTGCACATTGAATGGGGGGGGGGGAGGTTATGGGGCAGGTATTGCACATTGAATGGGGGGGGGGGGAGGTTATGGGGCAGGTATTGCACATTGAATGGGGGGGGGGGAGGTTATGGGGCAGGTATTGCACTTTGAATGGGGGGGAGGTTATGGGGCAGGTATTGCACATTGAATGGGGGCGGGGGGGGAGGTTATGGGGCAGGTATTGCACATTGAATGGGGGGGGGGGGAGGTTATGGGGCAGGTATTGCACATTGAATGGGGGGGGGGGGGTTATGGGGCAGGTATTGCACATTGAATGGGGGGGGGAGGTTATGGGGCAGGTATTGCACATTGAATGGGGGGGGGGGGAGGTTATGGGGCAGGTATTGCACATTGAATGGGGGGGGGGGGGGAGGTTATGGGGCAGGTATTGCACTTTGAATGGGGGGGAGGTTATGGGGCAGGTATTGCACATTGAATGGGGGGGGGGGGAGGTTATGGGGCAGGTATTGCACATTGAATGGGGGCGGGGGGGGAGGTTATGGGGCAGGTATTGCACATTGAATGGGGGGGGGGGAGGTTATGGGGCAGGTATTGCACATTGAATGGGGGGGGGGAGGTTATGGGGCAGGTATTGCACATTGAATGGGGGGGGGGAGGAGGTTATGGGGCAGGTGTTGCACATTGAATGGGGGGGGGGGGGGAGGTTATGGGGCAGGTATTGCACATTGAATGGGGGGGGGGAGGAGGTTATGGGGCAGGTATTGCACTTTGAATGGGGGGGAGGTTATGGGGCAGGTATTGCACATTGAATGGGGGGGGGGGGGGGTTATGGGGCAGGTATTGCACATTGAATGGGGGGGGGGGGTTATGGGGCAGGTATTGCACATTGAATGGGGGGGGGAGGTTATGGGGCAGGTATTGCACATTGAATGGGGGGGGGGGGGGGTTATGGGGCAGGTATTGCACATTGAATGGGGGGGGGGGTTATGGGGCAGGTATTGCACATTGAATGGGGGGGGGGGGTTATGGGGCAGGTATTGCACATTGAATGGGGGGGAGGTTATGGGGCAGGTATTGCACATTGAATGGGGGGGGGGGGGGGTTATGGGGCAGGTATTGCACATTGAATGGGGGGGAGGTTATGGGGCAGGTATTGCACATTGAATGGGGGGGGGGGGGGGTTATGGGGCAGGTATTGCACATTGAATGGGGGGGGGGGGGTTATGGGGCGGGTATTGCACTCAGGTGGAGTTAGTATTGCACACAGGTTGGGGGGGCAGCAGGTATTTTACACAGGTTGCGGGGGGGAGCAGTTATCTCACAGGCAGGGGAAGCAGGTTTTTCACAGGGGGGGGGGGGGGGGGGAAGAGTGGAGTGAGTATTGCACACAGTTTTGGGGGGGGAGCAGTTATCTCATGCAAAAGGGAAGCAGGTATTGTACACAGGTTGGGGGGCTGGAGTGCATATTGCACACAGGTGGGGGGGGGGGGGGCAGAGAGCAGTTGTCTCATAGGAAGGGGGGAAGCAGGTATTGCACAGAGGGGAAGGGGAGAGTATTGCACATGCGGTGGGTGGAGTGAGTATATCACAGGTTGGGGGGAGCAGTTATCTCGTGGGAAGGGGGAAGCAGGTATTGCACACAGGTTGGGGGGGAAGCAGTTGTCTCACGGGAAGGGGGAAGCGGGTTTTGCACACAGGTTGGGTGGAGTGAGTATTGCACACACGGGGCGGGGGAAGGGGCAGAGTGAGTATATCACACAGGTTGGGGGGGGGAGCAGTTATTGCACAGAGGTGGGGAGATGTATTGCACACAGGTTGGGGGGGAGCAGTTATTGCACACAGGTGGGGAGATGTATTGCACACAGGTGGGGGGAAGCAGTTATTGCACAGAGGTGGGGAGATGTATTGCACACAGGTGGGGGGGGAGCAGTTATTGCACAGAGGTGGGGAGATGTATTGCACACAGGTTTGGGGGGGGGGGGGGGGGGAGAGCAGTTGTCCCATGGAAAGGGGGAAGCAGGTATTGCACACAGGTTGGGGGGGAAGCAGTTGTCTCACGGGAAGAGGGGAAGCGGGTATTGCACACAGGTTTGGGGGGGTGAGTATTGCACACAGGTTGCGGGGGAGCAGTTATCACACAGGAAGGAGGAAGCAGGTTTTGCGCACAGGTTGGGGGGGGTTGGGTTGGGGACTCCACACTGGGAATGGGTGAAGAGGCGGTATATAGACATGGGGAGTCCCAGGGAAGGTGGGAGTGGGAATCGCCATACACGGGGATCATTGCAAGCAGATCACTCCTTTGCTAATTGGGGGGGGGGGGAGAGAAGAGTCCAGACACTGAGCGCACTCCCAGGCTGGGGGTGCCATCTGGTGGTGATGTCAGAGATCATATCCAGTGTGATAGATCTGGGCTCTGGTTCGGGTATTGGTACGGACTCATCCTGCCTACTCGTACTGGGTATCCCTGGAGCAGAGTGCTGTGTTATGTGGATCTGATAATGTATCACTAGATCCTATGCATCACATCCAGGTAGAAGGATCCTATGTACAGGAGGGGGGCTGTGTATAGGTATTTCCCCCCCCACCCGTACCTGTAGATGGATCTGATATTAATCACTGGATACTACCCAGGTAGATCCATCCTCTATCCAGGAGGGGGCGCTATGTACAGGGTGGGGGAGCAGTTATGTACAGGGTGATCCTGGATGTATGTTATAGAGATGAGAAAATGATCGATCATTACCTGGCTGATACATCCAATTCTGATTACTGACATCCATCCAGGGAATAGTAATGTATGGGGGGGGGGGGGGAGCACCCTGACAATAGGGGACAGAGCTGAGTACATCTCCTGCATAACTATTCCTCCTGGATGGATCTGATCTTCTGTATAGCTAGATCCCATCCATGTAGACAGAGGCGGTGGGGCAGCAGCTAGGGGTGTACACATGTAGCAGCAGGACTTGTACCCGTACCCCCCCCGTTGCTTTCAGTGGATGGTGCCGTCTACCATTCATGATCCATTCAAGTAAATACGGCCACTCTGCCAGCCCTTCTATTGCACACTTGTGTGGGGTCCCCAAGGGGTCATTGCAGGTGGTGATTCGCCTCCTTACTGCCTACTTTAACCCCCTGGCCGCTGTGCTGCACAAGATTGCAGAGCAGCCTCATTTACTTGAATGGTTCAAGCTATGGCATGCGCTACACCCGACGAGTGACGGGGCCTAGAATTCCTGCTACGTCATGTGTGTACTCCTTCCCACTGCAGCTAAATGGGGTGCAGAGGGGGGGGGGGGGGGTTGTAAAAACAAGGATCAACTATGTGGTTTAACCCCATCTGAACCACAATTGTAAAGAGGCCTTACTGCCCTGAGCCCCCTAAAAGAGTAAGTTCTAGACCAGGTGTCTTCAAACTATGGCCCTCCAGTTGTTCGGGAACTATTCCCATCATGTCTAGTAATGTCTGTGAATGTCAGTTTTACAAAGCCTCATGGGACGTGTAGTTCCCCAACAGCTGGAGGGCCGTAGTTTGAGGATCCCTGCTCTAGACTATTATGGCCATTTCAGTAACACTCTGACCTGAAGTTACAGTGGGTACGGAAAGTATTCAGACCCCCTTAAATTTTTCACTCTTTGTTATATTGCAGCCATTTGCTAAAATCATTTAAGTTCATTCTTCTTCCTCATGAATGTACACATAGCTCCCCATACTGACAGAAAAACACAGAATTGTTGACATTGTTGCAGATTTATTAAAAAAGAAAAACTGAAATATCACATGGTCCTAAGTATTCAGACCCTTTGCTCAGTATTTAGTAGAAGCCCCCTTTTGATCTAATACAGCCAGGAGTCTTTTTGGGAAAGATGCAACAAGTCTTTCACACCTGGATTTGGGGATCCTCTGCCATTCCTCCTTGCAGATCCTCTCCAGTTCTGTCAGGTTGGATGGTAAACGTTGGTGGACAGCCATTTTTAGGTCTCTCCAGAGATGCTCAATTGGGTTTAAGTCAGGGCTCTGGCTGGGCCATTCAAGAACAGTCACTGAGTTGTTGTGAAGCCACTCCTTCGTTATTTTAGCTGTGTGCTTAGGGTCATTGTCTTGTTGGAAGGTAAACCTTCGGCCCAGTCTGAGGTCCAGAGCACTCTGGAGAAGGTTTTTGTCCAGGATATCCCTGTACTTGGCCGCATTGATCTTTCCCTCGATTGCAACCAGTCGTCCTGTCCCTGCAGCTGAAAAACACCCCCACAGCATGATGCTGCCACCACCATGCTTCACTGTTGGGACTGTATTGGACAGGTGATGAGCAGTGCCTGGTTTTCTCCACACATACCGCTTATAATTAAGGCCATAAAGTTCTATTTTGGTCTCATCAGACCAGAGAATCTTATTTTTCACCATCTTGGAGTCCTTCAGGTGTTTTTTAGCAAACTCCATGCGAGCTTTCATGTGTCTTACACTGAGGAGAGGCTTCCGTCGGGCCACTCTGCCATAAAGCCCCGACTGGTGGAGGGCTGCAGTGATGGTTGACTTTCTACAACTTTCTCCCATCTCCTGACTGCATCTCTGGAGCTCAGCCACAGTGATCTTTGGGTTCTTCTTTACCTCTCTCACCAAGGCTCTTCTCCCCCGATAGCTCAGTTTGGCCGGACGGCCAGCTCTAGGAAGGGTTCTGGTCGTCCCGAACGTCTTCCATTTGAGGATTATGGAGGCCACTGTGCTCTTAGGAACCTTAAGTGCAGCAGAAATCTTTTTGTAACCTTGGCCAGATCTGTGCCTTGCCACAATTCTGTCTCTGAGCTCTTCAGGCAGTTCCTTTGACCTCATGATTCTCATTTGCTCTGACATGCATTGTGATCTGGAAGGTCTTATATAGACAGGTGTGTGGCTTTCCTAATCAAGTCCAATCAGTATAATCAAACACAGCTGGACTCAAATGAAGGTGTAGAACCATCTCAAGGATGATCAGAAGAAATGGAAAGCACCTGAGTTAAATATGAGTGTCACAGCAAAGGGTCTGAATACTTAGGACCATGTGATATTTCAGTTTTTCTTTTTTAATAAATCTGCAACAATTCTGTGTTTTTCTGTCAGTATGGGGTGCTATGTGTACATTCATGAGGAAGAAGAATGAACTTAAATGATTTTAGCAAATGGCTGCAATATAACAAAGAGTGAAAAATTTAAGGGGGTCTGAATACTTTCCGTACCCACTGTATTGTGGGACAGTGGAGACTTTTGTTGCAGCGCAGAGCTTTTCTGTCTTGCAGCTCCTGGGGGCATCACTACAGCTAGCAGGGTTAGGGCAGAGTACAGTAGATATGACTGCCTTAAGTGGGGTACACACCTAGATAATCGGGGGGGGGGGGGGGGGGGGGGATGATCGTCCAATTTTTGTCCTTTCACAGCAAATCAGAAACAGAAGAGAGAAAATGTGTATGAAAACTCTCTTACAACAAAGGCTAGGATACAATGACCCTCTATGGGTGTGGGGGGGGGGGGGGGGGGTGGCTGTGTATGTACAGACCCTGTATAACTATTCCTGAATGGATCTGATATTCTGTATCACTAGATCCCATCCAGGTAGAGTGATCCTCTATACAAGAGGGGATGGGGAGGCCTATGTATAGATCACCCCCCCCCCCCCCCCCCATAAAACTGTTCCTGGATGGATCTGATATTTGTCACTAGATCTCATTTATCCTATCAGGTAGGATTCCCTATACCGGAGTGGGACTGTGTACAAATGACCCCCCCCCCCCCCCCCAAAATAACTATTCCGGTATGTATCTGATATTTATCACCAAATCCCATCCAGGTAGGAGAACCCTCTACGCAGGAGGGGGGGGGGGGGGGTAATGACTTTACAGATGACCCCCCTCCCCATATAGCTATTCCTTGACGGGTCTGATATTACCCATCCAGGTAGAACTATTTTGGGGGGGGGGGGGGTGCTGTGTACATTCAGTCTGATATTATGCAGGACTAGATCCCATCCTCTATATAGGAGGGATGTGGGGGGGGGGCAACTGTGTACTCATAACACCTTACCCCCCCCATATAGCTATCCCTGGATGGATCTGATATTATGTATCACCAGATCCCATCCAGTTAGAAGGATCCTCTTTAGGAAAGGGGGGGCTGTGTACAGATGACCCCCCCCCCCATATAACTATTCCTGGATGGATTTGATATTACCCATCCAGGTAGAAGAACCTTCTATTTGGGGGGGGGTGCTGTGTATATGAATTCAGGCTGATATTATGCAGGACTAGATCCCTTCCTCTAATATAGGAGGGGTGAGGGGGGCAGCTGTGTACCGATAACACCTTATCCACCCCCCCCCCAATAGCTATTCCTGGATGGATCTGATATTATGTATCACCAAATCCCATCCAGTGTTAGAAGAATCCTCTTTAGGAAAGGGGGGGGGGGTGTACAGATGACCCCCCCATAAATAAACTTTTCCTGGATGGATCTGATATTTTGTATCTCTAGATCCAATGTATCACCTCTCCAGGTAGAACCATTCTCTAAGGCTGCATTCACATGTCAGCGTATAATCGCGGGCAGAACCGCCGCGGTTCCGCCCGCGATTCGGAGATTTATTGCAAATCGCGGGACGCCTAGCGTTGCCCGTTGATTTGCAATAGCCCCCCAAACGTCGATCGATGCTGCCGCGATTTACGCCCGCCGCAAACAAAATCGCGGGACGCAATACGCTCCAAAAAAGTACAAGAGCTTCTTTGGAGCGTATTGCGTCCCGCGATTTTGTTTGCGCGATGTTGCCGCGATTCGGCGGGCGTAAATCGCGGCAACATCGCTCGGCGTTTGGGGGGCTATTGCAAATCAACGGGCAACGCTAGGCGTCCCGCGATTTGCAATAAATCTCTGAATCGTGGGCGGAACCGCGGCGGTTCTGCCCGCGATTATACGCTGACATGTGAATGCAGCCTAAAGGACCTCCTTTATGACACCCAGCCCACCCCCCTCCCCCACACAGCTATCCTTGGATGGATCTGATATGCATCACCAGATTCCATCCAATTAGGAGGATCCCCTTTAGGAAAGGGGGGGGCTGTGTACAGATGACCCCCACCCCTGTAGAACTATTCCTGGATAAAAATGTTTATCACTAGATCCCATCCGGGTAGAAGAATCCTCTATTGAAAGGGGGGGGGGGGGCTGTGTACCTTAATGACCCCTGGATGGATCTGATATGCATTACCAGATCCCATCCTCTATACATGATTGGGGGGGGGGGGGGGGGCTGTGTACCTTAATGACCCCTGGATCGATCCGATATGCATCACCAGATCCCATCCTCTATACATGATATGGGGGGGGGGGGGCTGTGTACCTTAATGACCCCTGGATGGATCTGATATGCATTACCAGATCCCATCCTCTATACATGATTGGGGGGGGGGGGGTGTGGTGTACAGATCCCCCCATAACTATTCCTGGATTACCTGATGTGTATCTGGAGAGCCCATGTATCCCACCCAGGTAGGAATATATATATATATATGATCACCAGATCCCATCCAGTTAAAAGAATCTTCTTTAGAAAAGGTGGAGGGGGGAGATTTGCACTGATGACCCCCACCCCCCATTCTATACTTATCCCTGGATGGATCAGATATTATGGATCACCAGACCTGAGCCAGGTAGAACCATCATCCATACAGAAAGGGGGTGCTGTGTACTGACACCCCCCAATTTCAATAACTATCTCTGGATGGATCGCATATTATGTATCACCAGATCCCACCCAGGTAGAACCATCCTCTATAGGGGGGTGCACTGATCACCCCCCCCCCCCCCCCCCGTAGTTATTCCTGCACGGATCGGATATTATGTATCGGTGTTGGGGGGTGGAGATGTAATAATGTCTCCGGTGTACAGCGCTCATTGCTCGGACAGTCAGATTACATGACTTCCCCCACCCCCAGCACTCACCTCCTAGAGGGGTCTCCATGCTGCTGCTGCAAGTTTTGCTGTCACTGTCACCTATCCGCGCCAGTGAGTCTTCGGCCTAATGTGGTCTATGCAGAAGACTGTAATATTCTAGGCTGCTTGAAATCCCGCCTCGCTGAATTCACCAATCGAAGGCGGCGTTTTCTGTGACGCAGTGACGTGGAGCGGCTAAGTTTCAGACTTTTGCTTTTCCCGCGCTCTTTCCTAGCGGCACACGCGACCAGGAAGCCTTGTGTGGGCGGGATTGTCACACCGGGAGTGTGTCTTCCACCAATCACGCGGGGCGGGGAGGGGCCCGCAGTCACGCGTTCAATGTTTCCCCCTACATAGTAATAAGGAAGCGGCCATGTTTTTGTATGGCAGTCCGCCCGTCTAATGGATAGTAACTTTACACCCATTAACCCTTTCACTGCCAAAACCCCTTTTTGGCTTTTATTTTTTTTTTTGCACACGTTTAACCTTATCAGCCCCGGAAGGTTTACCCCCCCCCCCGGCCAGACCAGGCAATTTTGTTTTGACACACAGCACTGCATAACCTTAAAGCGGTTGTAAACCTAAAAAAATAAAAAACCTGTAAGACAAAGGCATAATGAGGTAGTGTGCATCGCATACTAGCTCATTATGAAATACTTACCTTAGAACGAAGCCCCGACACGGACCCCCGGACACTGCTGTGGGAGCTGACATGCCTCGGCGTCTCTTACGGGTTCAACGGCTCTGGCGCTGTGATTGGCTGGAGCTGCGATGACGTAATTTTCCGGTAAGGAACTCTGAAGGTCCGCCGGACTTCAGAGCGGCTGCATGCAGTGCAAATATCTCCTAAACCGTGCAGGTTTAGGAGATATTAATTGTACCTACAGGTAAGTCTTATTATCGGCCTTATTATAGGATTACCTGTAGGTAAAAGTGGTATACTACCGTTTTTAACCACTTTAATACCGGGCACTTCCCTCCCTTCCTGCCCAGGCCAATTTTCCCCTTTTAGCGCTGTTTCATTTTGAATGACAATTGCGCGGTCATGCAACACTGTACCTACACCAAATTTGTCATTTCCCCCCCACTAATAGAGCTTTCTTTTGGTGGCATTTGGATCACCTGTGGGTTTTTTCCTTTTTGCTAAACAAAAAAAGTCCGACAAGTTTGAAAAGTTTTTTTGTTTGTTATACAATTTTGTAAATTTTTTTCCGGCACTGGTGGGGTGGCACTGATGGGCAGCATTGGTGGGCACTGATGGGCGGCATTGGTGGGCACTGATGGGCGGCACTGGTGGGCAACACTAATGGGCCCTGGTGGGCGACACTAAAGGATGGCAATGATGGGCACTTGTGGGCAGCACTGATACGGAGGACACTGGTGGGCAGCACTGATGGGGAGGGCAATGGGGGGCTCCCTGAGCCCTGATTGCTATCCCTGGGGTCATGGTGGGTATCCCTGGGGTCATGGTGGGCATACCTGGGGTCATGGTGGGCATCCCTGGTGGATCTAGTGGCATCCCCCCCGAGGGTCTGCACTAGTAATCAATGATCTGATTACCAGTGCCGACCCCCCCCCCCCCCCGTCAGGGGAGCTGCCGATTGGCGCTCCTTTACTTGTGCCTGTCAGGCACGAACTAAGGAAAGCCGATCAACGGCTCTTCCTATTTACCATGTGACCAGCCGTGATTGGACACGGCTGATCACATGGTAAAGAGCCTCCGTCAGAGGCTCTTTACCGAGATCGGATATGCAGGGAGTCAGACTGACACTCGCATCACCGATCGCCGCTCTGCACGCCCCCGGGGGGGCACCCAGAGCTGTGTTATCCTGCCGCCGTCATATGACGTCCGTTCAGGATAATACAACCACAATCCCGCCGTCATTCTGTTATAGGGCGAGAAGTGGTTAAGCGCCGGAAGATTTTACCCCCTTCCTGACCAGGGCCATATTTTGTGATTCGGTACTGCGTGATTTTAAGACAATTGCACGGTCGTGCGACGCTGTACCTAAATGAATTTGACGTCCTTTTCTTCCCACAAACAGAGCTTTCCTTTGGTGGTATTTGATCACCTGTGCGTTTTTTTTTTTTTTTTTTTTTTTTTTTTTTTTTTGCGCGGGACTGCGACATTGCAACAGACAGATCGGACCCTTGACTGACATTTTTGACACTTTTGGGGTTACCAGTGACATTACTACAGTAATCAGTGCTATATATATGCACTGTTACTGTAATAATGACACTGGCAGGGAAGAGGTTAATACTATTGGTTTTCAAGGATCTGACCCCTCAACTCAAAAATTCTCTCGAGTTTCGGCATATCGTCATAGCGGAGTGTGTACTTTCTGTGCTTTTGTTGGGTTTTTTTTTGTACTTTGTGTTTTTATTTATATATATATATTTTTTTCCCCTGTTCGGTTGAGTGTTTACATCAAGTCATTAAGCCAGGGGTGGGGAACCTACAGTTCGGGGGCCGTATGCGGCCCGCAAAGTCATTTGGTCCGGCCCCCCATGCAGCTGAGTCTGTGTCTCTCAGCTCATCTGTCAGAACGGAGCCGATGCTTCCTGTATAGTTCGTGCTCCGTTATGACAGTCTGAGTGAGTCACAGGTGGAGTGATAGCAAATACACTCCACCTGTGACCAATACAGGAAACGTCACCTCTTCCTCCAGCGTGGTGCTGATACACTTCTCCTAGCCAGCATTTCCCACCAGCAGTACCAGCCAGAGCCAGCAGTACCCACAGCAGAACCAGTAGTGCCCACAGCAGTAGCAGCCAGAGCCAGCAGTACCTACAGCAGTAGCAGCCAGAGCCAGCAATACATACCCACAGCAGAACCAGCTGTACCCATAGCAGTACCAGCCAGAGCCAGCAGTACCCACAGTACAAGCCAGCAGTACCAGCCTGAGCCAGCAGTACCAGCCAGCAGTTCTTTTCAAAACTTACCACCACAAAAAGTCTACTGCGCTCCAGACTGACCGATGCAAACCTGGAAAACCAGTTGCGAGTATCAACATCAATACCAGCTAACATCACACACCTCGCCAAAGAGAAGCAGTTGCAGCCATCACATTAGGGGTGAGTTAATTAAATGTTTGACCAAATATAACGGGCTAATTTTTAAGTTAATAATTTTGTACGGCCCCCGAATTATTTTATTAATACACAAATGGCCCTTGGCAGAAAAAAGGTTCCCCACCCCTGCATTAAGCCAACTAAGACGTTTTGACGTATTTGTAAATCGGGTCTAAGTGATATATTCAGAGGAGCATTTAGTTATGGGATTATAATCATGATATGAGTTGGTCTTACTAACAATATATTAAGGTTTTGTAAGATAAAGTACTCTGTGTAGCCATAATGTTTGCTGGATAGTAAATGTTTGTCTATATTTCTAACATTAACATTAAATACTTGGTATGTTAATTGGCATTAAGTAAGATGGTTCTGAAAGACTTATACCCCATCCCAGGATGCATTGCGGCAGACTTTGCACACTGGGATGGATACAAGCCCTAGAGTGCTATTGGCTAGGTTTCCTCCACTGTCCAATGAGAGCCCTCATTGGATATAGTGGGGAGACTCCCCAGACACAACAGTCACCCCTGGAAACACATGAGTCTAGCTGAGTGATCAAAGCCCTCCTGATAAGCAGACAGGGCCACAATATACTTTTTCCTAGCACCCACCTAGGAGGTACGTATTTTGATTGGTTTGCGCAAAGGTTATCTTGTATACGAACTACGGCAAAGATTTGTCCTTTTTATAAATTTTTTTTTTTTTTTTTTACTAGTAATGGCGGCGGTTTGCAATTTATAGGGGGACTGACATTACGGCGGACAGATCAGACCCCTGACTGGCAGCCCTGTGGATCGGCTTTCCCGCTGGTAGATGGGGGCGTGCGCGGATCACTCCCATGGATCCCAGTACAGGTACGGTGATTAGCGCAGCCTAGCCAGCCTGCCGCAGTATATCTGCGGTGGCGGTCAGCAAGTAGTTAAAATCTAATTTCTCTAGCGCTCATTGACAGACGTAGTCCTCGGTGATACACCACCTTCGGGTTATGTTGCCTCCACAGGAGCAGGACTAGACAGGAAATTAAAAAGCTCTGGCCACACCCTAGGGGCAGTCCCAGAGGGTATATCCTCTCTCTCTCTCTCTGCCTCAGCAAATCAGTTATTTTCTGTCTAGTTAGGAGTAAGGACCTAGATACCTTGCTGGGATCTTAGGTCCTGGCAAGAATTTTTTTCTTAAAGGATTTTTAGACCGCTTTTTTCTCCAGTGTTCCTGTGAGATCTTCAAGCAAGAAAGCTGAACTGGGCGACGGGCTGGATGTTGAGATCCGGTGGTCACCCCAGTTCAGCCTACGAGCGCGTGCAGGCCATAGCTCCGCGCTGGGTCGGCCGCGACAAAGTCCCATTAAAAGGACTGAACCCGCGAGTTAAACGTCTCGCTGAAACGCCAAAGACCATGAGTCACGGCGTCCGTATCGGTCGACAGCCCTCCCGCCCCGGTGGAGAGGGGTACTGTCAGGAGTTGGTGCCCGCCTGGTTCCGGTATGGTGAGTAGTATGTTCCCCCTTTTTCCCTGACGGGTTTTGTGGTGAACGCGGGCCCCTCTCGGTATGGTAAGAAAGGCTCCTTTCTATCCTATAACATGTCACAAATCCTCCTACTTTGAGTGTGATTTTATGTGTGCAAAAAGCCAGGAGGCTTGGTTTGGGAGCTAACAATCTATTGTATACATGTTTTAAAGATGTAATCTGTGGCATTCTGGGAATCTTATGGGTTAAGTATAAGCTACCTACCAGTCAGAAGCCACGGACATGTAGACTGCCTTCCAAATCAGATCTCCAGCTATTAGCAGGCCTCCCGAACGGCCATGCGGTCCGCCAGGGCCGGTACCGCCAACCACGCCATATCCCCATGCAGAGAGAGTGTTGTGTGCCCTGCAGCACACCGCTAGTCAGTACAGGCCTCCGCCATTTTTTTTTTTTGCTGGATCGCACGAGCCGCCATTTTGGCGTAGCCTCGTGTCTCCAGCATGGGGGCGGCCATGTTTGAGGTGATCCTACACCTCGTGGAGCTTGGGGGAGGCGCCGGAAGGCGTGCAGAAGGGCGGAGCCGCCTCCTTTCTTCCTGGGCAGCCAGCCAAAAGACTTCCTGTTTGTCAAGACAGCGCTGTAAGCTGTTGCAGTTTAACTCTGAGCATCAAGTGGTGAGCCTGGGGGTCTATCTCTCTCTCTCTCTCGATCGATAGGGATCCCTAGCAGGTAACACTAAGGGGCTTTTTGTGGCGCTGGGGGTCAAAAAAAAAAAAAAAATTTTTTTTTCCTTTGAATTATATTATCCAGGAAGTAACTGGAGTTATCATGGACCCTGCCACACATATTCCCCCACCTGTTTCCCTCGAGGGGGCCTCGGGACCCGCCGGTGCACAGAGTATAAAGTAATTTACAGCAATTTTGGAGTCTATGGTGGCTCGGGTGGAGGCGGCCTGTCAGGGACGGGGGTCAAGGAAGCGACCCCCGCCTACCCCTATACCATCTGACACCTCTGACTCAGATTCAGAGATGGTCACGGCAGTTGCAGGTTCCTCTGCAAGGGCTGCTATCCCAGGTAAAGCCCCCTCAGACAGTGAGGAGGACGCTTCTTCTCCTGCTATAATTCAGGAAGAAGCATTGGTGGACGCACTAGTTGTGGCAGTGCAAGAAACCTTAAAACTTGAGGCTTTACCGGCAGAGGCAACTGAAACAGAGGCCTTTTGGTACTAATAAGCCCATCAAGACGGCGAAGGCTTTTCCTGTACCTAAATGTTTTGGTAATCAGATTAAAGGAGAATGGGAGCATTCTAAACGTACCTTTACTATTTCCAAGCGTATTGCTAGACGCTATCCGTTTGAGGAATCCATCATTAAGAAATGGACGGTACCACCAGTCGTGGATCCGCCCATTTCCAGGCTGAATAAAGCCACGGTTATTCCAGTGGAGGACACTTCGTCCTTTAAGGATCCGGTGGATCGAAAGATAGAAGCAGAGTCCCGCACTATCTTTTCTCTGATAGGGTCAGCATTTAGACCAGTAATTGTTATTGGTCTAGTTTCCCAGACACTTACGGAATGGGCGAAAATGGTACGCCAAGATCTTAGGGGAAAAGATATTCCCCAGGAGACATCTGATTTGATGGAACAGATTATACAAGGGCTACGGTTTATCTGTGACGCAGCCTTGGACACAACTCCCTTATTAGGGCATGCATCTAAGTTAGCAGTGATCCTCAGACGTGTGCTGTGGTTAAAATGCTGGTCAGCTGACCTAGGTTCCAAAAAGACCTTGACCAATCTCCCTTTTCAGGGGAATCGTCTATTTGGGGCCAACCTAGATGAAATCATTAAGGATGCCACTGGGGGCAAGAGCACTTTTTTGCCACAGGCTGCAAAAGCTAAGGGACCTCGCAACAAGCGAGGACCTTTCTTTACCGCCCATAAAGGGCGCCCGGCTGGTACTAGCGGGAAAGGCAAGACTCCTCCAGGAGGGTTCAAGAAGGGCTGGTCGGACAAGCAGAGGACCAACCCAGCCAAACCCGAAGCAAAGGAGTACACAGCCTGAAGGTGCGCCCCCACCCGGTTTCAGGGTGGGGGGACGTTGTCACCGGTATTCAGGACATTAGATCGAGTATCAACCACTACTACCGGTGCGATTCTTCCCTTCCAACATTTAAGTACTACAGGAAGCGGTAGTTACCGTTCCCTGAATAGATCTTTTCCTTTACCTTTTCCTAAGATTAGTCCCGATACCTCACAGGAATCGGATCTGGTTGACCAGATAGGCCAAGTAGCCTCTAGTCGGGTGACTTCGGTCCCTGAGGTTCAACCAGAAAAGATCACCTTTCCTGATAACTATCAGGTATCTGATAAATGTGTGGAAACAGAAAACGACCAGACTTTCTCGGATGGTCGGGGCCAGATAGCTCTAGGGACGCCTGGTTCAGATCCAATCAGCGCCAGTGGTCCTAGAAATTCTAGGCTGGCCTCCTCAAGCCGGCCTGGCCGACTTGGACATGCTAGTCGCAGACGTTCCGTGGGAACTTCGTCTCAGGGAGTGTCTGTGGTCTCAAGGACCAATTTACCTTCGTGCTTTACAGTCGCTGGTTTTAATGGCCTGGCCATTGAGACCCAAGTACTGAAGGACAGAGGTTTGTCTACTTCAGTCATTCCTACCCTTATTAAAGCAAGGAAAGCGACTTCCAGCAAAGTCTATTATCACACATGGAAGACTTATATTGCGTGGTGCGAATCTTTAGGATTTCCTCCACGTACCTATTCGGTGTCTCGAATATTGGCCTTTTTGCAACAAGGGGTTGAGCAGAAGCTAGCCTTGAGCACCATCAAGGGTCAAGTTTCAGCATTAGCAGTCTTCTTTCAGAAGCCTTTAGCTACCAAATCCTTGGTGCGGAATTTCATCCAGGGGGTGCGGCACCTGGCTCCTCCAGTCCGCGCGCCCTTACCGCCCTGGGATCTTAATTTGGTTTTGTCGGTTCTACAGAAACCTCCCTTTGAAAACATCAGGGAGATTCCCTTGCTTACTTTATCCCAGAAGGTGGTCTTCTTGGTGGCTATTACTTCTGCTCGCAGGGTGTCAGAACTGGCTGCATTATCATGCCAGTCCCCATACCTAGTGATTCATAGGGATAAGGTAGTACTTCATCCTAAGCCATCTTTTCTTCCTAAGGTGGTTTCAGATTTTCATCTGAATGAAGATATTGTACTACCTTCCTTGTGTCCTCAGCCCAAGCATCATCGGGAACATGCGTTGCATTCCTTAGATGTGGTTCGGGCAATCAGGGTATACCTGAAAGCTACGGAATCATTCCGTAAGACGGATTCACTTTTTGTGATCACGGATGGCCCCAGAAAGGGTTTGCCTGCATCTGCCGCGACCATTGCCAAATGGATTAGACAAACGGTGGTACAGGCTTATTCTATTAAGGGTCAGAGTCCTCCGTTCCCTGTTAGGGCGCACTCCACTCGAGCGCTCAGTACTTCCTGGGCCTTTCGCCATCAGGCGTCAGTGGTCCAGGTATGTAAGGCGGCCACTTGGTCGTCGGTACATACCTTTACAAAATTCTATAAAATTGATGTGACGGCATCGGCGGATGCCTCATTTGGCCGCAAGGTTTTGCAGGCCGCAATTTGAGGAGACCGGTGGTCTACCTCGAGGGTTTTTTCTGTTTGAAAAAAAAAAAAAAAATGAAAAATTTTTTCTCTCTTTTGTTGAGTCTCATCATTAAGGATGAGCATTGTAAACTTCTAGTTGGCACCGGTTGGGCCTTCTAGATTGGGATTTGATTTCATTTTCCCACCCCTCAGTTGTGATACTGCTCTGGGACGTCCCGAAGGTGGTGTATCACCGAGGACTACGTCTGTCAATGAGCGCTAGAGAAAAATGGATTTTTGTAAAATCTTACCGTAAAATCCTTTTCTCTTAGCTCATTGACAGACGTAGTCCCCGCCCCTCTGTTTTTTGAGTTGGGTTGGGTTAAATCTCTAAAGACTGCTTTTTCACATAACTGATTTGCTGAGGCAGAGAGAGAGGATATACCCTCTGGGACTGCCCCTAGGGTGTGGCCAGAGCTTTTTAATTTCCTGTCTAGTCCTGCTCCTGTGGAGGCAACATAACCCGAAGGTGGTGTATCACCGAGGACTACGTCTGTCAATGAGCTAAGAGAAAAGGATTTTACGGTAAGATTTTACAAAAATCCATTTTTCTTCATAAATTTAGGTCAATATGTATTCTATGTTTAAAAAAAAAAATCCAAATAAGCGAATATTGGTTTGCACAGGTTATCGCGTCTACAAACTATGGGATACTTTTATGGAATTTTTTTTTTTTACTAGTAATGGCAGCGATCAGCTTTTTTTTTTTTTTTTTTTTTTATACAATAGTGATCAGCAGTGTTAATTTTGGCATCACATTTTGATTAGGTTTTAGTCGACTAAAATCGAATGGGTTTAGTTAAATTGTAATGATTTATTTAAAGCGGAGTTCCAGCCATTTACTCACCTGTCCAGCGATGTCGCCGCCGGAAGCCTCGATCCTCTCCCTCGGCGCCGGCATCACTGCTGTGGGCACCCGGCTGTTACAGTTTGCGGCTTCACAGCCGGGTACCCACTGCGCATGCGCGAGTCGCGCTGCGCGCCGTGATTGGCCGGCAATCTTCTGGGACCTCTGACGTGTCCCAGAAGATTGCAGGGAGGGGGAGAGGAGAACTTCCGCTCAGGGCGCCGCGGCGCTCCGAGCGGAAGTGGGAGCGGGTACCTGTCAAAACTAGGTACCCGCTCCCCCCCCCCCCCCCCCCAAAAAATGACATGCCAAATGTGGCATGTCGGGGGTCAGGACTCCCTAAAGCGGAAGTTCCACTTTTGGGTGGAACTCCGCTTTAAGCATTTCATTAGAATTTCCAAACTCATTGTATACTCCTGGAGTAAAACATTTTTATGGTATTAAGGTTTGAACAAACTCGATACAGATTTAGCCACTCTGGACGGTCTGAGGACTCCTGTAATGCTACACGGTACTCTGGACGGTGGTCTCAGGTCTGAGGGGAGGCCTCGGCTTAGGCCTGCTGTAATTGTAATGTACGCTACACACTCAGTGGGTGCTCTATCTGCTCTGGATGTGGGTGGTCGTTGGGAGTTGGACTCTCGCTGTGCCTTGGGAAGCCTAGCTGTAATGCACAGTGCTGCTCTGGTCTCTGGCAGTCGTACTCCTCATGGTGTGACACTCAGAGGCCTGTAATGCTGGCTGCACAGTCACTTGCTGGGAGTGGAAGCAGGCAGAGCTCCGTGGAAACCTGAAGCTTGTTCAGGACTGAAATGATTTTTGTCAGTTTTCATCAGTGGATGAAAATGTGGTGACTTTGTTAGTTTCGTTTTCATCACTGGAAAAATGGCGCTGATGGAAATTTTGAGAAACTTTTTCATTGACTAAATTACCACTGGTGATCGGTGTTAAAAATATGCACTGTCACTGTACTAATGACATTGACGAGAAGGGGTTATCAGGGGCAATCAAAGGGTTAAATGTGTTCCCTGGGGGTGGGGGGGGCTGCTTTGGGGGAAGACAGAAATCCATTATCCTGCTTAGCAGAAACACAAGGCTAGCTGGTCAGCATCTGGATATAATCAGGTTGCTGGTCAGCATCTGGATATAATTTTCTGGTTGCTGGTCAGCATCAGGATATAATTTCCAGCTTTTTGGTGCTCTGCATGTACCGAACGTATAAATCCCAAAAAAGCTGAAATGACGCTCACAGGATAAGAAACACGCCCTAGCTTCCGGTTCCGGCGCCTGATGGGATAGACAGGGAAACAGCGGCTCCGGACTCATCGGCATATTAGACCAGCTTGTACCACCTCCTCGGCCGGCAGGGACACTCTTCTGTGCTCCCCGCACCTCCAGCCTGCATCGGCATGGATCGCTTCGTGACACACGGCAATCCGCCGCCTGGAGATCCCCGCTCAGCAGCGGCCGCTCCGGCGCCGCAGGAATCCAATATGGCGGATGTCTCCTCTCCCCATGCGGCGGGGCCGGCTGATGCCTCACTTTCCCTCCGCGCTACCACAGGAGGAAGAACAATATGCCAGGATTGCTCAGGCAGTGGCAGCGATCCTATCCCCCACCATCACATCAGCCGTTGATAGAGCTGTCACTGCAGGAATCATTCAGCTCCGCAAGGAAATGGGAGAACATTCTAAAAGAATTACTGATATCGAATCACGCTTATCAGATGTGGAAGAAGAGATACAGGCCAATATGGCTAACGATCAACGCTGCTTACAGACTCAGAACTTTATTTTGGAAAAACTTGACGATTTAGAAAATCGTTCTCGCCGAAATAACCTCCGCTTTATTGGCATTCCGGAAACTGTCACCACTGCTGCTTTGGAGGATTATTGCTCTTCCACAATTCCTCAGGCCTTGGGGATCTCTGCTAAATGTGTTGTGGAACGGGCACACCGCCTGGGTCCCCCCTCCAATGATAGGCGCTCTCCGCGCCCGGTTATTGCCCGCTTTCTTAATTACTCCGACAGGGTAGCTGTTCTGAAATCCTTCAGGAATGCAACATCTTTACAGCTGGATGGCCACAAAATCCTGCTTTTTGCGGATTACTCTCAGGAGGTCGCAAGGCGGCGAAAGGCGTTCCAACCAATCTGCTCCGCGCTTTTTCACAAGGGCATTAAGTTCACTCTGGCCTATCCAGCTGTTCTCCGTTTCACCACTTCCACGGGAGAAGCTAAATCGTTTTCACACCCGGAAGAAGCGACCAATTACCTGCAGGCATACCTGCATATCCATCTGGAGACTCAGGCCCCAATATCTTCTTCCCGGTCCCCGGGATCCAGCGACTTGCGCAACCCCAGAAAGGACTCCCCTAAGAGGCCTCGTTATGCTCCTAAGTAGCGTTGGGGCAACTTCTAGGATCTTCATGTGGATCTTACTATCCTAGCACTATATTTACTGCACCCGGTGCTGATGGGCCCTTTCGGAACACATTTATACTGCCTTACCACATATTATTATCTGTGTTGAGTGCCGGTCCGCACTCTCCAGATTGTTGATATATGCGATTCTGTATTACCTTCTCTGTATTTGGGATACACCCAGTTCTGCTCTCCCACTAATGTTTATGTTCTTTCTTGTTTTCGTCCTCACAGCCTTACCGGAGCTGCAATGGTATGTGTAAACCTCCTCAGTTCCCCAATTGAAATCCATGACTTGCACGTTTTCCGTCCCTGGCACTGCAGTCCAAGCGGAGGTGCGGGAGGTATCTCACTCGATCCTCTAAACACATCTGCCAGGAGGTGGCCCCCTCTGCAACTCCGGTAACGTCGTTGGGAGATGACGCCCCATCAGGAAAAAGGTGAAGTCCACTAGAATGATGGTATGTGATGTTCTGATTTTTACCCTTTTGTTAGCTAGCTTTGTTCTGCTAGTTGTAGTTGTACCCTCATACCCCTCAGGGAATACCACCTGGCCCTATACACATGTCGAGACGCAGTGCGCTTTTTCACTAGATTCACTACTACTGACACACAGCCTACTCCCTATCTCTTACGCTCCCCACCTATGTAAGCTCTATCCTCTCCTAGCCCTCCCTGACGATCCAACATAATATGAAAATAGTATCTTGGAACGTCAAGGGGCTGCGTTCCCCCCACAAACGGATGGCCGTCCTAAGACACCTGAAAAGATTACGAGCTGATATTGCCCTACTTCAGGAGACGCATTTAACAGCTGCCGATTTCCACAGAATGCGCAAATTATGGGTGGGCCAGGTCTATGGCTCGGCCTCTGAAAAACAAAAGGCAGGGACCCTCATACTCATCCACAAAAATTTCCCTCATGAGGTGCTGTCGGAGGAATCTGACACTTCAGGGCGTCTGACGATCCTCAAGCTAAAAGTAAACTCATCTACTCTAGTCCTCACCAACATCTATGCCCCCAATTCCCCCACAAAATCCTACTTCTCTGAGCTGTCGTCCACTTTGGCTCCGCATGTGCACTGCCCCCTCTTGTTGGGAGGCGATTTTAACGCGGTCATGCACCTGGTGGAGGACAGATCGAGGGGCTCGCAATCCAAACCACCGCCTCACCCTGACCACACTCCCCTTTCTGAATTCGCCTCCTCTATCCACCTTACCGATGTCTGGCGGCTGTCCATCCTCTCGGGAAGGACTATACCTTCTTCTCCCCTCCTCATGACAGTCTCTCTCGCATAGACTACTTCCTGTGTAACAACCTGTTTTTAAAACACACGACAGACCCAACCATTGAAACAATTGCCATATCTGACCATGCTCCCATCACTGTATCCTTCACCGACCCGGCTATGTCCCCTTCCCCTACGATTTGGCGATTTCCCTCCTACCTATCTGACAATAAGGAACTACGCGACATTCTAGACTCCACATGGTCCTCCTTCCTACTAGATAACGCAGCACACTCTGAGAATCCCATTCTGTTGTGGGAGACGGGTAAAGCAGTACTCAGGGGTAGGATCATCGCTTTCGCTGCGGCCCACAAACGAGCCACCAACGCTGGCTTCCAAGCTGCCAGCAAGGCTCTGCGCATAGCCCAAGCGCAACTGGCACATGACAATTCCTCCTCCACCCGACAGGCCTGGAAAGAGGCTAAGTCCAAATTTGATCTTTGGGCGGAGGCCGGGGAGAGGTTCCATCACTCTCTCCTCGACCTCCGACTCCACAAATTCGGCAACAAATCCGGGAAACTCCTTGCTCATTTGTGCAAGGGTCCACGTTCCCCTACACATATTTCGTCCGTCAAAAAACCGGCCGGGGGTCTATCCACGGATTCCAAGGAAATTAATTCAATTATCAAGGGTTATTTTGCTTCCCTCTATGGTCCCGACCCCATCGACCCATCTAAGGCCAAATCCTTTTTGGACAAGGTACAACTTCCCACTTTAACCCCGTCTGATCTTCAAAAACTCAATGCCCCCATTTTGTTGGAAGAAGTACAATCGGTTATCAATTCTCTGTCCACTGGAAAAGCCCCGGGTCCGGACGGGTATACCTCAGATTTTTATAAACTGACTAATTCCTTCACCTCCCCCGCCCTCACCAATGTCTACACCCACATTATGAACGGAGGTCCCTACTTACCCACAGGCTTTCAAGCACACATTAAACTTATACCTAAACCGGGGAAAGACCCTTCAGAACCCAGTTCGTATCGCCCAATATCCCTGTTGAACCTAGACACCAAAATTCTTTCCAAACTAATAGCCAATAGACTGGCCGATATCATGCCTTCCCTGATCCTGCCCTCCCAGTTGGGTTTTACTAAGGGCCGCTCGGCTACTTCTAACATCAGAAAGGTTTTGGCAGTCTTGCACAAGGCCCACATGGAACCCGTAAATGACATGGCTATAATTACATTAGATGCAGAGAAAGCCTTTGACAACGTCAGTTTTTCCTGGCTCCGGATGGTCCTGGAGCAACTCGGCTTCGGTGGCTCTTTTCTGCATCTAATCTCTGCCATGTACTCTGCCCCTCGAGCAAGTGTTGTAGCCTGCGGCCATGTCTCGGATTCCTTTCCTCTCTACAAGGGCACCAGACAGGGCTGCCCGCTCTCCCCATTGCTCTTCAATATTGCCATTGAACCCCTCTCTCGCTATTTGTCCTCACACCATTCCCTACACGGTATACATATGGGTGACCAGGAGATCCGCACGGCATTGTTCGCTGACATACTGATATTCACCGCAGACCCGACATCCGACATCCCCCTTATTCACGATATTTTTACGAATTTCCGTGACTGTTCTGGACTCCGCATCAATTTCGCTAAAAGTGAAATTCTCCCGTTATCTCATTCTGCTAACCAACCATGGTTGAAGCATTCAGTATTTGCCATTGCTAAATCACACATTAAATACTTAGGTATTAAAATAGGTAGATTGCCATCTTCTATATACACTTTGAACCTCCCCCCAGTGGTGGAGGTAGTTAGGAGACAACTGGAGTCTTGGTCAGAGTTGCCCCTCTCCCTCCTGGGCCGATGCCACTTATTTAAAATGGTCAGTTACCCAAAATTACTTTATCCCATGCAGACCATTCCCCTTCTTCTAAAACATAAAGACGTCCAGATTCTCTATAAAGCACTTTCACAGTTTATTTGGCACAACAAACGTCCCCGCATCTCAATGAAAAAACTCCAGCGGCCCAGGAGGGGAGGGGGCGCCAATCTTCCAGATGTGAGGTTGTACAATCTGTCATGTCTCTTGAGGGTGGGGATTGATTGGATAACTGAGATCCCTAGGTTTTCGAATGTATCCCTTGAAACACAAATGGTAGCACCCTATACTCTGGGAGCAATCCTCCACTGCCCACTATATGCCTTACCAACCAGCATCAGAACCAACATTCTCTTACGGGACACTATAATAGCCTGGCGTGAAGTCAGCAAGAAAATAGGATTATCCCCATATTTTTCCCGACATCTGACCATCATGGGACACCCACTATTTCCCCAATCCAGACAATACCAGGCCTTCGCAAAATGGGCAATTGGCGGCCTTACTCACTTTGCACAACTTTTTGACCCGCTTTCTGGTCTCCCACGCCCCCCCTCGGACATCTACACCATTTACAGCATTCCACGACGGCACTTCATCCATGTGCAGCAGGCGATCTCCTTTGCCAAAGACCTTTGCCCACGTCAGTTCAAACGTTTTAGCGACTCCTTGCTGGATGTGCTGTTGGTAAAACAGAAACTTAAACTCTCTGACGTATATAAACCTTTGTTGGACCTCCGATCACCACAGCCTATCTCACCAACCGTTTCTCCTTGGAATAAAGACTTTGATATCCCCAACATAGGGGAGCACATCCTATGGGGGTATAACTCGACGTGCAAATACATTGTAAACGAATTCTGGAGGGAACAACAACTAAAAATACTACACAGAGCCTACTCTCCCTTTTCTTTCTCAGCAACTACGACGGCTGCCCAGTCATGTTCTTGGTGCCTAGCCCACAGGCCCACCCTGGCTCATAGACTGTGGTCCTGCCCCCACATCTCTGCATTCTGGGAGGCAGTGCAACACCTGATCTCCACCACCACAGGCTTATCCCCGACGAATAACCCTCTCCTCCTGCTCTTTGGAAACCTTCATGGCCCTACTCTGGAAGTGGACCCCTCCCAAACACAAATCCTCAATGCCTTCAAGGCCTGGATATCGACATGTCTTATGATAGCAAGAAGAGCTATACTCCGGAAATGGACAATTCCTCACCCCCCTACTACTCAGGATGTTATCGAGGAACTCACCAGGCTCTATGCCAGGGAACTTTTGGACTCCAAGCTCCTAGCGGGTCCCACTGATCATCTCATGTCCAAATGGTCCCCGTTCCTGACGGTTTATCCTCAGGCCATCCCCAACCCCAACTGAAGCTTGAGAGGTATCATGTTAGCTGTGTCACCCCGTGAATGTCTCCAGGTTAACAATATGGCTCATTTCTCCCTGCCAAGGTATTCCCCCCCCCTCCCCCTCTCTTTCCCCCCCCCATTTTGGTTTGTAATATGGATCCCCCAAGTTATAGCCTAAGGGCTTTAGTGTCGTTAACATCTTATGTATAGAAAGGATTCATTGAGTGTCCTGTATGTTTATTCTTTGTGAAACTGTTAAACTCAAATAAAATTTGTTTAAAAAAAAAGAAACACGCCTTGCGTTTGTAGTAATAGCCACCTGCACACTCACCATGGAAGATTAGACATTGGTAGGATGTGATGACTAATTTGCCATTGTGAGAGTATCCTGTGGTTAAAAGCCCCTTTCACTGCGGAACTTTTCAAGTGCTTTGGTGCTAAAAAAACACCTGAAAAGCTTGTGAAATCTTATTCCCATTGAATTCAATAATTGCTTTCACATTGGAGCATTATTATGCTGGTGGGGCAGTGAAAGATGTGAGCTGCATCTTTGGAGCATGTTTGGATTGCTAAAAAAAAGCCTCAAACGCCGCGCTCCATTTATATGAATGGAAAGCGCCTCAAAAGCACCTCAAAATGGTTCTCAAAGCAGTTTTTGAATTGCGTGTCTATAAAGTGCGCAGCAAAATTTTATGGGCAGTTTCCCCAGTATGTGTGTGGTTTTTAGTTTTTACTTTGTTTGCTTTTTAGTATAACTAACTTCTTGTGTGGCGGTTTTTAGTCTTTAATCATCTTTCAAAACAGTCATCTATGTGCACAAAATTTGCTACACATGAAAGCATATGTATAAACATACAGGTAGTGCAGAATTATTAGGCAAATTAGTATTTTTGAGGATTAATTTTATTATTGAACAACCATGTTCTCAATGAACCCAAAAAACTCATTAATATCAAAGCTGACTATTTTTGGAAGTAGTTTTTAGTTTGTTTTTAGTTTTAGCTATTTTAGGGGGATATCTGTGTGTGCAGGTGACTATTACTGTGCATAATTATTAAGCAACTTAACAAAAATCAGATACAGTATACCCATTTCAATTATTTATTTTTACCAGTGAAACCAATATAACATCTCAACATTCACAAATATACATTTCTGACATTCAAAAACAAAACAAAAACAAATCAGTGACCAATATAGCCACCTTTCTTTGCAAGGACACTAAAAAGCCTGCCATCCATGGATTCTGTCAGTTTTTTGATCTGTTCACCATCAACATTGCGTGCAGCAGCAACCACAGCCTCCCAGACACTGTTCAGAGAGGTGTACTGTTTTCCCTCTTTGTAAATCTCACATTTGATGGACCACAGGTTCTCAATGGGGTTCAGATCAGGTGAACAAGGAGGCCATGTCATTAGCTTTTCTTCTTTTATACCCTTTCTTGCCAGCCACGCTGTGGAGTACTTGGACGCGTGTGATGGAGCATTGTCCTGCATGAAAATCATGTTTTTCTTGAAGGATGCAGACTTCTTCCTGTACCACTGCTTGAAGAAGGTGTCTTCCAGAAACTGGCAGTTGGACTGGGAGTTGAGCTTGACTCCATCCTCAACCCGAAAAGGCCCCACAAGCTCATCTTTGATGATACCAGCCCAAACCAGTACTCCACCTCCACCTTGATGGCGTCTGAGTCGAACTGGAGCTCTCTGCCCTTTACCAATCCAGCCACGGCCCATCCATCTGGCCCATCAAGACTCACTCTCATTTCATCAGTCCATAAAACCTTTGAAAAATCAGTCTTGAGATATTTCTTGGCCCAGTCTTGATGTTTCAGCTTGTGTGTCTTGTTCAGTGGTGGTCGTCTTTCAGCCTTTCTTACCTTGGCCATGTCTCTGAGTATTGCACACCTTGTGCTTTTGGGCACTCCAGTGATGTTGCAGCTCTGAAATATGGCCAAACTGGTGGCAAGTGGCATCTTGGCAGCTGCACGCTTGACTTTTCTCAGTTCATGGGCTGTTATTTTGCGCCTTGGTTTTTCCACACGCTTCTTGTGACCCTGTTGACTATTTTGAATGAAATGCTTGATTGTTCGATGATCACGCTTCAGAAGCTTTGCCATTTTAAGAGTGCTACATCCCTCTGCAAGATATCTCACTATTTTTGACTTTTCTGAGCCTGTCAAGTCCTTTTGACCCATTTTGCCCAAGGAAAGGAAGTTGCCTAATAATTATGCACACCTGATATAGGGTGTTGATGTCATTAGACCACACCCCTTCTCATTACAGAGATGCACATCACCTAATATGCTTAATTGGTAGTAGGCTTTCGAGCCTATACAGCTTGGAGTAAGACAACATGCATAAAGAGGATGATGTGGTCAAAATACTCATTTGCCTAATAATTCTGCACTCCCTGTATATTGACTGTCAGAATGTAGCTAAATCGCAACACACCCCAAGTGGAATAAAAAAATATTCACATATATATATATATATATATATATATATGTATATGTATATGTATATGTATATGTATATGTATATGTATATGTATATGTATATGTATATGTATGTATATGTATGTGTCAGAATAGACTGGCATCAAAAGTCCAAAAAACCATAAAATTCTCCAATAACAATTGATCAGTCCCAGACAAACTAATCTTGCCACCTCTGTGGTCAAAAGAACAGGTGTTCAAAAAAAATCCACCACCAGTATTCACTATCAGCTCACCTCCAGCTTTGACTCCTGTTTTACCAGGAAGTCAAAGTGCGTTGTCCCCCTTTGGGGATGGGTATGAGCGCTGTTTCGACTCTTAACATCAGCGGTTAATGAACAAATGGGGCGCTCGGCGTGAAGTTCACCCGCCGATAAGCGTCCCATAATGCACTGCGCTGTTGCAATGCGTTGATTGCTGATTGGCCAAAGCATGCACCTGGCCTGTGTGCTTTGGCCAATTACAGCACGATGGGATGCCAGAGCCATGATTGGCCAAAGGCAGGGTGCCTTTAGCGCTAGTCATGGCTCAGGGGCGAAGTCCACACCCCACACTATATAAGGCTGCCATGTATAGTGTATGATAGAGGTTAGGCAGGTAGTGGGTTGAGTTAGATTAGTGCAGTGTTCAGGTTATACCCCACTTTTATAATGTATGGATATGTTGAAATCCAGGGTCCCCCTTGGTGCTCCCTAAGTTTGTCTCCCTGTCACTTATAGTTTGAGCAGTGCCATGCCGACCAATATTTCCCATAGACGCCAATTGAGCGCTGAAAATTGTCTGGGCAGGAAGGGGGTGACAGTGCCCTGTATAAGTGGTTAAGGGTAACCCCATGACCGAATCTAAAAACGGCATGGGGGGGCCCCCCAAATCTTTATCTGGTATCAATTTTAAGGTGAATTCCGTGCCAACATTTTAAAACTGGTAGGTCCCCCCCCCCCCAAAATTACACACCCGGCCCTTTTTTGAGCATGCAGCCTGGCAGGCCAGGAAAGGAGGGGGGGAAGCGGACACCACCTCCTGAACCATACCAGGCTGCTTGCCCTCAACATGGGGAGGGTGCTTGAAGCATTTGTACCAGGAGGATATGCAGCTGCAGGCATCACCCTGCTACCGTTGCCATTGGCTTTCTGGTGATAACCGATGAGGCTCAGCCGTTTATCACAGGTAGTGCGTTTGGATGTCACACCCCCCACCACACGTGAGGTATCGCCGCGTTCATTAGAGCGAGAGCAATAATTTGAGCCCTAGACCTCCTCTGTAACTTTAAGCTGGTAACCTGTAGAAATTTTTAAAGTGTCGCCTATGGGGATTTTTAAGTACCAAAGTTTGTCGCCATTCTGCGAGCGTGCGCAATTTTGAAGCGTGACATGTTGGGTATCCATTTACTCGGCGTAACATTATCTTTCACATTATGGAAAAAATTGGGCTAACTTTATGGTTTTTTTAATTTAACCACTTGCAGACCGCTGCACGACTATATACGGCGGCGGTCAGCCCCTCACAGGCAAAGTGATGTACCGGTACGTCACTAGCCTGTGAGCCAATAGGGGGCGAGCACGCACCGCCGGAGGCGCCCTCCCGCCCCCGCTCGTTCCCTAAGCAGCCCGCGCGTGTGACCGGCGGACCCGATGTCCGCCGGTCACTCGCGATCGTTGGATACAGCGGGAGAAAGGCAGGCGGCTAATGTAAACAAAGCCGCCTGTCATTCTCCCCTGTGTAACGGCACAGATCATAGGGTTCTGCTATGTAGGACCGTTGATCTCTGCTGTTACACACACAGCCACATCCAATCACAGTAAGAATCACGCCCCTAGGGACACACTTAACCCCTCTCTCTCCAATAAAGTTAACCCCCTTCCCTGCCATTTTTACAGTAACAGTGCATATGTATAGCACTGATTACTGTAGTAATGTCACTGGTACCCCCAAAAGTGTCAAATGTCAGTCAAGGGTCCGATCTGTCCGCCGCAATGTCTCAGTCCCGCAAAAAAATCGCAGATCGCCGCCATTACTCGTTAAAAAACACAATAAAAATGACAAATCTTTCCCTTAGTAAATGCAATAACTTTTGCGCAAACCAATCAAAATATGCTTTTTTGCGATTTTATATGTAGCAGAAAACAAATTGGCCTAAAATGTTAAATTTAGATGTTTACATTTTTTTGGGGAAATTTTCATATAAAAAAAAATGTGAAAAATGTTGTTTTTGCAAAATTTTCGCTCTTTTTTTTTTATAGCGCATGATCAAAAAATCGCATAGGTGATCAAATACCACCAAAAGAAAGCTCTATGGGGAAAAAGACGTCCATTTCATTTGGGTACAGCATCGCACGACCGCGCAATTGTCCGTTAAAGTCACGCAGTGCCGAATCGCAAAATAGGCCCTGGTCAGGAAGAAGGTAAAATCATCTTCCGTGGCTTAAGTGGTTAAAGTGAATTTTTTCCAAAAAATTGCGTTTGGAAGACCGCTGTGCAAATATGGTGTGATAAATATTGCAATGATCTCCATTTTATTCTCTAGGGTCTCAGCTAAAGAAACGTTTGGGGGTTTGTAACATAAATGTCAGATATGGAATAGCTTTGCGTTAGCGAAATATGAAATATGAAGTGAGTGATCTGTAGAAATACGTAGTGAATTGTAGATGTAGTGTCATTTTGAGTTAATTGATTTAGTATCCGTTACACACACATGTCCTGTTAGTAGCATTTGAAAGGACACAGCTGGGATAGAGTTTGACACCTACATGCCAATGAAGTCCCCCCCATGCCAGTAAACAAGAGAATTGTCACCTTCCGGAGGCTTCAGAGAAGACTGCTAGTCATTTTGGCTGCAGAAATCCACAGGGGGGTGACAATAGGTTCCGAACCGTTTGTGAGCGGTCGCTGCTTTTATCAGATCAAAGGAATGTATTTTATCTCTCATAAAAGTTAAAATATTAGTGGTAGAGAGATGAAAATAATTCCTTCTTGTGGCTCACGTATGGGGCTACGAATACATATAAATTTGTGTCTGTGGCATGGGTGGGGTCCTGGAGAATTGCACAAAACCGTTGTATGGCGCCTGATTGCGATAGGCAAGCAGTGTTTGATACTGTCGGAATCAGACCGATGCACTGGTGTCAGAACTCCTATACCTGGCCCAGCGGTCAGCGCCATTCTGGGCCAATTCGGCTCTGGTCAGTTCAGAACACAGGACTTTGGGTGGGCTGACCTGGGGGCAACCCCTTGTGGCTGATTCGTTAAGGGCTAAAGCCCAGCCCACATCAATATTCCAATAAATTGGGGATCTGAGATTTGCACATAGTTCTTCCTTGAAGCCAGTTCTGAACTGGGGAGTTCCTGCACAATTTCCGGTATGCTTCTGCCAAAGAGATAACCTTAGGTAAAGTTTATTTCTGTTTTATCCCCTTTTATGTTCATAGCAAATTGCAAATTGTGTGTCTTATCTTTTTGTGTATTTTTTGTAACTGCTTTTGTTTTGTATATATTTTTCATGCACTGCCCACTTTTCGGGATATTAAATTATAAAATGAATAAGTGACTTCTGTGTACTAAGCTAGGGCTCATATCTCTAGAGAGATTTTTGTTTGCATTTTAGTGCCTAAATCGCTTGCAATACGCTACATGCCAATCTGTATGCCATTGCACTGTGTTGGCAGATTGCATGCAGATTGTACGCCAGATGGAGATCTGTGTGTGGTGTCCCAGCAGACCAGTTTGTGGACAAACTGTTGAGTGGTGGCAGGCTATCGTTTGTGGTGTGGGGACAGTGGGAAGAGTGATTAACACAGGGGTTCTGGCTTGTAGGATAGCTGGAGGAATCCTAGTAGTGTGGGGTAATTGCTAGACTGCTCCCCCACCATTAGAGTGCACCAGATTGTATGTAAGATTTGTATCTGCCTGTGTGTGGTCAGCCGGATTGGAGTAGAGTCTCCCTCTAGTGGTGACCGAAGGCAGTGCAGGCTGTGAAAGTATTGCAGCCAATCTAATTACTTAGTAGGAAGTTTCTTTTTTCTTCTGTTATCCCCTTATACTTCCCCAAGTCACAATTCACCGCGTCTTGGTTAGCTAGTGGGCGTGGTTGAATCGTGACAGGGTTCTAAGTAGTTTTCTAGCAAAAAAAAAGATTTTTAGCTTGTAAACACCAAGTGTCAAAAATAGGCCCATTCTTAAAGTGGTTAAAATGGGGGGGGGGGGGGGGGGGGAGGAGGAGGAATGTTTTAACTCGCCCCCGTGAGCTCGCGCATCAAAGAAAACTCATGTGAGGTATCACCGCGATCGTCAGAGCGAGAGCAATAATTCTAGCAAAGGACCTCTAACTCTAAACCGGTAAAATTTTTCAAGCGTAGCCTATGGAGAATTTTAAGTACTGTAGTGTCACCATTCCACGAGTGCGCTATTTTTTTAACTGTAACATGTTGGGTATCTAGTTGGCGTCATATCTTTCATAATATACAAAGAAATTGAGCTAACTTTACTATTTAGTGTTTTTTATTTCAGTGAAGTGTATTTTGTCCAAATACAATTGCGTTTGAAAGACTGCTGCGCAAATAGCATGTGACATAAAATATTGCAACGACCGGCATTTTATTCTCCTGTGTGTGTGTGTACATTTTTAACTTGTAAACATGTTTCAGAAATAGGCTTGGTCCTTAAGTGGTTAATCACAGCAGAAGCCAATCTGCAGGTACCAGGCACTGGATGTCCACTGACACCCGCTGATGCTGGGCGGGGGAGGGCTGAAGGCATGGATTTTTTTGTCTCTGCGAAGCAGGGAATACAAACAATCTCTTCCCCTAGTAAAAACACCTAGTCACACATTTAACCCTTCGATTGCCGTAGGTGTTTAACCCCTTCCCAGCCAGTGTCAGTACAGTGCATATTTTTTAGCACTGATCACTGTATTAGTGTCACTGGTACATCATACTTGCCAACTGTCCCTTTTTTCCTGGGACAGTCCCTGAAAATAGGAGCCCAGGTAATTTACATTGTCCCTGGAAGCGCCTGTTAACCACTTAAGCACCAGAGGATTTGGCTGCCCAAAGACCAGGGCCTATTTTGCGATTCGGCACTGCGTGAATTTAATGGACAATTGCGTGGTTATGCAGCACTGTACCTAAATGAATTGACGTCCTTTTTTCCCCACAAACAGCTTTCTTTTGGTGGTATTTGATCACCTGTGCATTGTGTTTTTTTTTTTTTTTTTCTGGACGCGACATTGCGGTGGACAGATCGGACCCTTGACTGACATTTTTGGGGTTACCAGTGACATTACTACAGTAATCGGTGCTATACATATGCACTGTTACTGTAAAAATGACACTGGCAGGGAAGGGGTTAACTTGGTGATCAAGGGGTTAAGTGTGTCCCTAGGGGCGTGATTCTAACTGTCAAGGGGCGTGGCTAGTGATGTAACCAGAGACATACGATCCTACATAGCAGGATTGTATGATCTCTACTGTTACACCAGGGAGAGTGACAGGAGGCTGTGTTTACATTATTATTATTATTATTATTATTATTATTATTATTATTATTATTATTATTATTATTATTAATCTACAGGATTTATATAGCGCCAACAGTTTTTTGCAGCGCTTAAGCCCCCGTTCACATGCAGGCGACGCTACCTCGCACCGCGACCTCCGAGGTTGCGGTGCGAGCAGCGCGCCGCGACCTCGGAGCGGCCGCCACGGACTTCATAGCATTGAAGTCTATGGTGGTTGCCCCAAAGAAGCTCCGGACCCTTTTTCTAAGTCGGAGCGGCTTGTCGCTCCTATTAGAACGGGTCCACAGCTTCTCTATGGAAGGCGACCAGGTCGCCTCACAGGTCGCCTTAGTGTGAACGGGGGCTTACAGTGTGGGGCAAGACAATAGTTACAGTTCAATACAGGAGGAATCAGAGGGCCCTACATAAGCCGCCTGCCATTTTCCCCCTCCAGCGGGAGATGGCGAGTGACCGGCAGACATCGGAGCTGCCGGTCACTCGCGCAGGGATGTTAGTGACCGAACGGGGGCGGGAGCGTGCCTCCGGCAGTGCGCGCTTGCCCCTAAAGGCTCGTGGGCGAGTGACGTACCCCTACGTCAATTTGCCCAGGAGGGGCTGACCGCCGCAGTACATATACTGACGGCAGTCGGCAAGTGGTTAATCAGGCTGCCTGTAAATGTTACTCAGAAGTAGTGCAGCTGAATGGGAGAATTATTCCAGCTCTGCTACTGTGGCCTTAAGTTTGAAATTCCCTTTTTTAATTTCCTGTAATTCTCTCTATATTGAGTAGACTCTATAATCTGATAAGTAGGCGAGATTAATTATGCAGAGTGGGCGGAGCTTCAGTGAAGTGGGTGTGGTAATTGATAGCTGTGCTGCAAGTGTCCCTGGAATTTTTTTTTTTTTTAATGTTGGCAACTATGGTACATATTAGCCTAAATATAAACTTTTTTTTTTTTTTATTGGATGTTTTATAGCAGAAAGATAGATATAGCTCAAAACCTGATAAAATTCCCAGCTTCACTCACCAACCAGTCTGCTTGCCAACCAAATTATCCTGTCTAACAGTATGCATTAAAAACAGGGGTTTAGTTAGCACACATTTGCAAAAACAGATGCAAAAGCTGCAAGGCCACTTCACGGCACCCTGTATTATCTTCAGTCCCAATTCTTGTAAAGTAAATGTATGCATTTGCAAATGTGTGCTAACTAAACTGTTAACACATACTGTTGGACTGGATAATTTTGGTTGGTAAGGTTTGGGAGTTAGGCTGGGAATTTTATCAGGTTTTGACTGTCTGACTGTCCCCTGTAGGATGTCTGCAGTCTCTGACCGTCCCCTGTAGGGTGTCTGCAGTCTCTGACCGTCCCCTGTAGGGTGTCTGCAGTCTCTGACCGTCCCCTGTAGGGTGTCTGCAGTCTCTGACCGTCCCCTGTAGGGTGTCTGCAGTCTCTGACCGTCCCCTGTAGGGTGTCTGCAGTCTCTGACCGTCCCCTGTAGGGTGTCTGCAGTCTCTGACCGTCCCCTGTAGGGTGTCTGCAGTCTCTGACCGTCCCCTGTAGGGTGTCTGCAGTCTCTGACCGTCCCCTGTAGGGTGTCTGCAGTCTCTGACCGTCCCCTGTAGGGTGTCTGCAGTCTCTGACCGTCCCCTGTAGGGTGTCTGCAGTCTCTGACCGTCCCCTGTAGGGTGTCTGCAGTCTCTGACCGTCCCCTGTAGGGTGTCTGCAGTCTCTGACCGTCCCCTGTAGGGTGTCTGCAGTCTCTGACCGTCCCCTGTAGGGTGTCTGCAGTCTCTGACCGTCCCCTGTAGGGTGTCTGCAGTCTCTGACCGTCCCCTGTAGGGTGTCTGCAGTCTCTGACCGTCCCCTGTAGGGTGTCTGCAGTCTCTGACCGTCCCCTGTAGGGTGTCTGCAGTCTCTGACCGTCCCCTGTAGGGTGTCTGCAGTCTCTGACCGTCCCCTGTAGGGTGTCTGCAGTCTCTGACCGTCCCCTGTAGGGTGTCTGCAGTCTCTGACCGTCCCCTGTAGGGTGTCTGCAGTCTCTGACCGTCCCCTGTAGGGTGTCTGCAGTCTCGGACCGTCTCCTGCGGTAGATCTAGCACTCAATAATATGCACATCCTTTTGGTGTGTCAGGGGCTGCAGATGAGGCCCCCAAAATCTCCTCAATTGACCATCACAGCAATGTGTAGACATGGCTGGAAGTGGAGGTCAGGCTGGGCATGTTGTCCTCCGCCAGTGGCTTTACCCAATTAGTGAGGTCTAGGCCGATGGGAGAGTGGCAACCGTCCTCCGGGGCACTGTCAGAGTAGAAAAGACGGTGTGAAAGTTGATGAAGGCTCCCTCTAAAATAAAGGATGGAGGCCTCTGAGGGATGGAGGCTCCTCTGAGGTGACAAAGCTTACATAATGCGGTGTGTCCGCCTCACAACGCCCTCCTCCCTCCTCTCTGTTGGAAGATCCTGTGAGGGAGGACACACGCCAAACAAAATTCTCTGAGGAGACTTTATATAACACAGGAGCTTCTACTATGTCATTACTACACACAGCCTCCAAACTGTCCTGTCACTAAATATTTCTACATGCATAGACTGCCATTTGTCCTGTCACTGAACATTACTACATAAAGAGTCTCCAAAATGTCTTGTCTTGGCAATATGGAGGTGAGGCTTTGTGTGGGTGTGGCTTCAGTGTGGGCGGGGACACATGGGGCCCATGATCTCCTATTGCCCTGGGGCCCGATGAGTTGTCAGTACGCCCCTGACTATAATTGCATTTCCACGCTGTGTAAACTGTGAGACAAGATGTAGCTGCAGGCTCCTTGGTTTAGTAACACTTTAAACAAAAAATGGTAACCATGCTGTATGAATTTCCATTGTAGCCCCAGCAAGTGGCGATGTACTTTTTCCTATTAAAAAAAAAAAAAAAAGACAAAAGTAAAATATCTGACTTTAGATGAAGCCAACCCTTGAAGTATAGGGAAAGCTTGTTTGGCTGTATTCCTCCTTTGGATCCCAGGAGTGCAGTTTTCTGTACTCCTGTGACCCGACTTCAGCACACAGCAGGCTGAAGCCCCGCTGTCTGACGTCACAAAACCAACCCAGGCTCAGGGGAAGGATCGCGACCATGGAGTAAGGGTCAGCCTGGACCGGCACCCCCCCTCCCCAGCCCAGCGCTCTAGTTGGCAAGAAGGGGGCAGAGCAGAGAGTTGCTGACTGAGAGCAGCTCTAGGAGCTGTGAGAACCGAGCGGCCGGCAGTGTTTGATCGCTCAGTTCTCAGTGTAGAAGCGCCAGGGGACCAATTCAGCATCCACCTAGGTAAGTATAAACGTGCAATAACCCTGATTCCCATACTTCTTTTAAACACATTTTATTATTTTATTTAAAAAATACTGTAATAAAATGTTTTACACAAAGGGGAAAACAGGAACTGCCACCTAAGTGTAGTATTAAAAGCAGGGCCACTGATGAGCCAGTACAACCAGCCCTGTTGTACTGGGCCCAGAGTCCTCAGCTCAGTAGGGGGGCCTGGAGAAATCATCATGTATGTGCTGCAGTCAAAGTGCCCCCCCATGCCATGTATGTGCTGCAGTCAGGGACAATGCCCCCATGCCATGTATGTGCTGCAGATAATGCCACCAATGCCATGGGCACTATCTCTGACTGCAGCACATACATGGCATTGGGGGGGGGGGCACTGTCTCTGACTGCAGCACATACATGGCATTGGGGGGGCACTGTCTCTGATTGCAGCACATACATGACATTGGGGGGGGGGGCACTGTCTCTGACTGCAGCACATACATGGCATTGGGGGGGGCACTGTCTCTGACTGCAGCACATGCATGGCATTGGGGGCGCACTGTCTCTGACTGCAGCACATGCATGGCATTGGGGGGGCACTGTCTCTGATTGCAGCACATACATGGCATTGGGGGGGGGGGGGCACTGTCTCTGACTGCAGCACATACATGGCATTGGGGGGGGGGCACTGTCTCTGACTGCAGCACATACATGGCATTGGGGGGGGGGCACTCTCTGACTGCAGCACATGCATGGCATTGGGGGGGCACTCTCTGACTGCAGCACATGCATGGCATTGGGGGCGCACTGTCTCTGACTGCAGCACATGCATGGCATTGGGGGCGCACTGTCTCTGACTGCAGCACATGCATGGCATTGGGGGCGCACTGTCTCTGACTGCAGCACATGCATGGCATTGGGGGCGCACTGTCTCTGACTGCAGCACATGCATGGCATTGGGGGCGCACTGTCTCTGACTGCAGCACATGCATGGCATTGGGGGGGCACTGTCTCTGATTGCAGCACATACATGGCATTGGGGGGGGGGGCACTGTCTCTGACTGCAGCACATGCATGGCATTGGGGGCGCACTGTCTCTGACTGCAGCACATGCATGGCATTGGGGGCGCACTGTCTCTGACTGCAGCACATGCATGGCATTGGGGGCGCACTGTCTCTGACTGCAGCACATGCATGGCATTGGGGGCGCACTGTCTCTGACTGCAGCACATGCATGGCATTGGGGGCGCACTGTCTCTGACTGCAGCACATGCATGGCATTGGGGGGGCACTGTCTCGGACTGCAGCACATGCATGGCATTGGGGGGGCACTGTCTCGGACTGCAGCACATGCATGGCATTGGGGGGGCACTGTCTCAGGACGGAAGCACATGCATGGCATTGGGGGGGCACTGTCTCGGACGGAAGCACATGCATGGCATTGGGGGGGCACTGTCTCGGACTGCAGCACATGCATGGCATTGGGGGGGCACTGTCTCAGACTGCAGCACATGCATGGCATTGGGGGGGCACTGTCTCAGGACGGAAGCACATGCATGGCATTGGGGGGGCACTGTCTCGGACTGCAGCACATGCATGGCATGGGGGGGGGGGGGCACTGTCTCTGACTGCAGCACATATGGCATGAGGTCACTTGAAGACAAAACTGCACTTTGTTAAAAGGCGAGGCCTAGGGAGGGGCCGGGGTGGGGCTGGGTGTGACCAGGGGGAGAGTTGGGGTGGGGCTTAAGGGGGCCCTGTCAGCTAGGCTGTACGGGGCCCCATGATTTCTATCAGCAGCCCTGATTAAAAGACACGATTTATTATAAATGTGAAATCACTCACAGGATAGAGGTATAAAACATGGCCATCAGATGTATAGGGAAGTCCCTGGGATCTGTCCTTTTGGACATCGTACCTTTCCAGGGAATGGCAACAGATGGAGTGTGCAACGTCCTATGGCCACTAGGAGGTCCAGGTAAACCAGCGTGGAACGCACGGCGGAAGTGACGTCATCAGAGGCGGGAAGTGGCGGAATTAGTCCTATTCCCTATACCAGTGTTTTTCAACCTTTTTTGTGCAAAGGCACACTTTCATGAAAAAAATCACGAGGCACACCACCATTAGAAAGTGTTAAAAAAAATGTAACTCTGTGCCTATAGTGACTATATATAAAGTAATTCTCTTGAATAGGAATCAAATAAACACAAAAATTATTTTATAATTACTTTATTATGAATGCGTGGTGGTGGGGGCAAGGTGCCTTCCAAGGGGGGGGCTGCGCAGAGAGCATGGGGTGGCAGCATACCCCCTCCTTCTGAATCATACCAGGCCACATCCCTTTTAACACTGCGAGGGTACCTTTCAAAATGAAGCCCCCCCCCCTCTTTGTAAGGCAACTTGTTCCCAGGTTGAGGAGACAAAGATGTAATTTCTACATCTTGCTCCCAGAAGGGATCATGTGACTCACGGGCATGTGTCGGGGGCCTATTAGAGTGGAAGCCCCTTTATAGTAAAGGTGCCCCCAAATATTTGATCCCCCAATAACCTCCAATTGAATAAACACACACAAATCATGAAAGTATTTTGCTAAAAATTCCATAAATAAAAAACAATGTCACCTGCTGTACAGTAAATTCATCATCAATTTCCAACATCAGGGCAGGCAACAATGTAGAGCCAGCCTTAATCCTGAAGACCCAGCACCTTAATGTCCTCCTACCTGATAATGTTGCCCAGGCTGCCTGTCACCACCACGACGTGCTGTCTGACAGTCTTCTTCTTCTCCAGGTTCTGTGACAGTGAGTCCCACGCTGCGAACCTGCAGACAGTGCAGTGCGCGCTGAAAGTGGGTGGAGGCGGAGCCAAATTGTAAAAGGCGGGGACTGGGAGGCGGCGGGGCGGCGGCCTGGAGGAGAAGAGGCTCAGAAGGGGTGACGTCACTGGTTGCTAGATGCTAAGCGGCCTCTAGCCTAGCAACCAGTGCTCCCCGCAGAGAGAGAGCGCCGCCGCCGCAGCCACAGGACAGAGGCAGAGAGAGAGCGCCGCAGCTATAGGACAGAGGCAGAGAGCAGCGCCACAGGACACGAGCGGATGATGGATGGTCAGTAAGGCGGTCTGAATCCCACCACTGCTTAACATGCGCTTCGGATGAAATTGGAATTTTTCCCACGGCACACCAGGCAATATCTCACGGCACACTAGTGTGCCGCGGCACAGTGGTTGAAAAACACTGCCCTATACTGTACATCTGATTGGGCATGTTTTATACCTCTGTCTTGAGTGATTTTACTTTTTGTAATCTGGTCTTTTAATACTACACTTAGGTGGCGCTTCCTGTTTTCCTCTTTGTGTTTACCTTACAGAGCTGGCTTTACTCTTGAGGACAGCTGCCACCATCCACCCATATGATCGACTATGACATTTTTAGTACCTTTATCTATACTACTGGAGGGTCTGCAGTTGTCATGACTACAACTTGCACCAATCTGTCACTTCTAATGTTTTAACAAACCTATTTTATTACAATATATGTTTAAGTGAATTAAACTGCATGAGTCATATATTTTACTTTTTTTTTTTTTAAGCCGTTAACTTCCATTGTAGCCCCATGCAGGTAGATGTGTACATTAGTGGTATGTAGATGTGTGTTTTTATAAAGACACTTTTTTTTTTTTTTTTTTTCCAAATTTTAGCACCACATTTTAGGTTTCTAACTATTTTTATTAACAAAAAAAGAATGCGCTGCTACACTTGTTTGGGAATACATGAGGGTCCCTGGTTCTACCTACTGGATACAAATTTTTATATTTTAATAGATTTTATAGATTTTATATTTTTCATGTATTGCAAGTGCATGATTTTTGTGTATACTGATGAGTGGCAATAACAGATTGTTACCACAAGTTCCTTTAATTTGTGGCAATAACAGATTTACCACAAGTTCATTTGCAGGAAACCTGTAGAAGTACTTATAGACGAGATAAAGTTCCAAATCATATTTATTACATAATCCTAATTACAGAGAGCAATACACATAACAGGCTGTTCAATCTGTGCTCTGGCATGCTTGTCGTTTTGTGCATGCTTGACATATTTTATTTTTAATGTATTGCAAGTGTGTGTTTTTTCTTTATATTAGTTAATACCGATGAGTGGCAATAACAGGAACCTTCTACATTAGGGGGGAGGAATGTTGGCATAGATCTCCCTCTGGCCTGCTCTCATATTTTTTTATGTATGGTGGAACATTAAAGTGGTTGCAAACCCCCCCCCCCCCCCCCAAAATCTGACTTGTACCTAATGGGTAAGCCTATAATCAGGCTTACTTATAGGTACAGGCGGCCCCCGGGTTACAAACATCCAACTTACAAATGGAGACAACAGGAAGTGAGGAGAAATCTCCCCCTAGAAAGGGAAATCCACTCCTGGAAGAGTTCTCATGGGAAAAAGGTTTCTCCACTGAAGCTTTATCACCAATCCTTCTTTCCACAACAACCCAATCCGATTCGTCATGGGGGACAGAAAGTGAGGTGATATCTTCTGAACAGGGGTACAGACAGCAAAACAAATGTTACAGGGGTGTTAACCCTTTCCTATGCTATCCTAAAAACTTAAAAATTATTTTGGCTGGAGCTAATATTAAAAAATGTACCTGTTCCGACTTACACATTCGACTTAAAGCGGAGTTCCGGTCCAATTTTTTTTTGGCTAAAAATACCCCTAGAATAGTCAGGGCTAGTGCATTTTAACCACTTGCCGACCGCCGCCCGACTATATACGGCGGAAGTCGGCCCCTCCCAGGCAAAGTGACGTACCGGTACGTCAGTAGCCTGGGAGCCAATAGGCTCCCGCCCCCCCCCCCCCCCCCCGCGTGTGACCGGCGGACCTGATGTCCGCCGGTCACTCGCGATTTGTCGGCTGGAGAGGGAGAAAGGCAGGCGACTAGTGTAAACAAAGCCGCTTGTCACTCTCCCCTGTGTAACAGCACAGATCATACAGTCCTGCTATGTAGGACCGTTGATCTCCGCTGTTACACACAGCCATGTCCAATCACAGTTAGAAGCACGCCCCTAGGGACACACTTAACCCCTCCCTCTCCAATAAAGTTAACCCCTTCCCTCCCAGTGTAACTTTTTTACAGTAACAGTGCATATTTATAACACTGATTTTACTGTAGTAATGTCACTGGTACCCCACAAAAGTGGCAAATGTCAGTCAAGGGTCCGATCTGTCCGTCGCAATCCCGCAAAAAAATCAGATCACCGCCATTACTCGTAAAAAAAAAAAAGACAAATCTTTTCCTTAGTAAACGCAATAACTTTTGCGCAAACCAATCAAAATGTGCTTCTTGCGTTTTTTTTTTTCCCCCCACAAATGTATGTAGCAGAAAACAAATTGGCCTAAAATGTTAAATTTAGATTTTTACATTTTTTTTATGGGGAATTTCATATAAAAATTGAAAAATATTGTTTTCTCTTACGTCCTCCGACAGTCGCCGCCTCTTCATATTCGTCACTAATGGGGTTATTGACCTTTGCTCCGTAGGAGTAGCTAGGCAACAGAATATATTAATATCAAAGCTTTTAGCATATCCCACCCCCAGGGGGTGGTCCCCTCAGTCAATACCTCAATGCTTCCTGCACACCAACTCTGTTTCATATGCCTAGCTCAGGAGTATGCAGGCTGTTCCTGTGCTGGGGCTCTTAGTCTCAGCCACTTTTCTCTTTTTTGATTTTATTTGAAGTTTTTTCTCTTTCTTTTTCTTAGCTGTTTATTTTCAGCGTTGGTTAGTTCTTCTGATGAAGATGATCGTGCGGCGCTGGGTCTCAGTCTGGCCACCCTGGATCCTAGGGCTCAGGGCCAGGGGCTTCCCAGCCTGCCATCGAGCGTTCAGCTTAGGTTTTGCCCTGGCACATTGAACGACCCCATCCCTGTTCGCTGCAGGGATGCTATCGGTGAGGTGGCTACCTCACTGGATGCCATTGCGGTTTCACACCGCAACTCCACTGCGTCATGCTTGCGACACTCCCTGTCCTCAGTACTGCGGTTTGGTCGCTGGAGCAGGCTCCCCACGCCATCCGGATGGTAAGTGTATCTCTATGTGGGGACCTGTCTTTTTTGGGTGTCAGTCTGGGACTGTGTGACTCTGCATGTCTGTGTGGCTGCTGTGCTCCCTGTCAGCTCCTGTGTGCACTTGCTGCCTGTGTGGGCTGTGAGGGGGGCTCTCCCGCTCTGCTGGGTGTCATATGAAGCAGTTAGATTTTCAGCATGCTGTACGGCGATCGCCATTTTTCTGGGGCAAAAATATGGTGGCAGGTCCTGTGAGGTACTGCACAGCGTTTTTGGCGCCAAACGCCGCCATTTTGAGTGGCGATCGATCACCACATGTCAGCGCCATGTTCTATTTGCCCAGGGTTTTTTCCTCAGCCGAGTGGCCATGTTTGTGTAGCCTTGCAGAGGCTTCATAGGGGCGGTCAGTCTTGCATCACTTCCTTTTCCTCTGGGACAGCAATCGGTGCAGCAGCCTGTGAGCTCTCCAGGTTTTATATCTCCTTTTTTCCCTGTATTCCTTGCCCAGTTTCTTGTCCCTGTGGGGGTCAGTGTGTTCAGTGGGTGCGGTGGGCAGCGCTCGCCGCGATCTTAAAGGGGCAGTACCCTTAATTATTTTGCTGGGGCATGGATTCTCAGGATTGCAAGTTTCCTCCCACCCTGGTGGGGGGCCAAGGGGCTGCTGCTTCCCCCGAGGGGGCTGATCTGGCCACTATTGTGGCTAACTTAGCTGCTCAGGTGCAGATGCTGGTGGCTGATCGATCCACTAAACGGCCTAGGGTGTCTATTTCCTCTGATTCAGAGGGCGATGGGGCTGCTATGGCTGGAGTGCCCTTCTCAGGGTCTCACTCATCCCTGGACCTTGTGGGGTCCGACGGGGAGGCTGAGGTGGAAAGGGTTGATAATTCTCCCCCTGGCTCGTCTGCAGAGCTTGCACTCATGGATGAGTTGGTTGCTTCTATCAAGCAAACACTGCATTTGCAGGATGAACCATGTCCTCCTGCTTTGATGTCCTCTTATGGGACGCAGAGGAAACGCAAAACATCGCAGGTTTTTCCTTGCTCTACGGAATTTCAGCGCGCGGTTGATGAGCAATGGCGCAATTTGAAAAAGCCTTTTGCTGTGCCGAGTAGGTTCAAGCTGCGTTATCCCTTTACACCGGCTACTGATGAGCGTTGGTGTGTACCGCCTCAGGTGGATCACGCGGTGGCGATTTTGAATAAATCAACTGTGATCCCTGCTGAGGATACCCCGGTGTTCCGGGACCCGATGGACAGGAGATTGGAATCTCTGGCCCGTCATGCCTATACGGTTGCTGGTTCTATGCTGAAGCCTATTTTTGTTTCCATTATGGCAGCCCAGGCTATTGCGGATTGGACGCAGGTGCTCAAGCGCACTCTGGTGGCTGACTCTGCCCCGCCGACAACTTTGGCTATGGTGGATCAGATTCATCAGGGTGTCATGTATTTGTGTGATGCGGACTTGGATTTAGTCCCTTTGGCGGCGCGCCTTTCTAGTGTGGCGGTCTTGAACCGTCGCCTGATATGGTTGAAATGTTGGTCGGTTGACCAATCTTCTCGCAAGACTCTGGCAAATTTGCCCTCTGCGGGATCCCGCCTTTTTGGCGAATCTTTGGATACTCTGATAAAGGGTATTTCTGGGGGTAAGAGCGCACTCTTGCCCCAATCTCACAAGAATAAGTTTGTTCGCAGTAAGAAGAATGCCTCGTTTAGGCCCTCTCAGGGGTCCTTTCGGTCGCACTATAAGGGCAAGCCCTTCAAAGGCCAAGGCTCCCAGAAGAAGCCGTGGGCGGGTAAGCAGAAGTCCGCCCAGTCCGGATCCGCTGCCCATAACAATGCGGCCTGAAGGGACGCCCTCACTCGGTTCTGGGGTGGGGGGACGTTTGCTCGGTTTTCTTCAACCCTGGCTGGACCGCATTTGGGACAGGTGGGTTCAGGAAATCGTTCGATCTGGATACAAGATCGAGTTTCTCTCTTGGCCGGCGGGCAGATTTTTCCCCTCAAACCTTCAGCTGCCTCCGGAGCGCTTGCAGGATCTGCACCTGGCGGTGCGGGACCTGCGGGCCCAGGGTGTGGTGGTTCCGGTGCCTCATCGGGACAGATTTCGGGGGTTTTATTCCAATCTGTTCACTGTGCCCAGAAAGGAGGGCAAAGTACGTCCGATTCTGGACTTGAAAGCTCTGAACCGCTTTGTGCGGGTTCGCAAGTTTCGCATGGAATCCCTGCGCTCGGTGGTGGCTGCCCTGGTTCCGGGGGAATTCATGGCCTCCATCGACTTGAAGGATGCGTACCTACACATCCCCATTTTCGAGGGTCACCAGAGGTACCTTCGATTTGCCATTGCGGAGGATCATTATCCGTTTGTGGCGTTACCCTTCGGTCTCGCTTCGGCTCCGCGGGTTTTCACCAAGCTGCTTGCGCCGGTTCTGGCCTTATTGAGGGCCCAGGGCATTTCTGTCCTGGGGTATCTGGACGATATCCTGATTCGGTCCGCGACCAGTCAGGGCCTGGTGAACGACCTGTCCATCACGATGCGAACTCCTGCAGGAATTCGGCTGGACGATAAATTTTCCAAAATCGACGTTGTGTCCGTCGGTTCGTCTACCTGGGGATGATTCTGGACTCTGTTCAGGCGAAGGTCTTCTGCCGGAAGACAAGCTTCGGACACTTCAGTGCGAAGTCAGGTCCCTCAGGGACAATCAGTGCTCGTCCCTCCGGACGTGTATGAGGTGTCTGGGGTTGATGGTTTCGGCCTTTGAGGCGATCCCCTTCGCCCAGTTTCACACGCGGGAGCTTCAGGCGGAGGTCCTGGCCAAGTGGGACGGGCGTCCGTAATCTCTGGATCTGCGGCTGTCGTTAAGCCATCTCACCCGAAGGGGTCTTTTGTGGTGGCTCCAGTCCCCGGCGGTGTCGGGGCAAGTCCTTCCGTCCTTTGTCGTGGACGGTGATCACCACGGATGCCAGCCTATCGGGCTGGGGTGGTGTTCTGGGCGTTCTGTCCGCCCAGGGAACTTGGTCGGAGGAGGAATCCTCCCTTCCGATCAACATTCTAGAATTGCGAGCGATCTGTCTTCTGCGTTGGACGGACAATGCCACAGCGGTGGCCTACATCAACCACCAAGGGGGCACCAGGAGTGCCCGGGTGGCTCGGGAAGTAGCCGACATTCTGTCTTGGGCCGAGACGCACGTCCCGGCGATCTCTGCAGTTCACATTCCGGGGGTGGAAAACTGGCAGGCGGATTATCTGAGCCGCCAGACCCTGGACCAGGGGGAATGGTCCCTTCACCTGGATGTCTTCCAGATGTTGTGCGCGAAGTGGGGGTCCCCAGATGTGGACCTGTTCGCGTCTCGTCTAAACCACAAGGTGGAAAGGTTCGTGGCAAGGACGCGCGATCCTCGGGCAGACGCCTCGGACGCGTTAGTGACGCCCTGGCATCAGTATCGCCTGATGTATGCCTTTCCACCGATTCAGCTGCTGTCCAGGTTCCTTCGCAGGTTGGCCTCGGAACCGAAATCTGTGATTCTGGTGGCACTGGACTGGCCTCGCCGGTCTTGGTACGCAGACCTCGTGAATCTGGCGGTCGACGCTCCGTGGCGTCTGCCTCTTCGAGAAGACCTTCTGTCTCAAGGACCGATATTCCATCCTGCTTTACAGTCGCTGGCTTTAACGGCCTGGTTGTTGAAAGCCAGGTCCTGAAGGATAGGGGTCTCTCCCCTGAGGTCATTCCCACTTTGATCAAGGCCAGGAAGGCCTCTTCAGGGAAGATTTACTACCGTACTTGGAAGGCGTATTTTGCCTGGTGTGAGTCCAGGGGGTATTCTCTTCGCTCATACTCGGTATCGAGAGTGTTGGCTTTCCTTCAAACGGGCGTGGACCAGCGTTTGACGTTGGCCACAATTAAGGGTCAGATTTCTGCGCTGGCTGTTCTTTCAACGTCCTGTGGCGTCTAACTCTTTGGTTAGCACCTTTGTTCAAGGGGTGCGACATTTGGTCCCTCCTAGGAGGGAGCCTTTGCCTCCATGGGATTTGAGCCTTGTTCTGTCCGTGTTGCAACATGCTCCTTTTGAAAATATCAGGGAGATCTCGTTGTCTTTGTTCAAGAAGGTTGCCTTCTTAGTGGCGATAACTTCGGCTCGCAGGGTGTCGGAGCTGGCGGCCTTGTCCTGCAAGTCTCCGTATTTGGTGATTCACTTGGATAAGGTGGTCTTGCGACCTAACCAGTCTTTTCTTCCAAAGAGGATCTCGGAATTTCACCTCAATGAGGACATTGTCTTGCCTTCGCTTTGCGCGAAGCCTAAGCATCCGAAGGAGGTGGCTTTACATTCCTTGGATGTTAGGGCGATCAGGGTTTACCTGTCATCGACTAAATCCTTTTGCAAGTCGGATTCTCTTTGTCCTTCCTGAGGGACCTCGGAAGGGCATGGCGGCGTCGGCTTCTAGCATCGCCAAATGGATCAGGCAGACCATTGAGCATGCCTATGCTTTGAGGGGGAAGGTTCCTCCCGTGCCTGTGAAGGCGCACTCTACCAGATCTCTGAGTACGTCTTGGGCCTGTCATCATCGGGCTTCTGTGGCCCAGGTGTGTAAGGCGGCGACTTGGTCGTCCGTTCACACCTTCTCAAAATTTTACAAAGTGGATGTTCAGGCATCGGCAGATGCTGCTTTTGGCCGTAAAGTTCTTAGTGCGGCGGTGCCTTAGGGTCCCTTGTTTGGGCCCTTGGCTGTTGGGGTGTTTTTACCCCTAGGTTACTTGTTTTTTCCTGGGTTGTTTCTCCTGTTGATCACGTTTTCCTGTTGCCCAGTTGGTTCTCTTACTTTGGTAAGGTTCCTTTCTCTGATGTGGGTACTGCGTTGCTTTAGGCGCGGCTGCTGTTTTTCCCACCCCTCATGTCTACACTGCTTTGGGACGTCCCCATTAGTGACGAATATGAAGAGGCGGCGACTGTCAGACGTAAGAACGGAATTTTTGTAAAATCTTACCTGTAAAATTCCTTTCTCGGAGTCCTCCGACAGTCGCCGCCCCCGCCCCTCTTTTGGGGTTTATGTACCCTACTGCTATTCTACTGAAACTGAGTTGGTGTGCAGGGAGGTATTGACTGAGGGGACCACCCCCTGGGGGTGGGATATGCTAAAAGCTTTGATATTATATTCTGTTGCCTAGCTACTCCTACGGAGCAAAGGTCAATAACCCCATTAGTGACGAATATGAAGAGGCGGCGACTGTCGGAGGACTCAGAGAAAGGATTTTACAGGTAAGATTTTACAAAAATTCCGTTATTTTTGCAAAATTGTCGCTCTTTTGTTTATAGCGCATGATCAAAAAATCCCACAGGTGATCAAATACCACCAAAAGAAAGGTCTGTGGGGAAAAAAAGGACGTCCATTTCATTTTGGTACAGTGTTGCACGACCGCGTAATTGTCCGTTAAAGTCACGCAGTGCCGAATCGAAAAATAGGCCCTGGTCAGGAAGGGGGTAAAATTTTCCGGGGCTGAAGTGGTTAAATAAAGATATCCAGTAATCTGTCCCCTGTTTTGTGTACATGCAGCATGAATTACCTTGTGAAGTTCTTGTACAGCACGGCCATCTGCAGTGTGGGCATCTGAAGCCGCAGTGTCCCTCTTCCCGGATTTTGCACAGTGCGTTGTAAGCGAGTCCCAGAATGCTATACCCTCGTCACTTCTGGTGCAGGCGCCCCACAGCTGGTTTCGCGTCATTGCACATGCCCAGAAGCTGTTCTCGATCCATCAGCAGAGAATGACGATCGATGCGACGTTGAGCAACTGTGGGCAATGTCACTGGCCGCCGCCCCCCACAATGTACAGCGGCAATGACTCTGAACCAGCTGTGGAATGACGCGCCTGCACCTGAAGTGACGAGGGACACTGATGCCCATGGACTCCTGGGATTGATGACTCATCTCCCAGGAGCAAATGCAAAGCAGGAAATGACGTAGGCGGCTGCGGCACAATAAGGAGTAAGTGAAGTTATTTTTCATTTAAAAAAGGTAAAGGAACCGAAAAAAATAGCCAAAATAGCATGTGAGAAAGTCCTGCATGGTGGGAAGTTTAAAATGTGTCCGGAGCTCCACTTTAAGAACAAACCTACAGTCCCTATCTTTGTAACCTGGGGGGACGGTCTGTACTGTATATCCTAAACTTGCACCGTTTAGGACAGGGATCCTCACTAGGACCCCCCAGCTGTTGCAGAACTACAGGTCCCATGAGGCATTGTAAAACCCTGACATTCCGACATGAAAAGGCATGATGGGAATTGTAGTTCCTGAACTGGAGGGCCATAGTTTGAAGACCCCTGGTTTAGGAGATATTTACTGTATAGTGCACTGATGTCATGGGTGCATGCGCTCTGAAGGAACAGCCACCTGTGCCATTTCTTCAGAGCACCGTGCCGTAACAGGTGGCGCGCGGGACTGACGTCACGCGGACTCCAGCCTGTAGCAAAGCTTGAGTCCGGCGACCTAGAAGGAAGATTGGTGAAGATTGATGTGGCCGGCAGCGGAGAAGACGGCTTTGTTTGGAGGTAGTCACATAATGTGCTAAAATGCAATGCATACTAGCACATTATGCATTTACTTTTCAGGTAACCAAAAAAGAATTACTGCCTTTTTTTTTTTTTTAAGTAGCATATAGTATGCCGGGCTGTACTTGGCTTGTGGTAATGGATGGACCTGGGTAAAGTAATGGGACAGCGTGCGCCGTCTGATGCAACTACAGGGGATTACTGTTTGTAAAGACTTTTGAAATTTTAATATTTCTGTGTAAATATTATTATGTTTTGGGACTCGCATTTAAGGTCATGAAAACCCAATTAAACAATGGAGTGGTGGACACACGGGGGAGGGCAGAAACTGGCAGGATCAGCCAGGGTTTTTGTTTCCAGAGGGGCAGGTGAGACCGCACAAGCACTGTACTGTTTAACTGCTATAAGGAAACGGATCTCTAATTTTTTTTTTTTTTTAGGGGTAACGGGACACTTTAACAAAACTAGTAGCACTGAGGTAAGTGAATCCAGTCGTCCCTTGTAACCTATCTATCTTCTCTTTTCTCTTTTCTATTTCTCTCTTTTCTCTCTCTCTTTTCTATTTCTCTCTTTTCTATTTCTCTCTTTTCTATTTCTCTCTTTTCTATTTCTCTCTTTTCTCTCTCTCTTTTCTATTTCTCTTTTCTATTTCTCTCTTTTCTATTTCTCTCTTTTCTCTTTCTCTCTCTTTTCTCTCTCTCTTTTCTATTTCTCTCTTTTCTCTTCCTCTCTCTTTTCTCTTCCTCTCTCTTTTCTCTTCCTCTCTCTTTTCTCTTCCTCTCTCTTTTCTCTTCCTCTCTCTTTTCTCTTCCTCTCTCTTTTCTCTTCCTCTCTCTTTTCTCTTCCTCTCTCTTTTCTCTTCCTCTCTCTTTTCTCTTCCTCTCTCTTTTCTCTTCCTCTCTCTTTTCTCTTCCTCTCTCTTTTCTCTTCCTCTCTCTTTTCTCTTCCTCTCTCTTTTCTCTTCCTCTCTCTTTTCTCTTCCTCTCTCTTTTCTCTTCCTCTCTCTTTTCTCTTCCTCTCTCTTCCTCTCTCTTTTCTCTCTTTTCTCTTTTCTCTTCCTCTCTCTTTTCTCTTTTCTCTTCCTCTCTCTTTTCTCTTTTCTCTTCCTCTCTCCTTTTCTCTTTTTTCTCTTTTCTCTTCTTCTTCTTTTCTCTTTTCTCAATTTTTTCCATTGGGGTGAGAAGTATATGTAAGGTGAATAGCTGATCTCTTCTACAAATGTGGCTTCTCAGCCAGCTACAGGGCTCAGCATGGTGGGACAAATATCCTGTGGTGGTTCTTCACCAAATGGTTAGTTCATGAGACTACACTAGGGCGTATGTGTTAACATGAGAACTTTTTTTTTTTTTTTTCCTCATTTGTGTTCATAGTGGCAGGTAACTTCATTTTTTTTCATTTTTTTTTTTTTTATTTGCTTCAATAAAATTTGTGAACAGACCTCAAAGCCCTGTCTTATGACATTAGTGTTACTAAACCCACAACAGTAAAATCGGTAATCAGTAAAGCATGCTGGTTATACTCATTGTGGAACACAAGGGGTTAATCCACTGCATTGTGTAAAAAAAGCTGTTTGTCCCCTGACCTTTGTCCCCTGACCTTTGTCCCCTGACCTTTGTCCCCTGACCTTTGTCCCCTGACCTCACAGAGCCTTGGGGGCACTCTGCACAGTTTGGTGTGTATTGGTATAATTTTTTTTCTTGAGTGCATGGAATAAGTGCAGGGCCAATCAGCACTGTCCAGACAGAGGGTCAGGGGTTCTGCAGCTTCGTAGGACAATCAGGGGAGAATGAACTCTTACAAGCTTTTAAACAAGAAAATGATAATCCCAAAACTGTTATATACTGCTGATGAGAAAAGGTATTTAGCAGTTTAAAGCGGAGTTCCAGCCTCAAATACCTTTTTAAAAATACCCCTATAATACTTATCCTTCGCCCTTTACAGAACCGCTATTCTCATACTTACAAGGTGTACGGTATTGGATTTTAGTCAAAATCTTACTTTTAAAAACGCTGTCTGGGTGCGGCCATCTTGGATGTGGGCATCTGAAGCCGCAGAGTAATCTGCTGTGTCCTTCCTGATTTCAGGGAGTGTTCTGGGAGTTCTTCCTGATTGCAGCCTCCTGGGAGTGATGACAAACAGCTCCCAGGATGTAATACAAAGGCGGAAGTGATGTCGGTGGCCGTGGCCACAGAGGGGGGAGAAGGAGGAAGTACAATCAAAAATGCCCTAAAAATAAGGTAAGGGACCCCCGAAAAAAATTGAAAATGCCAAATTGTTCAGCATAGCGAGCACTCCAGGAATCACTAAAGTTGCAAAATAGGCCGGAGATCCGCTTTAAATTGACTAAATGAATTGCATTTCCATGTTCTGTGTACTGTGGGAGAGCAGATATGGTAAATGCAGGTTCTGGGTTTAATAACACTTGAAACAAAAAATGGTAACCAATTCCGACCACTGCTATATACACCTCCACTTGCTGGGGCTACAATGGAAATTCACTTTTTTTATTAAAATAAAAAAAAAATTAAATATCTGACTCTCATGTAGCAAACACTTGAAGTACAGGGAACGCTTGTTTGGCTGAACTCCTCCTATGGATCCCAGGAGTGCAGTTTGTTCTGCTCTCCTCCTGTGACCCATTTTCAGCACATAGCAGGCTGAAGTCCGCTGACATCACAGAACCTGTCCAGGCTCGGGAAGGGTCGCGACCATGGAGTCGGGTTCCGCCAACCCTGGAGCGGCGCCCAGCTTCTCAGCGAGCCGCTTTCGCACCTTCCCCCCCCCCCCCCCCAAGCCCAGGGGGCAGAGCAGAGGGCTGTGAGAACCGAGCGATCGACGATGTTCAATCGCTCTGTTCTCGGTGTTGGAGATATTGGGGGACCGATGCTGCATCCACATAGGTAAGTATAAATGTGCAATAACCCGGATTCCCTTATTTTTCGCAAAACATTTTATTTGCATTTAAAAAATAAATATTTTAAATTTTTACACAAAGGGGAAAGCGGGAACTGCCACTAAGTGTAGTATTAAAAGAAATGAAATTACACAAGATAGAGGTATAAAACACATACTGGATACAAATTTTTATATTTTAATTAGATTTTAGATTTTTCATGTATTGCAAATGCAGGTTTTTGTGTATATTAAAGAGACAACTGCGCTAATCCTAATAAGCAATGTGTAAGCAGCAACTTCAAGTGTGACAAGCACCCCAAAGATCAATAATAAAAAAGTTGCGCTAAAAAATGATCGAACAATGTTCAGATTATCAGATTTAAATGTCCATAAACAAGTATTGATAGGTGACTTGCAGGATATCCAAATGAATGGGAGGCTTACCAGAAACCAAAAAAGTATATGCCAAATGGACAACCAATCCTGACTCTTTCAAAGGGACACTCCAAGGTGATCTCATAGTCCAAGACAACCCCCCTCAATGGTGTTTTTATATGTGGGATGAAAATGAAAACACCATAGCGTAAAACCAAAAAAACAATATTGGGGTATAAAGAAGATAGCAAATAACACTATCTCAAATAGTGAGACACCACAGTGCCAAAAATATAAAGGAGTGAAAAGATGAACCTCCACCAACGAATCTAATAGGTACTCCTTACCAGAATTGAGGATAAAAGAGAATCCCTCCACCGACAAGACTGCAGCTTACCAGATAATAAAATCCAAAGTGCCCATATGTATTAAGAAATCCCAAACGTGCTCTGATGCAACACCATAAGTCCTAAACAACCTTACCAGATATGAATGTAAGATGAGCAGGAAATAGCAGCTGAGATGAAGGACCCTTGTGGCACCAGGGGGCTCGGGATACCGTGTGGATATACATAAAATAAAAGGAGGGCGCCAATAGTATAAAACCCACGATTTAATGAATATAAAAAAGGAATCACACTTACAAACATGCGATCACGGCGTGCTGACGTCACCCTCATCAGTGTTCAGGAGTACGGGCGCGCGGAGCCGTCCGGCCGGCGGTCCACATTCCTCTCCCTTGCTGTGTTTCCTCACATGTTTGTAAGTGTGATTCCTATTTATATCCGTTAAATTGTGGGTTTTATACTATTACCTTTTATTTCATGTGTATATCCACACGGTATCCCGAGCCCCCTGGTGCCACAAGGGTCCTTCATCTCAGCTGCTGCTATTTCCTGCTCATCTTACATTCATATCTGGTAAGGTTGTTTAGGACTTATGGTGTTGCATCAGAGCACGTTTGGGATTTCTTAATACATATGGGCACTTTGGATTTTATTATCTGGTAAGCTGCAGTCTTGTCGGTGGAGGGATTCTTTCACTTAACACATTTGCTCTTTTATCCTCAATTCTGGTAAGGAGTACCTATTAGATTCGTTGGTGGAGGTTCATCTTTTCACTCCTTTTTTTATATTTTTGGCACTGTGGTGTCTCACTATTTGAGATAGTGTTATTTGCTATCTTCTTTATACCCCAATATTGTTTTTTTGGTTTTACGCTATGGTGTTTTCATTTTTATCCCACATATAAACACCATTGAGGGGGATTGTCTTGGACTACAAGATCACCTTGGAGTGTCCCTTTGAAATCGTCAGGATTGGTTGTCCATTTGGCATATACTTTTTTGGTTTCTGGTAAGCCTCCCATTCATTTGGATATCCTGCAAGTCACCTATCAATACTTGTTTATGGACATTTAAATCTGATAATCTGAACATTGTTCGATCATTTTTTAGTGCAACTTTATTCTTTTTTGTGTATATTGGTTATTACTGATGCAGGGCCGATCCTAGGGTAACAGACGCCTGGGTGCAGAAATATTTATGGCGCCCCCGTGTGGGCGTGGTCATTTTACTAACCCCTCCCCTTTCCTAATGGGACCTGGAGGGGGGTCTCTCCAAGGTACACAGAGAGGGCCTCTGTTAGAGAGTCTGTTAGAAAGAGCCTCCACCAGGCCCCATTAGAGACTACAATGGGGTTGTATCATGGGACCTGGAGGGGGGTCTCTCTAACAGAGGTCATCTCTGTGTGCATTTTAAAGTCTATGTTAGACAGACCCCCCCACCAGGCCCCATTAGAGACTACAACGGAGTCTAATGGGACCTGGAGGGGGGTTTATCTTACAGAGGCCCTCTCTGTGCCTATTGGAGAGTCTCTGATAGAGTCCCCTCCAGCCCCCATGAGAAACTACATTAGAGTGTCACCGAACAATAGAAAAATAAACCATATTATATAAATTAATAGCACTTTGATGCCCAGGCCCAAGACTAGAAGACTTCACTTACCTTAAATAATGGGTACTGGGGCTGGTTGCTGGTCCTGGGGCCTGGCTTCTGGGGCTTTGCTGCTGGTCCTTAGGTCTGGCTGCTGGGGCTGGCCTGCTGGTCTTGGGGTCTGGCTGCTGGTCCTCCTGATTCCTGGTTGCTGGTCCTGGGGTCTGGCTGCTGGGGCCTTGGGGCTGGCTTCTGGTCCTGATTCTTGGCTGCCTGTCCTGATTCCTTGCTCCTCTGGGGTGTGCTGGGCTCTGGGGTGTGCTGGGCTCTGGGGTGTGCTGGGCTCTGGGGTGTGCTGGGCTCTGGGGTGTGCTGGGCTCTGGGGTGTGCTGGGCTCTGGGGTGTGCTGGGCTCTGGGGTGTGCTGGGCTCTGGGGTGTGCTGGGCTCTGGGGTGTAAAGCTCTTGTGTGACATCTCAGCGGGGCTGCAGCTGTCACTGTGAGAACGGCGCCTCCATAGTCATGGCTCACAGACGGAGTGATATCACTAAGCCTCCATATACATGAGTTCTTTAGAGCCCATTCATATGTGGTGCAGACGTGTAACCTGTGCAGGGCGCTCTGTTATCAGCACAGGGATGTACGGGCGCTGTGTGCGTCCCTGTGCCAGCGTCCCATTCATTTCTATTGGCACCTGCATCTGTGTGTCATATTAGAATACAGAGGCTGCGTCCAGGCAGTCTTATGTCCCAGTAGAAATGAATGAGGTGTTGGCACTGGGATGCGCACACCTATGTACCCCCCGTGCTGATAAAAGACCGCCCAGCATGGGAGACACATTGTTTGCACCCCTTGTTAATAGGTTTTTACTAAAAATAGAACAGCTGTCTGCACAGCTATATCAGTGACTAAAAAGCCTGAACTTTTTACCTGTTAGCTGAGTAGATTGTAGTAAACTCAGCAGCACAGACACAGGAGGATAGAGAGCACCATTCAACTTTGTTATACAGCTAGAGAGGAGAGGGTCAGAGGAAAGGGCACAGGAGGAGGGAGGGGGTCACTACAGAGGAGGAATGAGCTCTGAGATCGTCCAGAGCAGGGAGAGATAAAAACAGAAGGCTGGGGGGGGGGGGGGGGGGAGGAGGGTGCCGATGTCCCACGGACATCAGGAAACTGTGAGAGAAATCAGGAGTGATGAAAAGGATTAGATAGGGAGGGGAAGCCGCTGTTCAGAAGCAGGAAAGTTATACAGACTGTGCATCTATTCTGGAGTCATCAGGAAGCACTGATAATCGGAGCTTTCCATCCTCACCTGCCCCGCCTCCTCCACTCTGTCACTTGGGGAATAGTACAGCGCGCTGTGCAGGCAGGGGGTGGGTGATACCATCTACTCTACATGTAGGTACATAGCCACTCTCTGTCTCTTACATTCGGCAGCATATTCTGTGCAGGGCAGGGTTTTACCCATCAAACTGAGCCCTCTTCCCATACTGGTCCTGCTCAGTACTATGTGGAGCAGCGGCGATTCAATGAGAGGCAGAGTGGTGTCACCCTCCCCCCGTGGACACCCTGGTGCGGTCCGCCCCGCCCCTCCCCTCAGCTCACAACTGCAATGTATATAGCAGCTCCGAGGCTGCAGTGAGAGACTTGCAGCCAGGAGAGGATAGTGCGCCCCCCACCAGGCGGCGCCTGGGCGCACTGCACCCGCAGCGCCCGCCTGGGATCGGCCCTGTACTGATGAGTGGCAATAACAGGAACCTTCTATATTAGCGGGAATGTTGGCAGAGATCTCAGACCCTGGTCTGCTTTCATATCATTTATATATGGAGATCACTGCTGTTCAGATGCCTTACATGCTTTATGCTTCATGCCCACAGGTGCAATCATTACTTCCCTCATTCAACCCCGCCACAATAGACGAGTTTGCTAAACTACTTGCTAACTTCCACTTAATCACCTGCCCTCTGGATCTGTTCCCTCGCAAATGCTACGTTCACCCTCTGGCTCTATCCTACTCTCTAACCCACATCAATCTCTCCCTTTCTTCTGGCATCTTCCCCAACTCTCTAAAACATGCACTAGTCAGCCCCATACTTAAAAAGCTCTCACTGGACCCAACCAATCTTAACAACCTACGTCCTATTTCATTGCTCCCCTTTTTTATCCAAACTCTAACGTCTGGTCTACAACCGACTGTGCGACCACCTTGCCGAGAATAGCCTCCTTGATCCCATTCAGTCTGTATTTCAGCCTCCACACTCCATTGAAACTGCTCTCCTAAAACTAACAATCTACTAACGGTCGTGTTGTCCTGTCTGGGAGAGATGGGAGGAGCTGGAGTCTTTTCATACTGATGAGGCAGTCACCAGTTTGTTGTGACTTGGGTCTGCAGGGGGAGACCCAGGGACACACAGGCTGAGTTCGGCTTCTGCCCTGCCAGAGGTGGAACTGTGCAGGAACAATGTATTCATTGCAGTGCGCCTTTGCAGTGCAGTCCCCTTTGGGTCACGGTGCCCTTTGTGGGGCAGGGTACCGGCTCTGTGGGTGTACCATCACCAGGGAGGAATTGGCTGCTCGGTCTGGAATGCCTGAGCCTGTATTTTTTTTTTGTCTCTCTGGAGCTTCATGATACTGTTGCCACCATGTTTCATTTAGCCTTCTGACTTATCCATGTGGTCTTTGCCAAACAGTGTGTGGACAGAAACCCTTGGCTTTGACATTGACAAGTCTACCATACCACCATGGTTGTTCAGTATTCTGATAGTTGGCTCAGAAAACCCTGGCATTCACCAATGCAAGAGATGCTTGGTATGATCTTTGCTGGTAACAATGGTGTTGAACTGCCTCCATTTGTACAGTCTGCCTAACAATGCACTGGTAGAGGCCAAACTCACATTTTTTTTCTCTTTCCCATCCTGATGAGCACCAGTAACTTATCAATTTTGTAAAATAACTGTTTTTTGGAGGTCTTTGGAATCTGTTCAGGCCTCGATACACTTTCACAAACCTTTAGGATTAGACTTTGATAGTGTACCCAGATTTTGGTTCTTTAACCACTTGCCGACCAGTCACGTTGACTGTACTGCGGCAAAATGGTTCGTTATCGTCCAGCGACGTAGACCTACGTCGCTGGACTCCTCCTGCTGTTTTCATTCACAGCGGGAGTCGGGCCAGGGGAGGAGCGGCGGCGATCGCCGCTTCTATTCCCCGATCGTCAGGGAATCCAGTTTGGAGAACGGCCCGCTTGTGTAAACAGAGCGGGCGGATTTCCTGAGTGACAAGGAGGGACAGATTGCAGGGTTCAGCATAGCTGAACATGCGATCTGTCCCTGACTGACTCAGTCACCTCCCCCCCCCCCCCCACGTTAGTAAGCACCAGGCATACATTAACCCCTCCCTCTCCAATAAAATTAACCCCTTCCCTGCCAGTGTAATTTTTACAGTAACAGTGCATATATATAGCACTGATTACTGCTGTAATGTCACTGGTACCCCCAAAAGTGTCAAATGTCAGTCAAGGGTCCGATCTGTCTGCTGCAATGTCGCAGTCCCGCAAAAAAAAATCACAGATCGCTGCCATTACTCGTTAAAAAAAAAAAACACCAAAAATGACAAATCTTTCCCTTAGTAAACGCAATAACTTTTGCGCAAAGCAATCAAAATACGCTCATTGTGATTTTTTTTTTTTTTTACCAAACATAGGTAGCAGAAAACAAATTGGCCAAAAATTTAAAAAAATTTTGATTTTTTACATTTTTTGGGGGGGGGGGATTTCATATAAAAAAAATGTGAAAAATATTGTTTTTCAAAATTGTCACTTTGTTTATAGTGCAAAAAGTAAAAATCGCACAGGTGATCAAATACCACCAAAAGAAAGCACTGTTTGTGGGGGGAAAAAAGGACGTAAATTTTGTTTGGGTACAGCGTCGCACGACCGCGCAATTGTCAGTTAAATTCGCACAGCGCCGAATCGCAAAAAGTGGCCTGGACGTAAGACAGCAAAATCCTCCGGTGGTAAAGTGGTTAAAGTTCACCTAAAGGCAACCTTTTCTTTAGTTTTGGAGTGGAGGTGGATTGGAGGTGGATTAGAACACCTATCAGGTTTAGTCTGTCCCTGTTAGGGAGATTCACCTTCTCTATTAGGGCTCATGTACACTACAAATTCTAATCTTGAGCTTTTGGGGTATTTTTTTTTGCTAAAGCTCCTTTACTCCGCTCCATAAAAGCCTGTGTTCATGCATACATAGGCTTTTACAAGAGTTTAGAAGCTGCTGTGGTTAGGTGAGGTTCAACCTCCCTCTCCGGAACAAGGAAGAACGTTCTTGACTGGCCACAAAATTGCAGTGCAATTTTTCTACTTTTTCCTGCGGCTGGTGGTCAACCGAGTGATTAGTCGGTGTGTACATGAGCCCTTAGTACTGTTTACCATTATCACAAAAAGTAGAAGTAGAAGATAATTCCCAATTGTGTCCCCAGAACAGGACACTAGTTTGGGTGACAACCAGGGATTGCCCCCTCACTTCCTGGGTTCGCTATGGGACAAGAAGTGAGTGGAATTGTCTCCAATGGGCCACTTTTGCCACTTTCTCCCATTGTCTTCCAAGATGGCAACCTGAGGATTTATTCCTCCCTGTTCACCCTCTTCCCCCCCCCCCCCACACCCTCTACAGGAATCACAAAACAGTGACACCCCCCCAGTTTAGACTTTCCTACCACCCAGAAGCACCACAATGTTTTTATCCTGATTGTTTGACCATGGCCAGAGGTCCCTCTCCGGATGTAGATCTGCTGGCTATGCCTGGCTTTGGCTTTTCTGAGTAGTTCAGTGGGCCCTTTCTGTTTTCTAGGATCTTGAACCCCAAATCTTGTAGGGCTGAACTCCTGAAGCCTGCAGGCTGGTGGGACCGGTCTTCCTACTCCTTCTCTGGGACTGTAGTTGGGTGGCTGCAGTATGTTCATGGTGCAATTCAGCCTGGAGCAATGATAAGGCTTCTAACGTTAGTCTGTCTTTTAGGCTCCATTCACACTTGTACATCTCCAGAGTCACACGACTTTGTAGTGCAACTTTGGATAGGTGCAACCTGGATGCGACTTTGGCTTTGACCAATGATAATGGACAACTATTGCATGTAAAACATTTAGGTGCAGCTTTCATGTGACTTAAGGGTCAACATTGAAGTCTATGGCCTTTAAGTTGCATAAGTCTGACCAAAGTAATGCATGAACTATTAAGTTGCATAGATATGAACAGTACTCATTGGAAAACATAGGGTGTGACTTGTCATGCAGCTTTGATGTCCAAAGTCACATGACAAGTCACACGTGTGAATGGTGCCTAATGGGAAACCTATGGTAAGAACTAAGTAGACCTCAATATATTGAAAGACAGCCAGCCAATCTGTAATTGAGTCCCTCACCCAAAAAAAATGGGAATATCTGAATTCTTCAGGTCAGTGAGAAACCATTGAAGCCAGGGGATCCACATGACAGTGAAAGGTCAAAAATGGCAGCCTACAGTATGTATTTTCCTTTAAGAAGAAAATGTAATTTTGGAAACTCAGGGCAAAGTGGTTGTCTTTTGTAAAGCCCCAACTTAAAAACCTACCACCTTGCCATGTACTCCCTAGCTCTGTTGCAGCCGGCACTAAAATCCCTGGTGTTGGACCCAATGGGATCAGTAACGACATACCCTTGATCATATGACAGTGGTCAGGCCTAGCGATTGGCTGTCACAGGGAATCCCAATCTCCCCTATATGTGAAAGCATTGGGTACTGCCATGGAGGAAGGCTCAGCAGTGGTAAGGTGAGCATCAAAGGGATTGTTAACTTGGCTAGAATAGGTGAGGTGGCAGGGTCTCTTTAAAACATTGACCGTGAAGCTGTACTCTGTATACACATCTTATTCTCTATCAGACTAGGGGGTAACCTATTAAAGGAGTAGACTTATTGTATGTGATTGGATGATTGACATGAGTACAGAATATTTGAGCCTCTAACAGACCCAACCAGGATGGGCTTTTGGTGGGGACTGCAGGCTAGCCTACTGACTACGGGCCCTGGCATTAGAGGGAGCTACAAGTGTTCAGGAAGATGTCCTGTTATATGATGCAATAACATTTTACCACATTTAACAGTCAAGGAAGCCATGATGGTCTTTGCCAACTCGAAGAGAAGATGGATGTCAAAAAGCTGGTTAATGAGATCTGTTGCCGGACTGTCTGGCACTCCCTGACTAATCAAGGCTTGTTCAGAGGCCTAGCTGTTAGCTTACTGGTCAATTATCTGTTTGGATTACTGTAGATCACATTTCATTATATGTACTGATATTACTGTTGCATTGTTTAGGATAATGTGATGAAGCTCTTATCTGATTTTGTGTATAAATTCTGTGAACGTACAATAAAGTTTCAGTTTGTACCTAAGCTAGTGTCTTCTTTCTTGAGTGCAATTCTCTGCTATAATGCCTGGTTCTAGAGTGGACGAAGCTGCATCTTGGCAGGGGTGCCAGGTGGTTGGTCACAGAGCCAAAGGACCTTCAAAAAAAGTGAACTTAGCCTTTAAAATACTGAACTTGGCCATTAGAAATTGCCTAGGAATGTCCTATGATACTTCGCACCATCTGATGGCAAAATATATTTTCCAGTTTAAACCAATGAAAAATATTCAAGTAGCACAGGAAATAACCTGCAAATGTTTTTGTTTTGCCCCAGTTGCACAGAACGAATGTACATTCTCTGGCCAAACTGCTATGCTCTTCTTTTTTTGTTACTCCTACTCTATATCCAACTGCCTCCCCTTGGCCTGCTCTATCTGGCAGGGTAGAACACGACTTGTGCCTCCACAATGGCTGTGCTACTTTCCTCCTGGAGATCTTGGTCATCTCAATGTGTAAAGCTCATTCCCTGAGGATCATGTAAAGCAGCCAAATTTATCTACATTTAGAGTTTGGTTTGTTCACCCCACAGTTGTGCACTTTGAGAAAGCAACCCTCAGAACATTTCTCAATCCAACTTAGATTCTGAATCAGTCAAAATTCGAGTCATGGGTGGCTGTGCAAGCACCACTTGGCTCAACAGTGACCTTGGGTAGTCGGGTAGCCCCAGGTGTTGTGGTTGTCAATTTTTAAAACTTGCATTGGATCTCCTCTTATGGGCCATATACACTATATAATTGTCTTTAGATTTTTTCTTTTTAGATTTACCAAAACCATATATTTTGAGGTCAAACCTAAATACTTTCAATTTGTATGCAATCAGGCAGGCCCTTGCACTACCTACTTGAAGGTAAATCTAAAGGAAATCTAACAACAAAAGTTGTATAGTGTGTATCCAGCCTTAGTGCGGATTGGAGAAACCATTGACTTTTTTTATTTTTTTGATTCAGCCTTTGAAACGAGGAAGCTCCCTAATGAAGGTACAGAGAGCCGAACCTTTTCCCAGTTTTATTAGTCTCCATTTTGAAATCTATCCAAAGCCTTTTTTGTTTTTTCTATATACAGAATCAGTGTGTCCGCTGTTAGCCAGAAGCCGAAATAATTTAATTGACTTTCTTTCACACGAGGCAAACTCTACTTGTTCACAAAAACACAAAAAAAGGGCGCATGACCTAGTGCATTATCCTCAATGTAGGCTTTATTATTAAAATATAAAAATGGTTACTGACAATCGCAGGTGAAAATCAATCGCATCAGACTCATGAACTTAAGTATCAGAAGTAGTCCATACAGGTGTCCATAGTCTCATTAGGATGACGGCTGACGCGTTTCGAGGCATATGCCTCTTCCTCAGAGCCCTCTACTTGTTCAGCAGGTTATCTGGCTACTGATGACTGGTGCTTATGCAGAATGGACAGCCCGCTCTTCTCTATAGGTGGTTGGATGTAAAAGGAACGCGTGCCTGTTGACACCCGGATCGGATGTATGTGGGTGTAAACTGACATGTCCATTTACACCACCTACTCCATAGAGGAGAATGAAGAGTCTGACTGGGTCCACCGACAGGGATCGCTAGTGTGAAAGGGGCCTAAGGGAATGAAGAGTCCGACTGGGTGCACCACCAGGGATTGTTAGTGAGAAAGGGGCCTAAGGGACATGTTAAACAATGTCCTGTCCTGGCCAGGGGTACAGAATTGTCCTCCCATACAGCTGAATTCAAGAAAAACGAATCATGTATGGCCAGTTTTAGACAGTTGTCATCAAAACAGGAATAAGAAGATAATCTTCCACTGGGGCACTTGTGGTGCCAACTGAATATTTAATTTCCCCATTACTTTCTGACTCGGTGACATTGATCACCAGGGCAAATCTCCCCATTGGGGACAGACAGCAAGAATACCTGAGTGGTGATGTCCCAACCAGATCTAACAAATGTTTGGATACATGTCAAAGTCTGACTGAAACTATTAGGTCCTGTTCACGCCTGAGTGTTTTTCAGCTGGTAAAACATTTATCTCTGAAGTTCCAAAACGCCCAACAAGCAAAATCACATTTATTTCAATGGTCCCTGTTCACATATAAGCGTTTTGTCGCCTGAAGCTCAAACGTACATGAGCTTTTTTTGGCAGATTACAAGCGCTTGTGGTCCGATGCCTGCCTGCAAGAAACTCCTAAAAACACATGAGCAGCAAATTTAATAGGCTCCCAGAAGTCTTCCTTTTCAGAGTTCGTGTTTTCTGTCTCTCCTGCAAACACTGCATGTACCGGCTCCTTGTTTTTCATCTGGTGGGTCAGCTGCAATGAGCAAAAAAATACTCCACCCCCCCCCAGTCAGCTATTGGCTTGTGTTGTAAGGCAATGGGCTTTGCAAGCCCCAGCATAGGGGGTCAAAGGATGGATGGCTGGCAAGGGTGACCAGCATAGGGGTCAAAGGATGGATGTCTGGCATGGATGACCAGCATAGGGGTCAAAGGATGGATGTCTGGCAGGGGGCGCATGCTACACTCTTCTTTCCGTATGACCCTTCCAGGCTAGTCTGTCTCCAGTCCGTTGCAATTGTCTTAGGCCCTTGAGACCCCAGTACAGCCAGTGTCCTTGGCTTTCTTCCTGGAGAGATACCAAGAGGTGTGTGGTTGTGCACTGCAACCCAATCTTGGTCTGCCTGGTGGCACTAGTGTTCCTAGGGTGTGACTATATGGGGTGGGCTGGTCCTCTAGGTATAGGGAAGCCCAAAGCCATGGCTGAGCTGGTGTCCTTGGCTCCCACACTGTAGAGTGCACTTTGGTTTCCTGGTCCCACTTCAGACCTACTTGGGTAGGTGAAGAGGAACCCAGCACACCTCTGCAGTTAAGGTTAGCAGACCCTTGCATGGAGAGGGGTAGCGGCTAGATGCGGGAGGATATAATTTCTCATAAATGGGGTGCCTGGAAGTGGATCTAGTGATGGGCACATCTCGGGGAGCAGAGTGGTCTGGTCCAGGCTGACATGGGTCTGGGGTTGCTGGAATGTAAAACTGTACAGTGTATAAAACACCTCCAGGTTGCTATATTGCAATGAATTTTAATTACAGCGGCTGCAGATTTGAAATAAAAAGGTCATTTTTAATAACATAAAATGGCTCGAGGCTTAGCTGTAGCATTTGTATGTGATGTATTTTTATTTGCATCCCCCCCCCCCACCCCACAAAAAATAGTTACCACTTTCACTGCTTGCAGACTGCCCACTGCAGATATACTGAGGCAGGGCGGCTTGTCTATGCAAAGTCACGTAGATCTACATGATCTCGTGCATGACACAGCGGGAGGCGGGGGCCGCGGGCAGGAGCGACAGCGATTTGCTGCCGGCCTCCTGCGAGAGAAACTGACAGAAGAGCCGGCTGCTTATGTAAACAAAGCAGGTGAGTCTTCTGTCACACAGGCAGGGAGAGATCAGGAGTTTCAGCTAAGCTACAACCCCAATCTCTCTGTGCCCCCACAGTGAGCAAGCACCAACAGGCATACATTAACTCCTTCCCTGCCAGTGTCATTTATACAATATCCGTGCATATTATTTAGCACTGATTACTGTAATGTCACTGGTCCCCCCCAAAAATGTCAGGGGTCCGATCTATCCGCAGCAACGCCACAGTCCCGCTAAAAATCGCAATTGCCGGCATTACTAATAAAAACAAAAGTCCAAAAATCCATCTTGTAGTTTGTAAACGCTATAACTTTTGTACAAACCAATTAAAATACGCTTTTTTTTTTTACCAAAAATATGTAGTAGAATACAAATTGGCCTAAACTGATAAAAAAAATTAGATTTTTTAAAAAAATTTTATTGGGAATATTTTATAGCAGAAAGTAAAAAAATAATGGGTTTTTTTTTTTTTTTTTTAATTGTCGCTCTTTTTTTTTTGTGTATAGCGCAAAATCGAAAAACTTTATTTTTACATTTTTTTGGGGGGGGGGGGGGGGGGGAAATGTTATATAGATAAATCATCACATGGGTGGAAAACAAAGGGCCAGCACAGAAATGTTACATTGGTGGTCAGTGCAGATGGGGGAACGGCCATCATTACTCAAGTAACCCGCAACCTCTGAAGGAACGAGGGTTCCCCCCCCCCGGCAGTTCATACATTTCGCAGACTTTGACATTGCGGATGGGGGGAAACCGAAACTGCTCTCTAGAAATGAGGCGGCGCTGGTTCACATGGTGACTCGCATACAGAGAAGTGTTTTAGCAGCCAAAACAGCTGAAGTTGTGCCACCAAGTTTGAACTATGGAAGTAAGGACAAATTCTTAACCACTTCTGGACCAGAAGGTTTTGCCCCCACTTAATGACCAGGGCCATTTTTTGCGATTCGGAACTGCGTCCCTCTAACGGGCAATTGCGCGGTCCTCAAATAAAATGTGTTTTTTTTTTTTTTTTTTTTTTCTTTCCCCCCCCCCCCACAAATACAGCTTTCTTTTGGTGGTATTTGATCACTTGTGCCATTTTTATTTTTTTTTTATTTTTTTTTACAATTCTGAAAAAATGTAAACAATATTTTTCACATTCTGCTGTATAACATCCCCCCCAAAAAAAAAAAAATCTTTTTTTCTTTTTTATTTGTTTTCTGCTACGTTTTTGGTAAAAAAAAAAAAAAAAAAAAAATCGCAATAAGCATATTTTGATTAGTTTGCGCAAAAGTTATCGCATCTACTAATGAGGGGAAAAATTTGTCATTTTTATTTTTTTTACTAGTAATGGTGGCGATCTGCGATTATGAGCGGGACTGCGACATTGCGGTGGACAGATTGGACCCCTAACTGACAGTTTTAACACTTTTGGGGGGACCAGTGACATTACTGCAGTAATCAGTGCTAAAACTATGCACTGTTACTGTAATAATGAGACTGACAGGGAAGGGGTTACATAGTAGGTGATCAAGGGGTTTAATGTGTACCTAGGGGAGTGTTTCTAACTGTATGGGGGCGGGGCTTGTGGAATTACCACAGACCTGTGATCCTATATAGAAGGATCACAGGCGCTCTGTGTTTATTCCAGAGAGAAGAATGGTCGGCTGTGTTTACAACATCCGCCCGTCCTTCTCTCTCAGCAGGGAGCGATCGCGGGTGTCAGGCAGCAATCGGAGCTGCCTGCCCCGTGCAGCAGAGTCCCCGCTGCCGAGTGGGGGTGGGAGCGCGCCTGTGGCGGCACAGGCTCACGACCGACATAGACCTACGTCGGTTTGCGCAGGAGGCGCTACCTGCGGCAGGCGGTCGGGAAGTGGTTAAAGGGTAACTCCACTTTTGTGGGGGGGGGGGGGAAATAGCAAAGAAAAAATAATATAGCGCATATAATTGTGACACAAATCATATTGTAATTGAATGGTATTAAAAATGACCTTTCCTTTTCAATCTGCAGCTGTTGTAGTTTTCTGAAAATGCAATATGGCCACCTGGAGGTGTTCTGTACACAGAATGTATACTGACCACACCCCCAGAAACATCATTTCCTGCTTGTTTGATTGGCTCACCAATTTTCCCAGAAGTCTGCACTAAGATACAAGTCAGATTTCTGGCATCCCCTGCAACAAGAATGTCATTTTTGGTGAGATCCTCCCAATAGGAACACGGCTAAAGGGATGCAGGCCCAGCAGCTTTCCTCATTAGAGCTCTGCAGCTGCCACAGCTGATAGATAATTATGAAACCACTCCCATTAGACCCACTCAGCACAGAGGCACAAACAATGATTTCTTCAGAATAACAAAAGTTAGGAATCTGCAACAAAGTTTGTTACAATCCCTGCAATGTACAGAGATCACCCAGAGGGGAATGTTTATTTCTCAACAAAAGTGGAGTTACGCTTTAACATGCACCCAATAAATAATTGTATTAGAGTAAATGTAAAGGATCACCTTGTAAAACAGCCTATTAAGTTTAAAATAGAAATGAAAGGCAAAACATGTGTTTAGATATAAAAAAAATGATAAATACCTTTTTTCCCTTTTTTATAAGTGATTACATTCCCTCTGTTCTCAGCTGCATTAAGAGCTGGGGAGGAGGAGGAGGAGAAGAAGCAGCAGCACACTGAGCTTCCCAGTGAATGGCTGTGCAGCAGAGGTATGTCAGGACAAGTCTGATCATGGGGGGAAGAGTACACTGAGTTACCAGCATAGCTAGAGAACTGACCACTATGTGCTCTCCCGCTTAGTGTGGTCAGTTTTTAATTGGAAAGCAGAGGGACTAGCAGGATCACCAGGAATATCACACAAAGGAAGCAATACAAAGAGAACAGGAGACTTTCTCATACAAATATATGGTACAGCAGCCACATAGGAATATGAAGTGTTGGGGGTAACAAATGCTTTAAGCATTCATTCAATTAAAAAAAAAAAAAAATACTTGTTTGACCATTGTTGACCAGCTGCCGTAGGTTTACAGCGGCAGGTTAGCTCTATTATGTGAAACGACATACCGCCATTACTAGTAATAAAAAAAAAAAAAAAAAAAGCAAAAGGCACTGATCACTGTATTAATAGCATTGGTCCCCAAAAAGTGTCACTTAGCGTCAGATTTGTCCACCGCAATGTTGCAGTCCCGCTAAAAATCGGTGATCGGTACCATTACTAGTAAAAACAAAATAAATAAATAAAAAGTCCAAAAATCTATCCCATAGATTGTAAATGCTATAACATTTGCACAAATATACACTTTTTGGGATTTTTTTTTTTTTACCAAAAATGTGGCAGAATACATATTGGCCTAAACTGCTGAAAAAAAATCGATTTTTTATTTTATTATTTAAATTTTTATTTAGGATATAAAATTTACATGTATATCACATACAGATTCCCAGAAGAAAAAAAAGGAATTAAAAAAAAAAAAAAAAACACAAAGAGAAAACGGAAAATTTATATCAAATACTTACCGTAATTTTCCTTTCCTGATGGACTCCATGGCAGCATACGTTTGGGTAGTCCCGCCTCCACTCCTACCCTATAGGACCCCACTCCCATAAATCTTTGCTCCCTTTCAGCATCCGTGTTCTGTAACTAGCCTACTCAGGAACTGGGAGGGGACTCCTGCTGCCATGGAGTCCATCAGGAAAGGAAAATTACGGTAAGTATTTGATATAAATTTTCCGTTTTCCTGACAGACTCCATGGCAGCATACGTTTGGGAAATAACTCGCCAAAACACAATTGGGTGGGCAGATGCTGACAATTTTAATTAACACCTGCAACAGATAACACTTGAGTACCAAAACCAACAGAAGAAAGAGCCGCCGGCTCAACACAATAATGTGACATAAATGTGTGAATGGACGACCAAGACGCTGCTCTGCAGACCACATCCGGAGCGACGTGTCTTGAAGCTGCCCATGAAGTAGCGACACCACGCGTAGAATGTGCAGTCACCGCTTTTGGAGGAACCAAGCCCTTCTCTCTATAAGCCCACTGAATCGCCTCTACTATCCAGGAGGCAACTGATCTTGAAGAGGCACGCATACCTTTGTTCTTCCCAGACAATAGGATAAAGAGATAATCTGTCTTCCGGAAAGAGGCTGTAGCTTCCAAGTACTGTCTGAGCGTGTTGCCCACATCCAGAGGATGGACTTCCGGAGGTTCGGCCGATGAATTGAAAGTCGGGAGAACAATTTCTTGGTTCTCATGGAAAACCGACGTGACTTTAGGCCTTGCTCCCAGCATTGGAATGAGGACAACTCTGTCCGGGAAAAAGGTCAGAAAGGGTTCTTTACTTCCCAGACTTTGGATCTCTGACACCCTTTTTGCAGATGTGATGGCCACCAGAAAGACCGTCTTGAGGGTGAGATGTTTTATAGATATAGGATCTTCAAGACTTGAGCCAACTGAGGATAAGAAATCCAGGACCAAAGGCATGTCCCACTTGGGGAATCTCAACTTTTTCTGTGGCCTTAGCCTTACTGCCCCTTTGAAGAATTGCCTGATCAAAGGATGTGTAGCCCAGGAAATGCCTGTGAAAGCGGATATGGCTGAGACTTGGACTCGTAAGGCGCTCACTGAAAGAGGTAATTCCAAACCTGACTGGAGAAAAGATAGAATATTCTGCACGGAAGGAGATGACCAGGACTTTCCTTTGGACTCTAGGAAAGAAGTAAACCTAGCCCAAATCCTTTCATAGGTCTTATTCGTGCTTTGTCTTCTAGCACTCAAAAGCGTTGGTATGGCTACTTCCGGACATCCTAACGCTTCCAGCCTTCCCCTTTCAAAAACCAGACCCGAAGGTGCAGACGGGCTGGGCATGGGTGAAGGATGGAGCCCTGGGACAGCAGATCCGTCCTGAGAGGAAGAGGGACTGGGTCGCGGTAGCTCAGTTGAAACAGTAGGGGAAACCACGGTCTGTTGGGCCAGAACGGGATTACTGCAACCACCTTGACTAATTCCATCTGTACTCTCCGCAGGAATTGAAAGATGATTGGTACTGGGGGAAAGGCATAGGCCTTGTGAAACCTCCAGCAATCTGTCAGGGCATCCACCCCGAATGCTCTGGGATCTCTGTCCCTCGAGTAAAACTTCTGCAACTTCCTGTTGTTGAAGGAGGCAAATAGATCCACCTCTGGGATGAACTCCAAGGACAGGATCCAGCTGAAGACATCCTCGTGGAGAGACCACTCGTTGTTGCTGAGTTGTGTTCTCGAGAGGAAATCTGCTTGAGTGTTCTGAGCCCCTGGTATGTAAACTGCCGACAGATTGACCAGGTTTTCCTGAGCCCAGGTCATTATTGGCTCTACTTCCCGAAGCAGGGATGCACTGCGAGTTCCACCTTGTTTCCTCACATAGGCTACTGCAGTCGTGTTGTCTAACCTCAGCATGACTGAGGTGCCCCGAATGAGGTGGCTGAAGGCTAGTAGCACTTGAAAGGCCGCTCGTAGTTCCAAGATGTTGGACACTGTCTGGCGAGACCGAAAGTCCCATTTCCCTTGTGCCATCTCTGTTCCGCAATGACCGCCCCATCCGGTGTTGCTGGCGTCTGATGTCACTATCACCCAAGATATGGGGGTTATGGAGTGACAATTGCTCAAATTCTTCAGCTGTAGCCACCACGGAAGCCAACTCTTCATTGTTGTGGTTATCACAATTCGTTGGGAATTGCTGACTCCGTTCCACTGCTGAAGGAAACCCCTCTGAAAAGGTCTCATCCTCCAGAGAGCCCACTTCACCATAGGGGCTGCCGACACCATGGTGCCAATTACCCTTAGGCATTGTTTTGCTGTGAGACGGGATGCTGACAAAGCTAGAGACACTCTGTCCCTGATTACCGGAATCTTTTCTTCTGGCAGAGAGATGGTACTGTTCTTGGTGTTGAACAGCGCACCCAAAAAGACCAGGGACTGAGTGGGAATCAGATGGCTCTTCTCCCTGTTCAGGATCCAGCCAAACCTCTCTAGAGACGAGATGACCAGAGCTAGATGTTCCAGGATGACAGACTTGTCTTGGGCCAGAAGAAGGAGGTCGTCCAGGTAGTGATAAAGACGGACCTCTCTCAGTCTTATCAAGGCTACCACCGCTAATAAGACCTTCGAAAAGGTACGAGGCGACGTGGAAAGCCCGAAGGGGAGACATACAAATTGTAGATGACGCTGGCCGACCGAGAATCTCAGATATCGTTGAAACTCTGTTGACACTGGTACGTGGAAGTATGCATCCTTCAGGTCTACCGAGACCATCCAATCTCCTGGTTGAATGGCTTGCTGAATGGAGAATAGAGTCTCCATCTTGAATTTTTCGCCTTTGATGAAGCGATTCAGATGCGTCAGATCTATCACTGGTCTCCAGGCGCCGCTCTTCTTGCGCACCATGAACAGAGGAGAGTACACTCCGAGTCTTCTTTCGGACTCTGGCACTGGAACCACTGCTCCTTGAGTGACTAGCGAGTCTACGTAGGACAAGAGAATCTCTCTTTTGTCGCCTGACCGAGGAAGGGAGGTAGGAAAAAATCTGTCTCCGGGAATACTGGTGAAGGTCCAAGAATGACCTGCAGAGACCGTGTTGACGACCCAAGTATCCCGGATTGAGGCCGCCCAGACCCGCCGAAAGTGAAGGAGACGACCTCCCACCCGACCGGCCTGAGCGGGCCCAATCTCAAAAGGACTTTGTCGTGTCTCTATCCCCAGACGTATTGGTCTTGGGGCCTTTCCGAAAGGAAGACTGCCTGGATTTCCAGTTTCTTCCAAACTCCCTCCCTGGCCTATAACTGCGTGCCTCCCTGGCACGATCAGAATTTTGTCTTCTAAGAGGTGGCCTCTTTTGACCCAGAAGACGCCTATCCTGGGGGAGAAAGCCCGACTTACCGCCAGTAGCCTTGGAAATGGCGCTATCTAACTTATTCCCAAAGAGGGACGAACCCTCAAAGGGAATACGGCACCACACCTGCTTAGAAGCAGGATCAGCCAACCAAGGGCGCAACCAAAGTGCACGCTTCGCCGTAACGGATGATAGCATTCCCCGGGCTAACAGGCGAATAACATCAATAGACGCCTCCCCCAGAAAAGCTGAGGCCAGTTTCAACTCCTGGATAGGAGAATTCTTAGCTGCATCCTCGGAGAAGCTTCTGAGGGAATCATCCACGTTGTCCACCCACACTTCCATGGCTTTGGACAGAGAAGCCAGGGCCAAAACTGGTTTACAGGCAGCACCCACCGAAAGATAGACACGCTTCAAATCCGTGTCGATTTTCCTGTCAAGCGGGTCTTTGAAGGAAACAGTATCCTCAAGAGGTAAAGTTACATGCTTCACTAGTCTCATGACAGCCGCATCTACCAGAGGAGGAGTTTCCAGATGTCTGACTTCCTCTTCCTTGAATGGATAGAGCTTGGCCAATTTTGAGATCATAGAATTCTTTTTCTCCACCTTACTCCATTCTTCCGTTATAATTTCTCCTAATTCAGGAATAAACGGGAAATTCAGCCGCTCCTTGCTCAGCTGTTTAAAGAGTTTCCTCTGCTTTGGAGCCGAGACTACTGGATCTTCCCAGTTTAAAGTTTCTCTGACGGCCTTTACTAAAGGTGGAACCAAATTGAAAGAGAATCCTAAACTTGGTTCATCCTGATCCGAATCGCTATCAGACTCGAATACCGAGGGATGGCTAGGTTCAGAGGATTCGAGGGCTCTTCCGCTAGTGGTCTCTCTAACTGGAGATACCGATGGCTCTGGCGCTGGAGATTGACGTCTATTAAAATCAGCCAGCGAATTCTTGACTATGCGTTTGACCATAGACTCAAGTTGTTGGTCAGATCTTCCCCTTTCATTCGATGCTCGGGAATAACAGGAGTCGCATAGTGATCCACCGTCCAGTAAACGGATACCACAGCCCCAGCACTTAGTCTCGCTGGATTGGCGTGAAGACCTGGGAGGTGACCGGTCTCTACTACGGTATCTGGACTTGGATGAGCCATGTTTGGAGGAGGAGCGGTGATGCTGCGGATTAGCATGGCGATCCTCCCGCGTGCCCTGCGGTTGTTCCGTCCTAGAAGAGGAGCTGCAAAAATAAAACACATAAGGCAATACAGTAATGCGCCCATCCGTACATCCTGCTCCCCCCTTTCATGCAGCCCTGCACTCACCTAAGAGAGGGCTGGTCACAGGGGAGCGGTGACGGGTCCATAAAGCAAGGAACCACTGGAATAAACAATGCACATAAGTATACTAGAAAGGGCTGACATGACGACCTTATAAAGGAAACCCCCAAAAGAAACCCCACATACCTGAGGACTAGAGCGTCAGCTCTTGGGAACAGCTACAGGCTGTGGAGGTCGCTTGGGGATTCAAAACTTGCAGCCTGAGATCAGCAGCCTGAAATATAGTCAGTTCCACAGACTGTGGAACTGACAGCTGTTTAAATTTGGCGCCGGCCGTGACGTCACGGTCGCGGCGCACTGCGCATGCGCGAGTATCGGCACTCGCCGCTACTGCGCATGCGCGAACCAGGCCTCGCTCTCAGTCAGTCGGCGCGCATGCGCAGAGCGACCGAGGACGCCGGAGATGGAACGCATAGCGTTCCGCGGTGTCCACAGAGCCTCCCGGACCACCAGGAAGACTGTGAACAAAGCGAGGAGCCGCACACTAGACCACCAGGCAGTCGCTAGACCACCAGGTATGAAAAAATAAAAAAGGGATAAAGAAAACACTTACCCCTCCAGCCGCACTAGACACCAGGGACACCTTAGAGCCATAGACCAGGACAACAATTCCAGCGTTGGGGCAATACAATGAGGCCACCCACCACAGCGGGGTCATCGGCCATGCCATTACCAACCCGCTTTGTCAGGCACTTCTTGGCTCCTCTTCAACTTGCCCATCCCACACCCCGCAGCAGCAAGGGCTTATTGGGAAAACAGGTCCTGCCGACTCCAAACGACCCTGCGTCATATAAAACGACCATATTCGTAGGGATTCAGCACCAAACAGGTGCATGGAGGAGGACAAAAAAAGAACACGGATGCTGAAAGGGAGCAAAGATTTATGGGAGTGGGGTCCTATAGGGTAGGAGTGGAGGCGGGACTACCCAAACGTATGCTGCCATGGAGTCTGTCAGGAAAGGGATATACAATATAATCTTTTGGTACTTTTATCCCATTTACTTATCCCCCCCCCACATAACCTCCTCTCCTTTTTTTCTATAGAAATCTCCTTCCTTCTATTTTTCCTTCACTCCGATGATGTGTATGCATTTATTCGATTTTTTAATTTTTTTTTATTGGATATGTTTAATAGTAGAAAATAAAAAATATATATATTTTTTTATTTTCAGAATTGTTATTTTTTTTAGGGGTCCGATCTGTCCACTGCAATGTCGCAGTCCTGCTAAAAATCACGCCGCCATTACTAGTAAAAATAAATAAAAATGACAAATCTTTCCCCTACTTTGTAGACACGATAAATCAAAATACACTTATTGCAATATTTTTTTTAACATATATTTAGCAGAATACAAATTGGCCTTAAAGGATAAAAAAAAAAAAAACTTTACATTTTTTTTTTTTTTTGGGAAAGGTTATATAGCAGAAAGAAAAATGAAGAATTTTTACTTTGCTGGGTTAACTACTTAAGGATCGGAAGGATTGTCCCCCCTTAATGACCAGGCCAGGATTTTCCCCCTTAATGACCAGGCCATTTTTTGCGATACAGCACTGCATTACTTTAACTGACAATTGCGCGGTCGTGCAACACTGTAACCAAATAAAATTGATGTTTTTTTTCCCCACAAATAGAGCTTTCTTTTGGTGGTATTTGATCTCCTCTGCGATTTTTATTTTTTTCACTATAAACAAAAAAGGGCGACAATTCTGAAAAAAAAAACACATTTTATTTAACGTATAGAAGTTCAGCCAAAAACTAACTCACTCTAAATCTACTCACAGCCACATTCTAAAGCTACTCTATCTAACCTTGTAAAGAAAAGATTTGCTCTCCATACCTTTTCTGAAGCCGATCCAGTGCGGTCTCCAGCCTGAGATGCTGTGTGTAGGAGACAGCCGGCAATAGCTGGGGAATGCCTGGGAAGTGACGTCACCCATAGAGTTACAATGGGGCCTCCGTTGTCAGCTGCCCCTCCTGCACACGCCCACACAGAGAAGTCACCGCTGACAGCTCAGTGTAGTACTGGCCAAGAGCAACTTCAGAAAAGGTATGTATAGCAATTTATGCTTTACAGAGATAGGTGTGCGCACAGGGTGAGCTGGGTGAGCCTGGGCCCACCCTAATCACCCTGTGCGGTGCAGATTCCCCCTGCTTCCTAGCGCCCCCTGTCTCCCTGCAGTGCTGCCAGCTTTCCTCCTCTTCTGCTGGCTGCTGCAGGGGATGTTTCAGGATGGATGAATTAATGAATGATCGCTCCTGTGGTCATTCTTAACTGAAGCATAGTAAACTGTTTACTATGCTTCAGTTTGTGAATGAACAGAAAGCTGCTCAGCACAGAGCACTTTCCATTCATTCACTGTCCAGTGCAGATGAGGCTGCAAAAATGGGGACAAAGGAAAGCTCTGTCCTCAGAGTCCATTTTCCTCTGTTTAGACCCTTGATATTTCACCAAAGCCTATAGATATAAAGATATAAAAAATTGTAAAAAAAAATAAAAATAAATAATAATATTGTAAAAAAAATAAATAAAAGCTACTGCCATCTGCCACTGCCCTACTGACATCATCCACTGCTCTGCTGATTTACACACACGTGTGTTTGTGCTTTGGGGTGCACCCCCTAATGCACTAGGCTGCGCACACCAATGTTTACAGGGTTAGATAACTTAGTCTTTACCCACTTGTCGCCCGCCCACCGTCAAATGATGGCTGAATGGTGCGGCTCTCGTTCTGGGGCAATGTCATATGACGGCGCCCCAAAACTGCCGCTCTGGCACACAGTGCGGTGATCGTGCCATGTTCCTAGGACACGGAGTGACCCCGATCTTGGTAAAGAGCCAATGATGCAGCTCTTTACCCATGTGATCGGCTGTGTCCAATCATAGCTGGTCACAGTGGCGGTTTTAGGCACGGGCGAACGGGGCAGCCGCCCGGGGCGGCATTTTTTCATAACACGTGGGGGGGCGGCATGCCCGGGCCGCGGACCGGTACCGGTCCGTGGATTAAATGGTACCGGACCGCCCGAGCCCCGTTCGCCCATGCCTGAAACCGCCGCAGCCGAGTCGAGCCGAGCCCGAGGAGCAGAGCATTGCTCCCTCCGAGCCCACCCATTGTGTGACAATAGCGAATGAAAATTCGCTATTGTCACACTGATCCTCCTCCTGGCCAATCAGGGAGCAGGTCCTCCCGCTTCCTGATTGGCCGAAAGGCAAACCCCACGCCATTGGCCGAGGAGGAGGCACCGCGGGAGGACTCAGGACTGAGGAGACGTGAAGAGAAGTGAGGTAAGTGCACTGACGGGGGGGGGGGGGGATGAACGCTGGCGCTCTGTATTGAAAAGTGGCACTCTGGCATCAGTGGCATGGCATTTCTGCATTAAAGGGGGCAATGCTGTAGCGCTCTGCATTAAAGGGGGCATTGCTGTGGCATCTCTACATTGAAAGGGGGCATTGCTGTGGCATCTATACATTGAAAGGGGGCATTGCTGTGGCATCTATACATTGAAAGTGGGCATTGCGGTGGCATCTCTACATTGAAAGGGGGCATTGCTGTGGCATCTATACATTGAAAGTGGGCATTGCTGTGGCATCTATACATTGAAAGGGGGCAATGCTGTGGCATCTATACATTGAAAGGGGGCATTGCTGTGGCATCTCTACATTGAAAGGGGGCATTGCTGTGGCATCTATACATTGAAAGGGGGCATTGCTGTGGCATCTATACATTGAAAGGGGGCATTGCTGTTTCATCTCTACATTGAAAGGGGGCATTGCTGTGGCATCTCTACATTGAAAGGGGGCATTGCTGTGGCATCTCTACATTGAAAGGGGGCATTGCTGTGGCATCTCTACATTGAAAGGGGGCAATGCTGTTTCATCTATACATTGAAAGGGGGCAATGCTGTTTCATCTATACATTGAAAGGGGGCATTGCTGTGGCATCTATACATTGAAAGGGGGCATTGCTGTGGCATCTCTACATTGAAAGGGGGCAATGCTGTTTCATCTATACATTGAAAGGGGGCATTGCTGTTTCATCTATACATTGAAAGGGGGCATTGCTGTGGCATCTCTACATTGAAAGGGGGCATTGCTGTGGCATCTCTACATTGAAAGGGGGCAATGCTGTTTCATCTATACATTGAAAGGGGGCAATGCTGTTTCATCTATACATTGAAAGGGGGCATTGCTGTGGCATCTCTGCATTGAAAGGGGGCATTGCTGTGGCACTCTGCATTAAAGGGGGCATTGCTGTGGCGCTCTGCATTGAAAGGGGGCATTGCTGTGGCATCTCTACATTAAAGGGGGCATTTCTGTGGCACTCTGCATTGAAAGGGGGCATTGCTGTGGCACTCTGCATTTATTTGGGGCAACAATGCTGTGGCACTCTGCATTTATTGTTATGTTGTCATGTTATTTTTTTTTTTTGGGGGGGGGGGGGCGCCGGAAGGGAGTCTTGCCTGGGGAGCAATTTAATGTAGAACCGCCACTGGCTGGTCACATATAAATGTGGAAGTGCCGTTTATCAGTTCTCCTCGCCTCACACTGTCAGTGTGTGGCAAGGAGAGCCGATCAGCGGCTCCTCCTTGAAGGGGAGTCCAGAACAGGTAATTGGGGCACTGATCATTAGTGCCCTGATTACAATAAAGGCAGAGCCTTTAGTGCCTTTATAAAACCTTGATTCAATGTCTGTCCACCAGATGGCGCCCTGAGTGAAGATGAATCAACTTCCAATGGATGAATGTTTTATACTGAATAAATTGCCACAGCTCTAGAGAATAAATTCCGATGCAGTAGTTGTTGATCAAGTATTCCAAAGATCACAGTCCTTTGAATGATTTTATTGAAAGTCCATGAACAACAAAGGCATACATTAATTACTGAGGGAAAAGGAGATCCTTGGAAATGCTCAGAGCTAAATTATTGAAGCAAATCAGTGGAGCAATGATCACCAATATCCATTAAGCTTCATAAAAAATCATTTAGGGTATTAGTGACATAGACACTGCAGGTAATCATTTAGGGTATTAGTGACATAGACACTGCAGGTAAAGAGTTTGCAAAAGTTTTTAGCAAGCCACATAAATAAATGAAGCAAACAAGGAGAAATGCACGAACAGCATCAAAGTGTATAAAGTGCAGCACACAATAGACCGTGCAAGCAGAGTGGGAGGGAGCCAAGCACATAAATTAGCACCGTACAATCACTGTAATATCCTTCTAATCATGTAGGTGCTTACAGCTCTACCTTCCCTTATAGCACCTGTTCCCTTTGTCCTCCTTTTATGTATTCTTCCATGTGATGGTGTAAAGATCACTGCTTCAATAAAGAATGCAATGTATGCAGGGCTTGTGTCATCGTCCAGGGCTAATTTCCTGCCGTTCCGGAGATCCGAATGTGTAAGCCGGCCGGCTCTTCTATCCGTCTGATTCACTTCTCACATGTGTGTTGGCATTTGGAACACACGCTGGTTTCCCTTCTGGGTGTGATGACGTCACTACGTTGACGCGTTTCATCTGCCAATCAGCGGACTTCTTCAAAGCTGTCCACAAGGTTTAGGAGTGTGTCTATGGGAATGTTTGACCTTTCTTCCAGAAGCACATTTGTGAGGTCAGGCACTGATGTTGGACGAGAAGGCCTAGCTTGCAATCTCCGCTCTAATCCATCCCACAGGTGTTCTATCGGGTTGAGGTCTGGACTCTGTGCAGGACAGTCAAGTTCCTCCACCCCAAACTCACTAATCTATGTCTTTATGGACCTTGCTTTGTGCACTGGTCCAAATAATTTGGTGGAGGGGGATTATGGTGTGAGGTTGTTATTCAGTGGTCTGGCTTGACCCCTTGGTTCCAGTGAAGGGAACTCTTAAGGCATACCAAAACATTTTGGATAATTTCATGCTCCCATCTTTGTGGGAACAGTTTGGGGATGACCCCTTCCTGTTTAAACATGACTGCGCACCAGTGCACAAAGCAAGGTCCATAAAGACACCGATGAGCGAGTTTGGGGTGGAGGAACTTGACTGGCCTGCACAGAGTCCTGACCTCAACCCCATAGAACACATTTGGGATGGTTTAGAGTGGAGACTGCGAGCCAGGACTTCTTGTCCATTATTAGTGCCTGACCTCACAAATGTGTTTCTAGAAGAATGGTCAAACATTCCCATAGACACACTCCTAAACCTTGTGGACAGCCTTCCCAGAAGAATTGAAGCTGTTATAGCTACAAAGGGTGGAGCCAACTCAATATTGAACCCTACGGACTAAGACTGGGATGCCATTAAAGTTCATGTGTGTGTAAAGGCAGGCGTCCCAATACTTTTGACAATATAGTGTAGATAATACAATGGTGATATGTCTGGAAAATGATACATTCATGTAAAGAAACAATTCATAGTCAAAGTATTTACAAAATGTTACACTTGAGGTCATGGTGCTAACAGGAACATTCTGCCTTATTCGCCAATGTTATCCGATCCGAGTGTCACAGGGACCAATCACAGGCTGACACTCCTAGGTGACCCAAAATCCTTCAATAGAATTAGACAGGTGCACTTTACATCGTCCATATCTCATTATTGCATATATTCCATCTAATATCTCATTATTGCACATATTCCATCTAATATCTCTTATTGCACATATTTCATCTAATAAGTGCTTTATTGCATTAGCCCCTGAGATCGCAACTGTGAGAACCCTGAGATGATGATTGGGAAACCCCGTACATACAGACATTACAGATTATGCCATCATAATGCATATGGAGAGGTTTTCTGTAGAAGTTTTGGAATGGAAAGTTTGGGAACGCTGTGGGGCACATTTATAAAAGGTTTTTCATCCTGTCAAGCTCCATGTGCATTCGTTGTGTGCAAAATGGAATGTTAGGCTTTTTTCAAGGTCATCAAATGTTCTTCATACATACACAACAGAGTGAATTAGGAAAACACTGCTTTATGGCCACTGATGATCACAGGAGAAAAAATATTTATTATGATTGTCAGCTCCATCTACAGGCTATAGTGCTGTATTATCCTAAAAACCTACAGAGAACATTCAAACTGGAGATAAAATAGGCAAATACCATTCAATTTTGCTCCGAATAGCACAGAATGAATGTACAAGAAGCTTCACATAATAAAAAGCTCAGCATCTTTTTTTGTTATTTAATAAAGACTCCCTTTTTTGCATTTTTCCAACAAATGTAAAGTGTTACTAAACCCAGAACCTGCAGTCACTATATCTGCTCTCCCACAGCACACAGAACATGGAAATACAATTATTTTAGTAAATATAAATTTATTTATTTATTTCAGGTACTTATATAGCGCTGTCAATTTACGCAGCGCTTTACATATACATTGTACATTCACATCAGTCCCTGCCCTCAAGGAGCTTACAATCTAAGGTCCCTAACTCACATACATACACAGTAGGGCCATTTTTTTCTTTATACAGGATCCAATTAACCTACCAGCATGTCTTTGGAGTGTGAGAGGAAACCGGAGTGCCCGGAGGAAACCCACACAGGCATAGGGAGAACATGCAAACTCCAGGCAGGTAGTGTCGTGGTTGGTATTCGAACCAACGACCATCTTGCTGCTAGGTGAAAGTGCTAACCACTACACCACTGTGCCGCCCACAAATTAATAAATACATAAATTTTCTCATCAGCAGTATATAGCAGCCTTGTGACTTCTATCAGTTCCTTGTAAAGCTTGTAGGAGGAGTTTTTATACTTCCCTGAGCCTCTGTCTGTGCAGTGCTGATTGGCCCTGTGCTGATCACACGCACTCTCAAAAGAAAAAAAAACTCTCTAGCAATGCACACCAAACTGAGCGTGTGCAGCCCGTCCCCTGGCTCTTTAAATATCAGGTTATTTTTTTGGAGACAGTGGAAGAAGAGGAGGATCAGAGAAGACAGGATCAAACAGCCTTTATACACAATGCAAAGGATTAACCCCTTAGGTTCCACAGTAGGTGTAACAAGCATGCTTTACTGCATATACAGACTGATTTTACTTTTGTGGGCTTAGTAATACTTTAAGGTAAGCGGAAAAAAATGATGAGTGGTGGGTCAGAGAAGGGATCCCATATTTTTATGATCAAGACCTACATTTGGTCATTTTGAATAATTTTAGAGTTATGGTGGGAAAACCAGTTGAAGGTTTATAAAATGAGAGCTTGTCAAGATATTGGATTCCAAAACCTTTATAATAAATATTCCTGATTCCATTAAAGATAAAATCCAGCTTTTCTCTGATTCCTCAAACACAATAAAAACCTCTGTATTCAGCATTCACATATCTTATGTCTCTCACATATACTGGGGCAGGAATTGCAGATTATCAGTACGGTCATTAAAAGGTGCAAACGTATCAATATCACATTTCTTAACTTTATTACTTTTCAAGAAAAAAAAAAATTATATATATATTATGCAATAATCCTAATATTCACTCTACGGGTCAATATGATAACCTCGTATGATTGTAAGTGCCATCTAGTGGCCATAATGTGTTTTTTTTTCCTGATTGAGGCATTTAAAAACAAATACTACAGAACACAAATGAGCACATCCAGTGTGTATTTTATACATAAACAATTGCAAAAACCATGCTGGGTATCACTGCAAACATCAAAGTGAGAGAAATCATTCTAGGTCCCTTATTTACAATGGACTTTAAACTGATGAGCTGTAAAAGGGATTTTAAGCGCCACCTATTGATGATTTGGGGTACTGTTATTTTAGTCATTTTTCAGGAGCATGCAGTTTTCAGGCTTGATATATTTGGAATCTATTTATGAGCAACCTCATCTTTTATTTTGTACATAAAAAATAAAAAAAAATCAGGGATGGATTATGTAGATTTTGGGTGTTGAAATTCAATTTACTGTAATTCTTTTTGAAAAGTGGTTCTAAAGGCAAAAGGCTTTTATTACCTTAATGCATTCTCTGTATTAAGCACTAGCACCTTACACATTGTTATGTATATTAATTAATTTTTTTTATAACAATTTTTTTTTATAGATTTTTGCCCCTTACTCAGTTAGCACATTAGTGGTCTTTTATCTTCCGTTATTATACTGCCATCTTGTGGACAGTTCTCAAATAACACAATTTATATTCATTCACTTTTTGCTATTTTTGCACATTTCTCCTAGTGTGCAGTATATATGTTTACATATTTTCTATTATAATTAATTTGCACATTATACGCCAGTGGGATATATACAAGTTTACATTTATATATTTATATTTTTTCACTGATTGCACTTTAGCACACATTTTCCAGTGTGCCGGCTCATTTGCATATTCACACTTTATCAGGCTGGGTGAACTAGCTGGTAGATTTGCATTTCAGTACATGATATATTCTCTTTAGAAAACAACATACTTCTTATAATTATAGAAGAGGGGATTACAATCTTGCACTGGCACTTTAAATTATTAATTAATATATTTTTTTGATCTTCCACATTTGTCCATCTAAAGAGTTTAATTAGTCTATCCCAGCTGGATTTGGGTTTATAGGAATTTGCGCTAGTCTTGTCTTGGTTCCATATATATGTAGTATATCTACAGTCAACCAGCAGCATTTTCCATTGACCCTTATTATACAATTCAGATTCTCCTATCCAAAAGGTAACACCCAGGGCGCTTGATTATATATTTTTGTTATTCTCTGTATTAAGCTAGAAAAAAACAAAAAACAGTTTTGCATGTAGGGCCCCCCTCACCCCTTATGCTTACCTGAGCCCGATCCTGATCCAGCGATGTGCATGAGAGCAGCGGCTCCCTCACTCCTCATATCCTCAGAGACAGCAGCAGGAGGCATTGGGTCCTGCTGGTGCCAATCACAACCAGCGAGGAAGGAGCGGGGTGTCAATGGGCACACAGAGCCGACTCAGGAGCAAGCCCCCATGCATGACCCCAAAGAACCCGAGAAGAGGAGAATAAGGGCTGCTCTGTGCAAAACCATTACAGAACAGGTAAATATGACCAGTGCGGGGACAAGGTCATCCAGCGCCTAAGGCAAGGATGACAAACTGCGCCCCCCTTCCCTTAGGGTTAGGGTCAAGGCGCTCCCCCATCCCTGAAATAAACCATTGCGCCCAGGGCAACCATCCCTGCTGCCCAGCCCTTGTTCTGGCCCTGAATATGGCATGTCTGTTATTTTTATATGGAAAAAAAAAATAAAAAATCTGAGCGTTTATAATTACTTGAAAATACAGATTTGATAAACAGTTGGGCAAATATTGTGCAGCATAAACTATTTAAACTACTGTCTTTATACTATGTGACCTCTACATTCAGAATATATAATATTCTGGAGGGGTGGGTTAAATAACCTATCTCGCCAAAAATGCAGATTTTAATGAGTGTAAAAAATGATACAACTAATCCAGAGGAGAAACGGTTAATCCAATAAATCAGCGTTTCTCCCCAACTACAGCTGTTATGCATGTAAAATAAATGGTTAAATCAATCAATGTGTGTTATGAAGAACACCAACCATAAAAAACTGATATGAACCATGAAGTGCAAAACAGGTCAAAAATAATTCATCAGTTCACAATAATGTGTGAACTCCTAAAGTGCAACATTGACTCAAATCAATTCAGAGAATGCAAAACAATCTATAATGTCCATAAACTTACAATATATTATAATATTATTCACAATATGTTTAATAATAAATTACAATTTCTTACTGCAAGCTGCAATAGTAAAGTGTAAAAAGTGCTTCTTCCGCAAAGTGCTGGGATGGATAAATAAATTAGCGATCCCCTCCAATATCCTCCAAGGATGGGCATGGCAACCCATTAATTTGAAGGGGCTGCTGTACCTGCGGGAAATGCGTGGGGAAAAAGTCCCTGACCTTTTTTTTAAAAAATGCAGCCACACGGAACCGCATGATGCTGGCACCATGTTGTTTCGCACACCCAAAAACGTGCTGCATTTTCAGATGCATGGGGGGGTTGCAATTAGGAATTGATGGAACATCTGCAAAAGAGCAGTGCATTTTGCCTGTGGATCAGGAACGCATGCGATTATGCACAAAAGATCCCTGACCTGTTTTAAACACATCAGAAGGTAATCGCATGGTGCTGCGGAACCATGTGGTCTTACGCACCCTAAAATACGCCACATTTTCAGATGTGCAGGGGGTGCCAAAAAACATTAATAGTGCATCTGCAAAATCAGGGTGTTTTGTCTGTGGGTCAGGAAGGTGAGTGATAATGCACCTGTCCCTGACATGCACAAGTGTGATCTAGTCACCCCTTAAATCAAGTCAAATATACAACAATCCTGCACAGGCAGTCCTTCTCCACCGCTCATCTGCCAAAAATCCCTCTCAATTCACTATTGGCAAAAAAAAAAAAACACATTCCATAGCATAAAACCATAAAATACAGATAAAAGCATAAAAAACACTCACAAGACAGGTGCACCAGAACATGTGCTCAGTCACCCTGCTTCCCTGCCGAGGCTCTGTAACAGCAGAACTTCCTGGTTTGTAGGATGATGTCAGCGTGTCTCCGCCCATTCAAAGCATTTCATCATAAGGGACTTCTTCTGGAGTGGACAAACTATTTTGCACTTTACTTTACAGATTGTGTACTGATTATTATTCATCTGTTTTTGCTTTATGGTAGTTTGATCATTTGGTAGCATTATAAACGCAAAACACTTTTGTTTTTGCCCCCATTTTTCATGAGCTGAACTCAAAGATCTAAGATGTAAAGATCCCCACCCCACGGTGGTGGTGGGGTTATGGTATGGGCAGGCGTACATTGTGGATGGAGTGGCCCATGGTGGCGGTGGGGTTATGGTATGGGCAGGTGTACGTTGTGGATGGAGTGGCCCATGGTGGCGGTGGGGTTATGGTCAGGGCCGTCTTTAATATTAATTGGACCCTGGGCAAACATTTTCTTGGGCCCCCCCTAACAATTTCGCCCCCCATCATTACACAGATCTCCCTCCCCCATACTACGCCCATCGTTACACGGGACCCCCATTCCTCATACTACCCCCCATAATTACACAGAACCCCCACCCGCTATACTACCCCCATCACTAAACAGGACCCCCTCCCCCATACTACCGCCCCATTATTACACAGGACCCCTCCCGCATACTACCCCCATCATTACACAGCCCCCCCCCCTTTCCATACTTCGCTGCCACTCATGAACCAACAGCCCGCTGCTGTTTCTGCAGAAAAGTGTGGAGAAGCAGGGAGGGGGGTTATTGCTGAGGGTGGAGAGGTGGATGGAAGGTAATTGTTGAGGGTGGAGAAGTAGGGAAGGGGGGGGGGGTATTGCTGAGGGTAAAGAGGTGGATGGGAGGTAATTGTTGAGGGTGGAGAAGTAAGGAGGGGGGTTATTGCTGAGGGTGGAGAGGTAGATGTGAGGTTAATTGTTGAGGGTGGAGAAGTAGAGGGGGTATTCCTGAGGGTGGAGAAGCAGGAGGGGGGTTTATTGTTGAGGGTGGAGAAACAGGAAAGGGGGGTTATTGTTAGAGGGGGAGAGGCAAGGAGAGGGGTTATTGTTGGGGGTGGAGAAGCAGGGAAAGGGATTATTGTTGGGGGTGGAGAGGCAGGGCGAGGGGTTATTTTTGGGGGTGGAGAGGGGCAGGGAGGGAGTTATTGTTAGGGCGGGGGATATTGTTGGGGGTTGAAAAGCAGGGAGGGAGTTATTGTTAAGGAGGGAGAGGGGTTGTTGTTGGTGATGGAGAGGCAGAGAGGGGGGTTATTGCTGAGGGTGCCAAAAACTCCAAGAGGTTCAGCAGCAGCAGCCAATCACTGCCCTGCACTACAATACCCAGCAGTCCTGCCCTCCCCCCTACAAGAAGTTCTGCAGCAGCAGCAGCCAATCACTGCCCTGCACTACAACACCCAGCAGTCCTGCCCCCCCTACAAGAAGTTCTGCAGCAGCAGGCAATGACTGCCCTGCACTACAACACCCAGCAGTCCTGCCCTCCCCCCTACAAGAAGTTCTGCAGCTGCAGCCAATCACTGCCCTGCACTACAACACCCAGCAGTCCTGCCCTCCCCCCTACAAGAAGTTATGCAGCAGCAGCCAATCACTGCCCTGCACTACAACACCCAGCAGTCCTGCCCTCCCCCCTACAAGAAGTTCTGCAGCAGCAGGCAATCACTGCCCTGCACTACAACACCCAGCAGTCCTGCCATCCCCCCTACAAGAAGTTCTGCAGCAGCAGCCAATCACTGCCCTGCACTACAACACCCAGCAGTCCTGCCCTCCCCCCTACAAGAAGTTCTGCAGCAGCAGGCAATCACTGCCCTGCACTACAACACCCAGCAGTCCTGCCCTCCCCCCTACAAGAAGTTCTGCAGCAGCAGGCAATCACTGCCCTGCACTTCAACACCCAGCAGCCCTGCCCATCCCCCCTCCAAGAAGTTTTGCAGCAGCTGAGACTCCCTGGGAAGTTATCAGAGGTAGTGGGAGGGGGATTCTGGCTCAATGCAGGACACATTCTCTGTGGGGGGAGAAAGTCTACTCACTGTGCAAAACAAAGTCATCCAGCAGCCGCCCGCAGAGGAGGGATGGGAGGGTCGTAAAGCAGCACATTGTCGGGGAAGAGACTCAGCCCACTCAGACTGAGCTAAGGGGGAGGGGAGGGGCTAGTAGAGGAGACACTACGGGACGTGACTTAACCTGTGCTGGGCTGGATGGAAACAAGGAGAAAACGAATCTACTTGACTTACCAGCGCGGGCTCAAGGGACAGTTGCTTTGGGCCCTACAGCAATGAATGGGCCCTGGGCAGCTGCCCCCTTTTGCCCTATGTTAAAGATGGCCCTGGTTATGGTATGGGCAGGTGTACGTTGTGGATGGAGTGGCCCATGGTGGGGGTGGGGTTATGGTATGGGCAGGCGTATGTTATGGACAACAAACACAGGTGCATTTTATTGAAGGCATTTTGAATGCACAAAGATACCGTGACGAGATCCTGAGGCTCATCGTTGTGCCATTCATCCACGACCATCACCTCATGTTGCAGCATGATAATGCGCTGCCCCATGATGCAAGGATCTGTACACAATTCCTGGAAGGTGAAAACATCCCAGCTCTTGCATGGCCGGCATACTCACCGGACATGTCACCCATTGAGCATGTTTGGGATGCTCTGGATCGGCGTATACGACAGCGTGTTCCAGGTCTTGCCAATATCCAGCAACTTCGCTACATTCCACAGGAACCAATCACCAACCTGATCAACTCTATACCAAGGAGATGTGTTGCACTGCGTGAGGCAAATGGTGGTCACACCAGATACTGACTGGTTTTCTGACCCCCCACCCCCCAATACAGTAAAACTGCACATTTTAGAGTGGCCTTTTATTGTGGCCAGCCTAAGGCACACCTGTGCAATAATCATGCTGTCCAATCAGCATCTTGATATGCCACACCTGTGAGGGGGATGGATTATCTTGGCAAAGGAGAAGTGATCACTAACACAGATTTGTGATCAATATTGGAGAGAAATCGGCCTTTTGTGTACAAAGAAAAAGTCTTACATCTTTGAGTTCGGCTCAAGAAAAATGGGGGCAAAAACAAAAGTGTTGCATTTATAATTTTGTTCAGTGTATATATACACATACACACACACACACATACATACAGACTCACATATATACATACACACATTTTAACTCCGTGCATAGGGAAACAGGATGAGATCAGGCAGCAGCAAATCAGGAACTATTAGAGTTTAAGGGGTCAATTTATAAAAAAAGAAAATATTCTGGATGAATGTTATAAGCATACACCCAACCCTCACAGATAATCGCTGTAAATTTGCCTAATATGTTTATTTACTATGATCATCAGCTCAATCTAGCAGCCAGAATGGGGTATTTTCCTGAAATACGTCAATACAAAAAATACCACATTATGTCCACTAGATGGAGCTGACATTATAGGAAATAACCTTATAAGGCCCTGTTCACAGTGCTGTGACTTCAAATTCAACATGCTGGCATGACTTCATATTGGCCTGCATACAACTTTAACAGAAGTCAATGCAAGCCGTATTGAAGTTAGACCAAAAGTAGTGCAGGAACCTTTTTCTGAGTCAGAGAGACTCAAGTCTCTCCTATTAGAATGGTTCTATTGCCACTAATGGGGTGCGACTTGTCATGCGAGTTTAGACTCTCAAGCCTCATGACAAGTCGCAGCAGTGTGAACCAGGGCTCAGGCAAATTACAGTGGATATTCGTGGTGGCTGGGCGAATATTTGTGACATTTAACCAGCAATTTTTTTTTAAAATAAGCAGACCCCTATATGACCTCTGACACGTTACCTGAAGCTGAATATTCACATTCTTACATAAGCTCGCTTATGTCTGGTTCTCTTTATAACTAAACTCCTAGCCCACCTGAGATTTTGGGAGATTAAATGGGGTACTGAATGTTAAAATATTAGTTTAGGACAATATAAATATATATTTTTTTTAAATCAACAGGACATTGAAGGGATAAAGGGAAGGAGGAGTTAATTAGGGTAGATTAGGGTAAAACGAGGGGTTAAAGAGTAACATTTTAATAATCAAGGCTTTTTTTTTTTTCAGGTCAGGTTGCTTTAACAGACATCTGCAAAGTCAAAGCTTTCAGTCTGCAGATGATTGAAACCTGGTAGATACAAAAGTAACCATATTACTTTTGTATCTTTTTATTTTGCATCTGAACAATGTTAATAAACAATCACAGCTTTTTTTTTTTTTTTACATCAGTAGCTAGAGCTGCTGTATTCACACAGCTATGTTGGGGGGAAAGGGGAGAAGGACCAGTTGTGCTACACACGCCCTGTGTACTTTTAAGGCCCCTTTCACACAGGCGGACCATTCAGATCTGCCTGGCCGTTTTTTTGGCGGATCTGAACGGTCCCCCCATGCATCTCTATGGGAGATCGGATGTCAGCGGAGACATGTCCGCTAACATCCGATCCATCAAATTTGGACGGATGGAAACCCTATTTTCTATCCTTCCAGCGGATCGGATGGGATGGGATCGGATGAGAACAGACCGATAGTCCGTTCCCATCCCATCCGATTCCCCCATAGAGATGCATGGGGAACTGACAGCTGTGTCTCCGCACACAGCGCGGAGACACAGCTGTCATCCTCCTGCTCAGCGGGAGATCAGCGGCTCGATCCCCCACTGAGAAAAACTGAATCCGACCGACGGACATAGTGTGTGAAAGGAGCCTAACAGTTTTGTGCATGTGTAGCATGTCCTGTTTCCCAAACTAAACAGCATGACTATGAGGTGGCTCCGGCTGCTGAATAAAGTGCCTGGAGTGCAGAGATTTTTTTTTTTTTCCATTCTGACCACTGGAGGCAGCGGATGCAACTCTATATTTTTTAAGGCCAATTTGTAAGCATTTTCTTTGTGCAGTGAAATAAGAGTAAAGCCTCTTGCAGCCTCTTCCCAGTGCTACGACTTCCATGGAAGCCGGCATTACAGGTTGAGGAGTGGGGAAACCAGCACAGGCGCAGTTGCTATAACAGGATTCCGCTCCTATGAGAGCTGAAAATCGAGTGGAGGGGGACCGTGCGACAGTGGTGATGCGGGCAGAAAGGGGCAATGACCTGGTCTCTGTTGGCCTGCTGCAGTACGGGGCCTATTTCTGATATTTGTTGTTTACAAGTTAAAATCAGTATTTATTGCTAGAAAATTACTCGACCCCCCAAACATTATATATGTGTATATATATATATATATATATATATATATATATATATATATATATATATATATATATATATACACATATATATATACACAGTGCTTTGCGAAAGTATTCGGCCCCCTTGAACTTTTCGACCTTTTGCCACATTTCAGGCTTCAAACATAAAGATATAAACTGAAATTTTTTGTGAAGAATCAACAACAAGTGGGACACAATCATGAAGTGGAACAAAATTTATTGGATATTTCAAACTTTTTTAACAAATAAAAAACTGAAAAATTGTGCGTGCAAAATTATTCAGCCCCTTTACTTTCAGTGCAGCAAACTCTCTCCAGAAGTTCAGTGAGGATCTCTGAATGATCCAATGTTGACCTAAATGACTAAATAGAATCCACCTGTGTGTAATCAAGTCTCCGTATAAATGCACCTGCACTGTGATAGTCTCAGAGGTCCGTTTAAAGCGCAGAGAGCATCATGAAGAACAAGGAACACACCAGGCAGGTCCGAGATACTGTTGTGGAGAAGTTTAAAGCCAGATTTGGATACAAAAAGATTTCCCAAGCTTTAAACATTCCAAGGAGCACTGTGCAAGCGATAATATTGAAATGGAAGGAGAATCAGACCACTGCAAATCTACAAAGACCTGGCCGTCCCTCTAAACTTTCAGCTTCAGTTCAGAGAATAAAATGGAGATTGTTGCAATAATTTGCACAGCGGTCTAACAAAAGCATTTTTTTTTTCTCAAATAAACTTTTTTGAATGAAAAAATAAAAAAAACGTAAAGTTAGCCCAAATTTTTTGTGTAATGTGAAAGATGTTATGCCGAGTAAATTGATACCTATAAATGTGTCTTGGTCCAAATTCATCAATAAAAAAAGTTCATCTATAAAGTTCATAAAAGTGCAAACAAAAAAAAAAAAAAAAATCTTTAACTTCTTGTACTTTAAAATTGTAATTGGCGGCAAACTTCGGTACTTAATCTCCATAGTTTTTTTACAGGTTATATATTTAGTTACAGAGGAGGTCTTTTGCTAAAATGACTCTCGTTCCAACGATTGCGACAATGCCTCCTTTGTGTGGTGCAAACAACGTTTACATATGTGGGCGTGGTGTATGCTTTCCCTTCTGTGGGCGAGCTCAGATGGACAGGGCGCTTTCATATATTTTTTCTTATTTATTTTTACATTGTCTCTCTAAAAAATATTTTTGATCCCATAGTTAGTAAAGGCGATAACTTTTGTGCAAACCAATCAAAATATGCTCGCTCAGGAGTGTCTAGGGGGCGAGCGCGTGTGACCGGTGGCTCTGATGGCCGCCGGCCACTCGTGAACTCCCACAGCTGAGAGAGGACAGACGGCTGCTGTAAACACAGCCGTCTGTCATTCTCCCTGAAGTGATCACAGAGGCTATGCGATCCTGTTATATTAGGATCACATGTCTCTGTGATTACTTCACAAGCCACACCCCCTAAAAGTAAGAATCACGCCCCTAGAGACACACTTAACCCCTATCACCAATAAAGTTAACCCCTTCCCTGCCAGTGTCATTTTTACAGTAACAGTGCATATTTTTAGCACTGATTACTGTAGTAATGTCACTGGTACCCCCAAAAGTGTCAAAAATGTCCTGCGATCTCTGTCTCTGTCAGAGAAACCCCCTCCCCCCCACACACGTTAGTAAGCATGAGGCACACATTTAACCCCTTGATCGCCAACAGTGTTAACCCTTTCCCTGTCAATGTCATTATTATAGTAACAGTGCATATTTTTAGTACTACTTACTGTAGTAATGTCACTGGTCCCCCCAAAAGAGTAAAAAATGTCAGATAGGGGTCCGATCTGTTTGCCGCAATGTCTCAGTCCCGCAAAAAAAAAAAAAAAAAAAAATCGCAGATTGCCGCCATTACTAGTAAAAAAACAAAATCTTTCATGTAGTTAGTAAACGCAATAACTTTTGCGCAAACCAATCAAAATACGCTTATTGCGATTTTTTTTTACCAAAAATATGTAGCAGAAAACAAATTGGCCTAAATTGTTAAAAACTTTGGTTTTTACATTTTTTTTTTTTGAGAATATCATATAAAAAAATTTGAAAAATATTGTTATTTTTTCAAAATTGTTGCTCTTTTTTTGTTTATAGCGCAACAAAAAAAAAAAAAAAAATCACACAGGTGATCAAATACCACCAAAATAAATCTCTATTTGTGGGAAAAAACGGATGCCAATTTCATTTGGGTACAGCGTCGCACAACCGCACAATTGTCCGTTAAATTCACACAGTGCCGAATCGCAAAATAGGGCCTGGTCATTGAGCAGCCAAATCCTCCGAGGCTAAACTGGTTAAAATAATGCGATACAATTTACCTAAACCTATTCGATTTGTAGTTGACCAAAATGTACTGGGGATTTTAGTTGACTAAAATATGACTAAAACTAAAATAATTCAGATGACTAAAATACGATTAAAACTAAAATGGCATTTTAGTCAAAAAACTAACTAAAACGAAATCACAATTTGCAGCCAAAATTAACACTGCTTGGCGGAAAGCGAGACACACCCCACCTGATGGACAATTCAAACTTTGCACCCTAGAATAGAAAAATCCTCTATAAATAGAATTCTAATAAAGAAAATGTGTCACTCATTCGCAAGCATATAAATGTCTAACAAAAATAAAACCTTAACAAAACTAAGCTATGCGGTAAGTGAATCCAGTGACCCCTTGTAACCCCCAAAAGGTCCAGCAGATCCTACATTTTTCCATTGGGGTGAGAAGTATATGTAAGGCGAATAGCTGATCTCTTCTAAAATATCTGCAAAGGTGACTTCGCAGCCAGCTACAGTGCTCAGCATACAAACACTCCCGCTGCTCCAGGTAAGCCGGCTACTGAAACAAAATGGATAATAATGATAAATTAGGCAACCATGCCTAACTAAATGAAGACCTAAATGAAGACCTTGTATGTTACTCCTTGTTATGTTAGACCTTGTATGTTACTCAAAAAATTATTCTGAAAAATTTCCTCACCAAATGGTTATAACAAAAGTGCCGTTACAAAGAGAAAAATTCTGCAACCATTCAAAACAAAAATCCCAAAAATTTTTTTTAAATAGGTTAACCTTATAAAGTGCAAGTGCTCAAACAATAAATGTGTCTTGGCCCAAATTCATCAATAGAAAAAAAATCATCAATAAAGAAATCTTAAAAAAATAAAATAAAATAAATCATCTTTAACTTAATTACCATATAGGAAAAAAGCGCAAAAAGTGTTTGATTTATGCAAAAAGGAATAAGGTCATGCGCCCACTGTCCTCCACCCTCACAGGGAACCGCGTAATCACCCACAAAATTATATAAAAACCTTGGCAGGTATCGAAACGCATAGGGCGGAGCCTATAAGTGACGTTGCCACGCTCATACCCTGAGGTTGCGGCTGGAGCCTGGGTGTTGTACAATCACTTGAGCGTTCGATTCCATTGTTTATGCTTTTATGTGATGTGGCATCCTTCCTCTCTTCCTTTATGATGAATGCCAAGAAGCCTCATTGTGATTGATCTGAATTGGTGACAAGTGGAATCCCACATTAGAAGCCATAATGGTCTCTGCCAACTTGAAACTCTGTGAGAAGATGGATTTGAAAAACAAACTGGTAATGAGATCTGTTGCCGGACTGTCTGGGGTGGGCACTCTCTGACTAATCAAGGCTTGTCAAGGGGCCTAGCTGTTAGCTTACTGGTTAATTAGTTAGCTGTTGATTCGATCACTGTTAGCTGCTAGCTGTTCATTAGATGTACTGATATTACTGTTTAACATTTGCATTGTTTAGGATAATATGATCAAGCCCTTATCTGTTTTTGTGTTGTATAAATTGTGTGTGAATTTACAATAAAGAGCTCCAGTTTGCACCTAAGCTAGTGTCGTCTTTCTTGGGTGCAATTCTCTGCTACCACACCTAGTTCCAGAGTGGAGGAAGCTGTATCATGGCAGAGGGAGGCACCAAGGCGTGGTGCCAGGCGGTTCGTCACAGAGCCAAAAGGACTTCTTTTTTTTGCCTTCCTCCAAACATCATTGGGTGTTTAATGTGAACAATGTACCCCCCCCCCCCTCCCCATTTCATTCACTGTGGCATATCCACAGAACAATAAATACACAAAAACAAAAGGCAAGTGTGAATAAATGTTTTAAATATATAAGAAATAGAAATCACAGAAATATAAAGAATTATTTATGAAAGACACAAAAATATATCTGAACACAGAGTAGGACACAAGACGAGTTCATTTATAAAGTGCTTATAGGAATGCCTTCATAGTAATCTCTGTACCATGTTTATATTATATATATATATAAATAAAAAAAAATAACAGATAAGTAATTGCTACAATAATAAAGTGCTTATAGGAATGCCTTCATAGTAATCTTTGTACCATGATATATATATATATAAATACATAAATAAAATAACAGATAAGTAATTGCTACAATAATAAAGTGCAGAATGTCTTAGAAAAATAAGGATTGTTGGGGCAGGGCTGGAACCCCGAACTCCATCGTACAAATGTAACTAAAAGCTGAACTCTAAGCAGATCTAAAAAAAAAACAAAAACAAACACCAAGGGATCAATTTATTAAAAAAATAAATTATAAAATGCATAGTAATTTGCTCAGTTCTGTATGTTTTGATCTATACAAATGGGGCAAAACATGAATGTTATGCCATCTCCTGTACTGGTTGAATGTTTTGGTAGCGTTGCACCGATTACTAGTATAGGTATTAGTGTCGAGACCGAGCATTTGCACGAGTACTTGTAAATGCTCCAATACGTAATCCAATACCCCCAGGCTCCAGCAGCGCCACATGAAGAGACGTTGCACAAGGGAAGTTGGAGGTGTCACACACTCATTCCGTCAGGGGGCAGAGAAGACAGAGGGAGTCAGCGGCGTGTTGACAGCGTCAGAGCGCTGTGACGTCCATCTTGGTACACCCAGCCCTCGCCCGCAGTAAGGCTTGTTAGTTGTGACACACAGCCAAATCAGTGCCACCCCCGTCAGTGCCTATCAGTGCAGCCACATCAGCGAACATCACTGAAGGAGGAAAAATTACTTATTTACAAAATTGTGCTTTGAAAAAAAACTGTCACATGACAAAAAAAAATGTAATCAGTATCGGTGAGTACTTGAGAAAAAGTATCAGTACTTATACTCTGTCTTAAAAACATCTGGGGTGCCAAGGTTTGCCATCACTGATCTAGATCATCTCATTCATGTATAACACTAATTCCCTGAGGATTATGTAAAAGCAGCTGAGCTTAACTACATGTAGGGTTTTGGCTGTCCACCTCCAAAACATATCCCTCAGAGGAAGGAACCCTCAGAACATTTCCCAATCCAATCTAGATCGTAAATCGGTCAAAATCTGAGTCGTGAGTGGCTGTGCAAGCACCACTTGGCTAACGGTCCTTGGGTTCCCTTCCATGTTGTGACTGTCAGAATTCAATAGCCGATAGTCTGGATCTCCTCTTAGTGAGGATTGGGGAAACAACGGATATTCTCTCCTTCAGCCTGTGAAACGAGGAAGCTCCCTAATGAAGGTACAGAAAGCTGAACCCTTCCCCACGGACCTTTTTATAGTCTCCATTTTGAAATTGATCGAAAGCCTTTTTTTTACAATCAGTGTGTCCTCTGTTTGATAGAAGCCATTTTATTTTTTTTTATTAACTTCTGTCTTATGCCCCTTTTACACGATTAGGACTCCACTTGCTCAGCGGGGTATCTGTCTGCTGATCCCCTGACGAGCAGGCAGATTACTGGTCCATGTCCCCCCTACTTGGACACAGTCCGCTGTCCTCTATGGGTGGCATAGGCGTGCGCAAGGGGTGTGCCAGGCGTGCGTGGGCAGACCCTAATCACTCTCTGCTGTACTGATTCCCTCTAATGCCCCTAGCTTCCCCCCTTGTTGCTCCCCCCTCAGTGCTGCTGGCTTCCCTCATCTCCCCTCGACTGCTGCAGGGGATGTTTCAGAATGGAAAGGGTTAGTCAATTTGTCATTTACCGGCCCTTCCTTTTCTAAATGAACATAGTGTGTTCATTCAAAACTGAAGCATAGTAAACTGCTTCAGTTTGCAAATGAACAGGAAGCTGTTTAGCACAGAGCACTGCCCATTCATTCACTGTCCGGTGCAGCTGAGGCTGCAGACAAATTCTTATGTGTTTGAGCTTTGGGGTGCACACCCAGGGCCGGGACAAGGGGTGGGCTGGAGGGGGCGACTACCCTGGGCGCAATGGTTTATTGCAGGGATGGGGGAGCCTTGACCCTAACCCTAAGGGGAGAGGGGGCGCAGTTTGCCATCTTTGCCCTGGGCACTGGATGACCTTGTCTCGGCACTGTGCAAACCCTAATGCAATAGGCTGCGCACACCTATGATGGGCGGTTGCAGGGCTGGCCCAAGAAATTGTGCTGCCCAGGTCCAAGAATAAAATGCTGCCCCACCCAAAAACAAAAAAACCCAAGAAAAGCCCCCCCCCCACATCCATTATTTTATATAAATATAAAATTTAGAAAATATTATATATACTGTTATCTTCTTCCATAACTCACCACCGGCCAGGTCCACCAAACACCCGCTGTCTGTCCTCAGTCCTCCTGTCACTACTGCCCTGCCCCGGCCACCGCCCTAGAAGATCCAGCCTGCCCTGCGTGAGATGGAGAGCACTGATGTCTGACGTCATTGCGCACACCATGATCACACGAGGGATGTTCCCCGGAGGAGACGCTCCACCTCCTCATACTCATCAGTTTGCACTACGGGCGGTAGCATGAGATGGGGAAATGCTGCCCGTAACGTGCTGTAAACTGATGACACAAAAAACTGATGGACGAAAAAATCTTCGGAGCCATTTTTCTGCCCCTCTGCAAGTGCTGCCTGGGTCCAATGGACCCAGTGGGAGCCATGGTAGGGCCAGCCCTGGGCGGTTGGATGTAAACTGAGTGCCTGCCTGTTCACACTCACCTACATCTGATCCAGGTGGATCGCATGGCAGTTGGGTGTAAACTCCCATCCCCTGCTTCATAGAGGAGTGAAGGTAGGGTGGTTAGATGGACCTGATTGGACCTCTAGCGTGAAATGGGCCTAAGGGACATGTTGGAAAACGTCCTCGAGGGGTTATGTACAGGATTTTTATTCAACCACCTGAATGATAGAAAATAGAACCATGTATGGCCAGCTTTGGTGGACATACCACCACACACTGGTGGACAGTTGGCACCAGAACAGGTATAAGGCGAATCTTCCAGTGGGACACTTGTTCTGGTGCCAAAAAAGTCTCCGGTCACTTGGTGACCATGACCACCAGGACAAATAATCTACCCAGGAGGGACAGACGGCAAGAATACCTGAGTGGTGATGTCCCATCCAAATCTAGCAAAATAGTTTTAGCTATAGCTACACTTCAAAGCCTGGCTTGACCTATTAGTGGATACAGAAAGTAAAATTGAATTAAAAGAATATTCATATTTTCTTAAAAGTAGACAGTAATCTTGCAGATCCCAGCTGGTATGGTAAGTATTTTACAGCTTCTTTCTTTTCAAATGGAATAGACGGATCCAATCCCAGCACTGGCCACAGGCCCGTCCTCCGCTCCAGGCATGGATCCGTTCTCCCCGGTGGCGGTGGATTCATTGTGGATGGGTTGTCCGTACCCGACCTCCATGATACTCAGAGGAAGAGCTTTTTTCTTTTTGCAATTCACCTGTAATTAAAAAAAAATAAAAATTAAACACAACTGCAGATCAGGGGCTTTTGCAGAATATAACTGTACACCCCCCCCCCCCCCACCGGGAGCACTGGGGTGACTTACAGTCCTAGGACTCTGGTTTTTCACATTGCCTTTTTTAATGGTTTCTAAGGTACAGTTCTCCCTACAGTGATGAATAGGGCTGTAGTGGGCATGTGCAAAATGAAGAGGTCACGGCTGGGGGCACTTTAAGGCTAAGTGGTTCCAGACATTCAATTCTGATTGGTCTCCTTTAGTATTGCTTTTCCACCACTAGACAACCAGTCTTCTGGTGGCTGTCACTCAACCCACTTCCTGTGAGGCTGGGCTGTCATGGACACACCCCCTGGGAGGGACTTCAGAAGGGCAGCCTGTGCTCACTATGCTACCACACAGAACGGTGCTCATTACAGTAATTTCATTAGTAGCATTTAGATGTTACAGTAGGGAGACCACCCAACACTGCCCCCAGAGAAGAGGAAAGACCTGTGACAACACACTGATCAGAAGACCCCTGGCAGATTCTATATACACACACACTGCTCCAAAAAAACAAAAAAAAAAACAATTAAAGGAACACTTTTTAATCAGAGTCAAGTAAATCTCAATGGGATATTGATCTGGTCAGATAAGTAGCAGAGGGGTTTAATCAGTTTCAGCTGCTTTGGTGTTATTGAAATTAACAGGTGCACTACATGGGCAACAATGAGACAATCTCCAAAACAGGAATGGTTTTACAGGTGGAGGCAACTGACATTTTTTCCCCCCTACTCATCTTTTCTGACTTTTTTTTTTTTGCATTTGGCTAGGGTCAGTGTCACTACTTGTAGCATGGGGCGATACCTGGACCCTATAGAGGTTGCAGAGGCAATGTAACCCTTCTGGGCAGAGCTGGTGCAAGGATTTTTTCACACTCTAGGCCAAACCTATGTTTTCTGCCCCCCTCCCCCCAATTGGCCTCCCCCCTGACTCTACCCCCTTTGCCCTGCCCATGTATACGGTGGAGATTACGCAGACCTACCCGATTCCCACATTTACCTACCTGACCTCTATCTACCCACACCACTAACCTACCTACTTAACCACTACACAGACCTCACACAACACCCCCCCCCTCCCTTTCCCAGTACAATGTACTTCAAGGGATGCTCCTTACCTCTCCATGGCTTCCAGGCTCCATTGTCAGGTTCCTACAGCCACCCCTAGGTATCCCCTGCTTGTCCAGGCACAGCCGCTGTACTTGCACTCCACCATGATAGCGGCACCATGCACTGCCCCTCCCCTTCCGCCTTTCTCTGAACCAGAGGGTTCCTGGGGCAGGGGGAGGACCAATAGGCTGCTGCGGAGGAGTGGACTTCATAGGAGGGGGAGCCAATAGGCCACCGCAGTACAGTACAATTGACTGCAATAGACTGCAGACATAGTACAGGAGACGGTCAGAGACTGCAGACATAGTACAGGAGACGGTCAGAGACTGCAGACATAGTACAGGAGACGGTCAGAGACTGCAGACATAGTACAGGAGACGGTCAGAGACTGCACTGCTCCATGTACTGTCTGATCTCCTATCCCTGTACATTATCTGCTGAACACTCACAATGATCCTTTCTGATAACCATAAAAGGTGCTGTCAGTGCCCCCACCCCACACCTCATTTACTTACTGTGTGACATGGACAATGAGGACAGGTCCTAGACTTTCAGCATGGGCTGTACAGAAGAGGGAGGAGCGATCCCTCCCTCTCCTCCCCACTAATCACAGCTCTGGTTGTTAGGAGGTGGAGTGATAGTTTGTTAGGCGGATAAGGAGGACATATCAGGCAGTGGTTGGTTGGGACTTGGGAGAGATGACGGGGCACCAAGCTGGGAGATTTAAGATGAGGTTAGAAAGAGCCAGGCACGCATCCTCCCAGGCCTGCCCTGCCGCCAGACAGCTCAATTCCAACTCTGCCCCATTAGCATTTGGCTGTCATCTTTTTTACAAGCAGTGCTGACTCAAAGGGTTTTCTGCCCCACAACAAGGACTGGGGCTGAGTCCAGGGCAGCTGCCCCTTTTGCCCTGCGTTAAAGGCAGCCTTGTGCAGGACACACGTTGCAGGTTTTCTGCATCACATCCTAGTGTGAACTGAGGCTTATTAATGCCTTTATAACACAATCAAAAAAGGGCCAGGGCACTGAAGCTAGCAAACCCTCAGCCCTCTAGCTCTGCAGTCAGCACCACAACATGGCTGACAGAGCCAGGCTGAACTGTCAGTACCAAACTAGCAGTGGAAAATGGTAACCCACTATCCCAGTGTTTAGTGAAAAACTTTGCCAGTTGCCACAGTCTCTCTTACCCCTATGGCAGCACAGCAGTGGTAAGTGATATGTGATGTCAGTCTCTCAGGCAGCAAGCTGAAAGGGAAAGAGGGAGGCTCAGCTTCTCAGCAGCAGCACTACTACCTTGCGTGTTCTCCGCTCCATGCTCCGCCGAAGACAAGTCCAAGGCGGGAATTACAAAGTGTAGAGGCAGTCGGTCATGGTGGGCGGGACTACAGGCACCGACCACTCTTACTGTGCCTATGATCTGTCAGCCGGGAACCCAGCACAGCCTGGCTGTAACAGAGTGAGGCGAGTGCCTGTGCCAGTGTGCCTTACACTGGTCCCGACCTGCTGCATCCACTCCACTCGCCATACTGACTGCTGTGCTGCCTGTTGTAGTGGCGCTGGCATCATGAGGCAGCAGGGCAGAGACTCTTTTCAGTTTTGCAGGATGCTCTGGGGGGGCAGTTTGAACACCCCAAACCCCCCCTTATCTACGGCCCTGCTCTGATATAAGAGGGGGCACTGTGGGGGTCTCTAATTTAATGGGGATCTCTGATGTAAGGGGGGCCCCTGTGGGGGGCCTCTGATGTGTGGGGGGGGCTAAGTTGTGATCATAAAAAGAAAAGTCCAATGAAGTGCAAAAAAGGTGCAAGAAAATGTGCAAATAAAAGTGCAAATAAATATTTATACAGTAAATTCTTCAACGGAAAAAGCACCCTATGTGCTGCTTCCACCAATCACCCCAAACTGACTCACCAGACTTAAATAAAAGCCGATGTATTTTATGGAATCGCGCTATGTTTTACATTTTTGCACATTGTAAAGGTTATGAATATTTTATTATTTATTTAGTAGTGGTATATGATATGTGTATACTGTAGTAGCCATGCAGATTTAATTAATAATTTAGCACTGTGCACTTTTTAAAACAGAAACAGATTTGGGTGATATATTTATATATCATTTTAGGGTAAATACTATTTTTGTGCTGATTTTTTCCCTGTTTTTATCTTGCTGCTGCACCCACTTGCAGTCATCTAGCAGCAATTATACTCTTACTCTTAAATAGTTTTTCAGTAGATACAGCCATGTCTAGAGGGGCGAGGGGTGAGGATGGGGGGCGCCACAGGATTAGCTCGCACAGGGCACCTGAACACTTAAGGCTGGCCCTGTCTGCAGGGACTGTCACTTCTGTCATCACAGTACTTGTCTATCCCACAGACACTCCTACGCTTTAATTTACTGCCTCTGCTGACCAATACGATCACAGGATCGAGCAGAGTCTTCTACACATCAGGATCTTCCCGCTAAGCAACAGAATGTATATAAAATACAGCACAGAAAGCCAGTGGCGGCCCATCCATTAGGGGTGCAGGGGTGCCCCCCCCCCCATCTATGCATCTGGCCCCCTGCCTGACGTCCTGACACTTGGATTCCCATGGGGGATTTTTGTTTTTTGAAGCACATGATTAGAGCCAGAGGCTCCAATAGGGTTCAAAAAAGGGTGGGCTCAGGGCGCAGAGCACTGCACCCTGAGCCCACCCAGTTGTGTGGCAAACCAAATAAGTAGTCACTATTGTTACACCGATTCTCCTCCCAGCCATTCAGGAAGCAGGTCGTTAGACCCATCTCCCCATTTGGCTGAAAGGAGAAACGATCTGATTGCCTAGGGAGGAGGGAAGACAGCCAGAGGAGAAGCACAGGAAGCCCAACAGACCGACCCACCAGCCACCACTGTCTCCAGGGATGGCTTACCCACAGGGGCTCAGCCATTCAGCACTCACCGGCTTGGACAGGGGAGGGGGGAGGGGGGATCAGAGTCATCCTGGGCAGGACATCTACCTCCTAAGGTAAGGAGGCCATCTGTCTCCTGGGGGGTTCCCTGCATTCATGACCATCTCCCAGGGAAGGTGGGTTTGGTGGGTTTGGTGGGTTTGCCCCCCCCCAGCGAATAGTAAATAAATCAGTGCTGACATAATCCACGAATGAATCTGCATATCAAATTGACAAATTGACAAAAATAATCCACTGTGAAAAAGGAAACACACCAGTGAACCGACTCAATTATTCAGATCGAGGCCGGAACAATGCTCCCTGGACCGCATACCTCATGAAGATGGAACGCAAACCGGAAAGACTATAGATCCGGAAGCGAGCAGAACCGAAAAAGGATCTCAATAATAAAAACACAATAAAATCATATGTAAAAATATTTTACATCCCAACAGGGCAAAATTACTGTGCCAATCAACCATAATTAGGAAAAAAACACTGGGGCAATATAATTTCTACGGTAGATATATAAATCAACCTGAAGGGGCAGTGTTCAATATGTATCTGTGTGGTTCTAAATAATGATCATATTATCAAATGTGATAGATCATACCATGACACAGGTCCAACTTATTAAATGAACTTAAAATAATAAATGATAGGGACACCCAGATTCAATATATTTCGGGGCCCAATCTCATCGACAGTCACAAGCCAGAAGTGAGTTACATAATAAATTAAATCAAAAATAAGATCATACAACAAAAATCAAAAATAACACATATAAAAGGCAAGGCAAAACTTTAAAATAAAAAACTTTACACACTAGCTATTGTTTATAAAGGAGTTTACATCCAGATCTACATTTAAACCAGATGGCTTGAGACACTTCAACTGATAAATCCACCTGGTTTCTAATTGTGAAATGCCTCTACGTAGATGGCTGCCTCTCCAATTGGGTTTAAATTGATCGATAACCATGAAGGACGTTCCAGATGGATCCCTTCTTCCATGGCATCGATCATAGTGTTTGGAGAGGTTATGTTTTGGAAAACCCTTGCGGATGTTATTGACATGTTCATTCATCCTAATCTTAAACTCTCTAATGGTACGTCCAACATAATGCAGTCCACAAGGACAAGTAATCAAGTATACTACATTCCTAGTGGAACATGTAGAAAAACACTTGATGTCATACAGAGTATTTGTGACATTTGATGAAAACTGGGTGTATTTTCTTTGTTTAAGGCAATTGATAGAACGTACCCCACACTTCCTACATGGGTAGAAGCCATCCCTATTGAAAAAGAAGGAGGGTTTTGAAGGAGGCTCAATTACATTAGGAGCTATCCTTAGTTTAAGGGGAGGAGCACCCCTATATACAACAGATGGAGTGTCTGGTATAATAGACCCCAAAACCCTGTCACTTTTGAGAATATCCCAGTGTTTAGACAAAATCCTTTTGACAACATAATGTAGGGATGAGTAAGCTGTAAAGAATGAAAAACGGGATGAAAATTTGTCTACCACACCACCTGATTGGTTGGTTTGTGAGACTACATTGGTAGGATTTAGAATAGTATTTCTATCCATACTGGCCTTTATGTACCTTTATATTTAGAATGCATTAAGATATAAAACATTCTGCGTTTAGAACCACTTTAATTTATTTTTACTCAGTTGATTATTTTGAAATTTGAATATGCACGTTCAATTGAAGTGTTGATTATGTTAGCTCAGATTTATTTACTATCTGTTTTCAGCATTGTAATTTGTGTATTTGATATTTACTTTGTTAGATACAACAGCTGTGTCACATTTCTTTTTTTTTGGGGGGGGGGGGTTAAAGTGATGATTTGATGTTATATTTTTTTGGTGTATAAAGTTTTTTTTTTTTTTTTTTTTTTTTTTTAAATCATCAGAATGAATAAAGGAAGGAGAAGCAGGGAGATCCTGTCACTGCAGGTCCTCAGATACAGCTTCCTCTCCAGCAACAGCCTCCTGCTGAGAATTAGGACTACAGGAATACTATACAGAACATATATGTACATATTACTCACCCAATACAGAAAGAAGAGAATCACCACAGCCAATAGTTGTAATAGGATTCCAAAAACTGAACTGAAAGCTATCAGAAAAAAGAAAAACACAATTTAAGACAAATGTTTAATAATAACCTATTTAAACTGACTTCTTATCTCTAATGTTGTTCAATTTATTCATAAACAGCATTGAGGTCGGGATCAGTAGTTCGTTATCAGTTTTTGCAGATGACACAAAATTGGCCAGGGCAATAACTGCACAGCATGAAGCAGATATCCTACAGAATGACCTGGACAAAATTACGGAGTGGGCAACGACATGGCAAATGAGGTTTAATGTGGAGAAGTGTAAGGTTTTGCACTTGGGGACCAAAAACATAAAAACACAATACACGTTAGGAGGGGAACCCTTGGGGGAATCAAAAATGGAGAAAGATCTGGGAGTCTTAGTTGATGATAGATTAGGCAACAGCATGCAATGCCAAGCGGCAGCTTCCAAAGCCAACAGAATATTAGCATGCATAAAGAAAGGGATGTATTCCAGAGATAAGACTATAATCCTTCCACTTTATAAAACTCTGGTCCGACCGCATCTGGAGTATTCTGTCCAGTTCTGGTCGCCAGTCCTCAGGAGGGATGTGTTGGAGCTGGAGAAAGTCCAGAGAAGGGCAACTAAACTGATTAGGGGGTTGGAGGACCTTACCTATGAAGAGCGGCTGCAATCGCTCGATTTATTTTCCCTGGAGAAAAGACGTCTGAGAGGGGACATGATAGCAATTTATAAATATCTTAATGGGGATCTCAGCTTAGAAGAAAAGCTGTTCATTCGAAGGAATTGCATGAGGACTCGAGGACATACAATGCGATTAGAGGAGAAGCGTTTTAACCTCAGGCAACGTGGGGGGTTCTTTACTGTTAGGGCTACAAGATTGTGGAATTGTCTACCACAAGAGGTGGTTTCTGCGGGTAGTATGGTGACTTTCAAAAGACTCTTAGACTTACATCTCAAGGATCAGGAGATTGAGGGCTATGTTAGATGATTACAGTCACACACACCTACACAGGTTGAACTGGATGGACTATTGTCTTTATTCAACCTCACCTACTATGTAACTATGTAACTACTATGTAACTATGTAATGTGAGCAGAATAGAGAAAAAAACAAAATAAGTAAATAACATGAAACAATGTTACTATTCTACGTCACACATAGCCAACACTTCCTAGTTTCACTACAGTTCAGGTTATTACCCCAATATATGGAGCTGTGCCAGACAGTGATTTACTGTGCGGTGCGAAGAGTAGGATTTATCAAAAAATGAAGTCCGGTGGTATTTTTTAACCACTTGCTTACCAGGCACATTCACCCCTTCCTGCCCAGGGCAATTTTCAGTTTTCAGCGCTATAACACTTCGAATGACAATTGTGCGATAATGCAACACTGTACCCCTGTGAAATTTTTATATTTTTTCCACACAAATAAAGCTTTCTTTTTGTTATATTTAATCACCACTGGGCTTTATTTTTTGCTAAACAAAAAAAAAAAAAAAAAATTTTGAAAAAAACCCTAAAACTGATATTTTGTTATAAAATTTTGCAAAACAGGTCATTTTTCTCCTTCACTAATGTGCACGGATGAGGCAGCACTGATGGGCACCACAGATAAGTGACACTGATGGGCTCTGATTGGCAGCACTGATTAGCACTACTGATGGGCACTGATAGATTGCACTGATTAGTGGCACTGGACGGCAGTAAGGGGACCAAAGTCCCTCTAACAGAAGCCGGTTAACAGCTTTTTTTTTTTTTTTTTTTTTACACTTCAAAATTTTCAGTCTTTTTTTTGTTTCTTTAGAAAAAAAAACGTAAAAACCACCAAAAGAAATCCCTAGTTCTGTGAAAAAAAAATTGATAAAAAATGTTGTATGGGTACAGTGTTGCATGACTGGGCAATTGTCATTCAAAGTGTGACAGTACTGAAAGCTGAAAACTGGCCTGGGCAAGAAGGGGGGTATACAGTGCATCCGGAAAGTATTCACATCCCTTCACTTTTTCCACATTTGTTATGTTACAGCCTTATTCCAAAATGGATTAAATTCATTATTTTCCTCAAAATTCTACAAATAATACCAGATAATGACAACGTGAAAGAAGTTTGTTTGAAATCTTTGGAAATTTATTAAAAATAAAAACTGAGAAACTGAAAAACTCCCATGTACATAAGTATCACAGACTTTGCCATAATACTCAAAATTTGAGCTCAGGGGCATCCTGTTTCCACTGATCATTCTTGAGATGTTTCTACAACTTGATCCACCTGTGGTAAATTAAGTTGATTGGACAGCATTTGGAAAGGCACACACCTGTCTATAGAAGGTCCCACAGTTAACAGTGCATGTCAGAGCACAAACCAAGCCATGAAGTCCAAGGAATTGTCTGTAGACCTCGGAGACAGGATTGTATGGAGGCACAGATCTGGGGAAGGGTACAAAAAAAAAATTCTGCAGCATTGATGGTCCCAATAATCACAGTGGCCCCCATCATCCATAAATATAAGAAGTTTGGAACCACCAGGACTCTTTCCTAAAGCGGGCTATCGGGCCAAACTGAGCGATCAAGGTAGAAGGGCCTTAGTCAGGGAGGTTACCAAAAACCCGATGGTCACTCTGACAGAGCTCCAGCATTTCTCTGTGGAGAGAGGAGAACCTTCCAGAAGAACAACCATCTCTGCAGCACTTCACCAATCAGGCCTGTATGGTAGAGTGGCCAGACGGAAGCCACTCCTCACTAAAAAGGCACATGACAGCCCGCCTGGAGTTTGCCAAAAAGCACCTGAAGGACTCTCAGACCACGAGAAACAAAATTCTCTGATCTGATGAAACAAAGATTGAACTCTCTGGCCTGAATGGCAAGCGTCATGTCTGGAGGAAACCAGGCACCGCTCATCACCTGGCCAATACCATCCCTACAGTGAAGCATGGTGGTGGCAGCAATATTGCTGTGGGGATGTTTTTCAGTGTCAGGAACTGGGAGACTAGTCAGGATGGAGGGAAAGATTAATGCAGCAATGTACCGAGACATACTTGATGAAAACCTGCTTCAGAGCTCTCTGGATCTCAGACTGGGTCGAAGGTTCATCTTCCAACAGGACAACGACTCTAAGCATACAGCCACGATAACAAAGGAGTGTGAATGTCCTCGAGTGGCCCAGCCAAGCCCAGACTTGAACGCGACAAAACATCTCTGGAGACATCTAAAAATAGCTGTGCACTAACACTCACCATCCAACCTGATGGAGCTTGAGGTCCTGCAAAGAAGAATGGGAGAAACTGCCCAAAAATAGATGGGCCAAGCTTGTAGCATTATACTCAAAGACTTGAGGCTGTAATTGGTGCCAAAAGGCTGTGATACTTATGTACATGGGATTTTTTTTTTTATTTTTAATAGATTTGCAAAGATTTCAAACAAATGTCTTGTCACCAGAACAGGACTAGTGGGGGAAATCCTCCAATAGAGACACCGATTCTGGTGACAACCAGGGATTCACTCACTTTGTAGGGATTTCCTCCCACTTCCTGTTTTGGCTATGGGACAGGAAGTGAAGAGAAATCGCCCCACCTTTTTACCCCCCCTTTACTCTAAACCAGTAGTCTCCAAACTGCCGCCCAGCTGGGCTGGATGTGGCCCTTTGCTTACTTTAATCTAGCCCTTCAGACACTATTTCTTCCTCTTATAAAAGGCACTATTCCCCCTTCTGATGCCAATCAGGGGGCACTATTCCCCCCCACTGACGCCAATCATGGGGCACTATTCCCCCCACTGACGCCAATCAGGGGGCACTATTCCCCCCACGGACGCCAATCAGGGGGCACTATTCCCCCCACGGACGCCAATCAGGGGGCACTATTCCCCCCCACTGACGCCAATCAGGGGGCACTATTCCCCCCACTGACGCCAATCAGGGGGCACTATTCCCCCCCACTGACGCCAATCAGGGGGCACTATTCCCCCCACTGACGCCAATCAGGGGGCACTATTCCCCCCCACTGACGGCAATCATGGGCACTATTCCCCCCCACTGACGCCAATCAGGGGCACTATTCCCCCCCCCCACTGACGCTAATCAGGGGCACTATTCCCCCCCCCACTGACGCCAATCAGGGGCACTATCCCCCCCCCCACTGACGCTAATCAGGGGCACTATTCCCCCCACTGACGCCAATCAGGGGGCACTATTCTCCCCACTGATGCCAATCAGGGGGCACTATTCCCCCCACTGACGCCAATCAGGGGGCACTATTCCCCCCACTGACGCCAATCAGGGGGCACTATTCCTCCCAAGGACACCAATAATGGGGCACTATTCCTCCAACTGACACCAATGAGGAGTGTCCACCTGTGTGTAATTTAATCTCAGTATAAATACAGCTGTTGTGTGAAACCCTCAGAGGTTTGTTAGACCTGGGTATAGGGAAGGAATATGGTTTTTTTTTTTTAAACTGTAGAAATAAAAAATAAAAGATAGCATAAATTCCAAAAATAAATAAATAAAAAAAAAAAACATTAAAGCTCCCTGCCTCCATTAGCTCGCTCGCAGTAGCGAACACATACACAAGTCGCGCCCACATATGTGTTAACAGTGTTCAAACCACGCATGTGAGGTATCGCCACAATCGTTAGCGCAAGAGCAATAATTTGAGCCCTAGACCTCCTCTGTAACTCTAAGCTGGTAACTTGTAAACATTTTTAAAATGACGCCTGTGAGGATTTTTAAGTATCAATGTTTGTCGCCATTCCACGCGCGTTCGCAATTTTAAAGCATGACATGTTGGGTATTTACTTGGCGTAACATTATAAAAAAAGTTGGGCTAACTTTACTATTTTCTTTTTTTAAATTCAAAAAAGTTAATTTTGCCCCCCCCAAAAAAAAGTGCGTTTGTAAGAATGCTGCGCAAATACAGTGTGATAAAAAAATATTGCAACGATCTCCATTTTATTCTCTAGGGTCTCTGCTTAAAATATATATATAAATAATGTTTAAGGGGTTCCAAGTAATTTTCTAGCAAAAAAAAATGATTTTAACTTGTACACAAGTGTCAGAAAAAGGCCCGGTCCAGAAGTTAATAAAGTAAATAAGTTCTCTTAAATAGTTTTCCTCCACCTTTATGTGACAAGGCCACTTACCAGATATCCAAGGGCCACCAGGACCCAAATTAAATCACAAATCCTTCCCTATACCCAGAAACAGTTTATGTAACTTCCAATCAAGAGCTGCCACAACTAGTGTTGAGCGAACACGGACTGTATTATTCGTGTTCGTACCGAATAATTGGATTTTTTGTACCCGAACACGGACACGGACACTTTACTGTATGTTCGGGTAAAAATCCGTGTTCGGTCGTTTTATTTCCGGGTTTTGCATGCTTTGGCGCTCTTTTCATGGCGGGCTTTCAACAGCCAATCAACAATCGTTTAACTGGTGTGCCTTAAGCCATCCCAGCCATGCCTGCAAATGTCTCAGTAGCTGTGATTGGCCGTCTGAAGCATGTGACCAAGTCTTTATAAGTTCGAGGCAGCCGCAGCGGCGTCATTATGCTGCTTAGATTCAGGGACAGAGCACACATCAACGTGCTGGCTGCTGATTAGGGAAAGATAGGCAGGAAAAAACCATTTGTGTCCGGATAGAATTGAGGGACAGGTCGGAGTGTTTAGGCAGGGCGAGTTGTAGGCATTTTAGGGATAGAGTCTGCTGAATTATATAGGGTCAGTGTCTTCTACAAACTACAATCGATATTGCTGTGTGGGGGGTGGGGTCTGCACTCAATCCTGATCTACGATCTCTTCTCAATCCTGTTAGGGACAGAGTCTGCTGAATTTTAGGGAAACTGTGTTCTACAAACTACAATCGATATTGCTGTGTGGTGTGGGATTGGAGATAGGCAGGTGTCAGTGATCCACATCCATTTTTCTGTGTGTGAGCTGCAGTGAACACAATCTTTTTGGGCTGCAGTGAACACAATCTTTTTGGGCTGCAGTGAACACAATCTTTTTGGGCTGCAGTGAACACAATCTTTTTGGGCTGCAGTGAACACAATCTTTTTGGGCTGCAGTGAACACAATCTTTTTGGGGTGCAGTGAACAAAATCTTTTTGGGGTGCAGTGAACACAATCCTTTTTGGTGTGCAGTGAACACAATCTTTGTGGGGTGCAGTGAACAAAATCCTTTGTGGGGTGCAGTGAACACAATCTTTTTGGGGTGCAGTGAACAAAATCCTTTTTGGGGTGCAGTGAACAACATCCTTTTTGGGGTGCAGTGAACACAATCTTTTTGGGGTGCAGTGAACAAAATCCTTTGTGGGGTGCAGTGAACACAATCTTTTTGGGGTGCAGTGAACACAATCTTTTTGGGGTGGAGTGAACAACATCCTTTTTGGGGTGCAGTGAACAAAATCCTTTTTGGGGTGCAGTGAACAAAATCATTTTTGGGGTGCAGTGAACACAATCTTTTTGGGGTGCAGTGAACACAATCTTTGTGGGGTGCAGTGAACACAATCTTTTTGGGGTGGAGTGAACAACATCCTTTTTGGGGTGCAGTGAACAACATCCTTTTTGGGGTGCAGTGAACACAATCTTTTTGGGGTGCAGTGAACACAATCTTTGTGGGGTACAGTGAACAGAATCTTTGTGGGGTGCAGTGAACACAATCTTTGGGGGGTACAGTGAACACAATCTTTGTGAGGTGCAGTGAACACAATCTTTGTGGGGTGCAGTGAACACAATCATTGTGGGGTGCAGTGAACTCAATCTTTGTGGGGTACAGTGAACACAATCTCATACTGAAGGTTTGAGGGTGCTGCCTGTTCCATACTCCCCCTACTCCTCATCTAGCCTTTTAGGGGTACAAACAATAGTAATTGGGGCCTAGTGTGGTTGTGTACGTGTGATATACATACACTTTTTTGGGATCATATTTTCTATTCCGCTATTTAATCAAAAACCTTTGGGGATCAGTTAAATTGGGGGATAGTCTGTGTTGGTACGTGTGAGAGAGATCCACCTTTCCAAGTTGTTGGGGTTCATCTCATACTTCTGAAGGTTTGAGGGTGCTGCCTGTTCCATACTCCCCCTACTCCTAGCCTTTTAGGGGTACAAACAATAGTAATTGGGGCCTAGTGTGGTTGTGTACGTGTGATATACATACACTTTTTTGGGATCATATTTTCTATTCCGCTATTTAATCAAAAACCTCTGGGGATCAGTTAAATTGGGGGATAGTCTGTGTTGGTACGTGTGAGAGAGATCCACCTTTCCAAGTTGTTGGGGTTCATCTCATACTTCTGAAGGTTTGAGGGTGCTGCCTGTTCCATACTCCCCCTACTCCTAGCCTTTTAGGGGTACAAACAATAGTAATTGGGGCCTAGTGTGGTTGTGTACGTGTGATATACATACACTTTTTTGGGATCATATTTTCTATTCCGCTATTTAATCAAAAACCTCTGGGGATCAGTTAAATTGGGGGATAGTCTGTGTTGGTACGTGTGAGAGAGATCCACCTTTCCAAGTTGTTGGGGTTCATCTCATACTTCTGAAGGTTTGAGGGTGCTGCCTGTTCCATACTCCCCCTACTCCTAGCCTTTTAGGGGTACAAACAATAGTAATTGGGGCCTAGTGTGGTTGTGTACGTGTGATATACATACACTTTTTTGGGATCATATTTTCTATTCCGCTATTTAATCAAAAACCTTTGGGGATCAGTTAAATTGGGGGATAGTCTGTGTTGGTACGTGTGAGAGAGATCCACCTTTCCAAGTTGTTGGGGTTCATCTCATACTTCTGAAGGTTTGAGGGTGCTGCCTGTTCCATACTCCCCCTACTCCTAGCCTTTTAGGGGTACAAACAATAGTAATTGGGGCCTAGTGTGGTTGTGTACGTGTGATATACATACACTTTTTTGGGATCATATTTTCTATTCCGCTATTTAATCAAAAACCTCTGGGGATCAGTTAAATTGGGGGATAGTCTGTGTTGGTACGTGTGAGAGAGATCCACCTTTCCAAGTTGTTGGGGTTCATCTCATACTTCTGAAGGTTTGAGGGTGCTGCCTGTTCCATACTCCCCCCTACTCCTAGCCTTTTAGGGGTACAAACAATAGTAATTGGGGCCTAGTGTGGTTGTGTACGTGTGATATACATACACTTTTTTGGGATCATATTTTCTATTCCGCTATTTAATCAAAAACCTTTGGGGATCAGTTAAATTGGGGGATAGTCTGTGTTGGTACGTGTGAGAGAGATCCACCTTTCCAAGTTGTTGGGGTTCATCTCATACTTCTGAAGGTTTGAGGGTGCTGCCTGTTCCATACTCCCCCTACTCCTCATCTAGCCTTTTAGGGGTACAAACAATAGTAATTGGGGCCTAGTGTGCTTCTGTACGTGTGAAATACATACACATTTTTTGATCATATTTCCTATTCCGCTATTCAATAAAAACCTTTGGGGATCAATTAAATTGCGGAATAGTCTGTGTCGGTACGTGTGAGATCCACCTTTCCAAGTTTTTGGGGTTCATCTCATACTTCTGAAGCTTTGAGGGTGCTGCCTGTTCCATACTCCTCCTCCTCCTCATCCATCCTTTTAGGTGTACAAACAATAGTAATTGGGGCCTAGTGTGTTTCTGTACGTGCGAGATACATACACTTTTTTTGATCATATTTCCTATTCCGCTATTCAATAAAAACCTTTGGGGATCAATTAAATTGCGGGATAGTCTGTGTCGGTACGTGTGAGATCCACCTTTCCAAGTTGTTGGGGTTCATCTCATACTTCTGAAGCTTTGAGGGTGCTGCCTGTTCCATACTCCTCCTCCTCATCCATCCTTTTAGGTGTACAAACAATAGTAATTGGGGCCTAGTGTGCTTCTGTACGTGTGAGATACATACACATTTTTTGATCATATTTCCTATTCCGCTATTCAATAAAAACCTTTGGGGATCAATTAAATTGCGGGATAGTCTGTGTCGGTACGTGTGAGATCCACCTTTCCAAGTTTTTGGGGTTCATCTCATACTTCTGAAGCTTTGAGGGTGCTGCCTGTTCCATACTCCTCCTCCTCCTCATCCATCCTTTTAGGTGTACAAACAATAGTAATTGGGGCCTAGTGTGCTTCTGTACGTGTGAGATACATACACATTTTTTGATCATATTTCCTATTCCGCTATTCAATAAAAACCTTTGGGGATCAATTAAATTGCGGGATAGTCTGTGTCGGTACGTGTGAGATCCACCTTTCCAAGTTTTTGGGGTTCATCTCATACTTCTGAAGCTTTGAGGGTGCTGCCTGTTCCATACTCCTCCTCCTCCTCATCCATCCTTTTAGGTGTACAAACAATAGTAATTGGGGCCTAGTGTGCTTCTGTACGTGTGAGATACATACACATTTTTTGATCATATTTCCTATTCCGCTATTCAATAAAAACCTTTGGGGATCAATTAAATTGCGGAATAGTCTGTGTCGGTACGTGTGAGATCCACCTTTCCAAGTTTTTGGGGTTCATCTCATACTTCTGAAGCTTTGAGGGTGCTGCCTGTTCCATACTCCTCCTCCTCCTCATCCATCCTTTTAGGTGTACAAACAATAGTAATTGGGGCCTAGTGTGTTTCTGTACGTGTGAGATACATACACTTTTTTTGATCATATTTCCTATTCCGCTATTCAATAAAAACCTTTGGGGATCAATTGAATTGCGGGATAGTCTGTGTCGGTACGTGTGAGAGAGATCCACCTTTCCAAGTTGTTGGGGTTCATCTCATACTTCTGAAGGTTTGAGGGTGCTGCCTGTTCCATACCCCCCCTACTCCTCATCTAGCCTTTTAGGGGTACAAACAATAGTAATTGGGGCCTAGTGTGGTTGTGTACGTGCGAGATACATACACTTTTTTTGATCATATTTCCTATTCCGCTATTCAATAAAAACCTTTGAGGATCAATTGAATTGCGGGATAGTCTGTGTCGGTACGTGTGAGAGAGATCCACCTTTCCAAGTTGTTGGGGTTCATCTCATACTTCTGAAGGTTTGAGGGTGCTGCCTGTTCCATACTCCCCCTACTCCTCATCTAGCCTTTTAGGGGTACAAACAATAGTAATTGGGGCCTAGTGTGGTTGTGTACGTGTGATATACATACACTTTTTTTGGATCATATTTTCTATTCCGCTATTCAATAAAAACCTTTCTAGGGCAAGATCTTAAATTACAGAAATATGAGGAGACCGTCAAATAAGGGCCGTGGCCTGGGTCGTGGTGCTGCTGGTAGAGCTCCTGTTGCAAGGAGAGGACATGGTCGATCTGTGCCAGCTACACGCACAAGTGAAACACCTTCCTCAAGTGTGAGTAGGCGACAGAACCTGCATCAGTATTTGGTAGGGCATCAAACGCCCCTAGAAGTGATGAGGCCAGAACAAGTTGAGGCGATAGTAGATTGGTTTGCTGCTGACAGTGCCTCCAGTTCCTTCACATTGTCTCCCACCCAGTCTACTGCAGAAAGGTCAGAGTTGGCACCTGCAGCCAATGTCCAACCGTCTTTCACCTCACCCCCTTGCAAATCAGGCCAGCAGTCTGAGCCCCAAGCCATACAGCAGTCTCTTATTCTTTTTGAGGACTCTGTCAGCAGGGTTTCCCAGGGCCATCCACCTAGCCCTGCCCCAGAAGTGGAAGAGATTGAGTGCAGCGATGCCCAACCACTTATTCCTCAAGATGAGTACATGCAAGGATCATCGCAGCACGTCTCCGATGATGACGAAACGCAGGTGCCAACTGCTGCGGCGTTCAGCATTGTGGAGACCGACAAGGAGGGCAGGGGTGAAGACTGGGTGGAAGATGATGTGGAGGACGATGAGGTCCTCGACCCCACATTGAATGAACGTCATGCAGGTGAACTGAGTAGTTTGGAGGAAGAGGCGGTGGTCGCACAGAGCCACCAGCACAGCAGAAGAGGGAGCAGGGTGCAGAAGCGGAGCGGCCGTGCCCTAGACACTACGCCCGCTACTGCCCAACGCAGCAAGGGAACGAGCGCACCAAAGTCAGCTCAAAGGAGTTCTCTAGCGTGGAAGTTCTTTAGAAAATGTGCTGATGACAGGACACGAGTGGTTTGCACCCTGTGCAATCAGAGCTTGAAGCGAGGCATGAACCTTCTCAACCTGAGCACAACCTGCATGATCAGGCATCTAAGTGCAAAGCACGAGCTGCAGTGGAGTACACACCTTCAAAACCAAGAAACGTCTCTGGCTCATCCTGCTTCCTCTTCTGCTGCAGTCTCGGCCGCTCCAGCCACATCTGTAGTGATACCGGCACCTGCCACCCCGCAAACAGACGATCTGTCAGCAACACCACCACCTGGGTCACCAACAACCATCTCCACAATGTCCCGTGGAAGCGTTCAGCTTTCCATCTCCCAAACACTTGAGAGGAAGAGGAAGTACCCCCCTACCCACCCGCGATCCCTGGCCCTGAATGCCAGCATTTCAAAATTATTGGCCTTTGAAATGCTGTCATTCCGTCTGGTGGAGACGCACAGTTTTAAAAACCTTATGTCGGTGGCTGTCCCACAGTACGTCGTGCCCAGCCGCCACTACTTTTCCAGGCAAGCCATCCCTTCCCTGCACAACCAAGTGGGGGAAAAAATCAGGTGTGCACTGCGCAACGCCATCTGTGCCAAGGTCCACCTAACTACGGATACGTGGACCAGTAAGCACGGTCAGGGGCGTTATATCTCCCTAACGGCACACTGGGTAAATGCAGTGGCGGATGGGCCTGAGGCGGATAGCAATTTGGCGCATGTCCTTCCACCACCGAGGATTGCAGGGCGCTTCAGTTTGCCTCCTGTTCCTAACTCCTCCTACTCCGCTTCCTCATCCTCTACCGCCTCCTCATCCGGACAGCGTAACACCTTCACCACCAACTTCAGCACGGCCAGGGGTAAACGACAGCAGGCAGTTTTACAACTTGCCTGTTTGGGGGACAAACCACACACCGCGCAGGAGTTGTGGAGGAGCATGGAACAGCAGACAAATGAGTGGTTGCTGCCAGCGAGCCTCAAGCCCGGCCTGGTGGTGTGCGATAACGGGCGAAATCTCATAGCAGCTCTGGGCCTAGCCGGTTTGACGCACATCCCTTGCCTGGCGCATGTGCTGAATTTGGTGGTGCAGAGGTTCCTTAAAAACTACCCCGATATGTCAGAGCTGCTGCAGAAAGTGCGGGCCGTTTGTGCGCACTTTCGGCGTTCTCACCCTGCTGCTGCTCGCCTGGCAGCGCTGCAGCGTAACTTCGGCCTTCCCGCTCACCGCCTCATATGTGACGTGCCCACAAGGTGGAACTCCACCTTGCACATGCTGGAAAGACTGTGCGAGCAGCAGCAGGCCATAGTGGAGTTTCAGCTGCAGCACGCACGCGTGAGTCGCTCTGCGGAACAGCACCACTTCACCACCAATAACTGGGCCTCCATGCGAGACCTGTGTGCCTTGTTGCGCTGTTTTGAGTACTCCACCAACATGGCCAGTGGCAATGACGCCGTTCTCAGCTTAACTATCCCACTTCTATGCCTCCTTGAAAAAACAATTCGGGCGATGATGGAAGAGGATGTGGCACAGGATGAGGAGGAGGAGGAGGATGAAGAGGTAACATTTCCAAGGCTTTCAGGGCAGTCATTCGCAAGGGGCTCCGAGGGTGGGTTCCTGCACACGCAAACGCCAGGGACGCAATTGTCCAGCAGGGGCACAGTTCTGGAGGATGAGGAGGATGAGGAGGAGGAGGAGCTGGAGGAGGAGATGGAACCATGTTCACAGCAGGGTGGCACCCAGGCCAGCTCATGGCCATCACTGGTGCGTGGCTGGGGGGATACAGAGGACACGGACCATACACCTCCCACAGAGGACAGCCTTTCGTTGCCTCTGGGCAGCCTGGCACACATGAGCGATTACATGCTGCAGTGTCTCCACAACGACCGCCGAGTTGCCCACATTCTAACTTGTGCTGATTACTGGGTGGCCACGCTGCTGGATCCCCGTTACAAGGACAACGTACCGTCCTTAATTCACTCACTGGAGCGCGATCGCAAGATGCGCGAGTACAAGCGCACGCTGGTAGACGCCATGCTGCTGGCATTCCCATCTGACAGCGGGGCCACAGTGGAAGCACAAGGCAGAGGAGGAGGAGGAGGAGGTCGCCAACGCAACCAGGGCACCGCCAGCACCTCAGAAGGCAGGGTTAGCATGGCCGAAATGTGGAAAAGCTTTGTCAGCACGCCACAACAAACAGCAGCACCAGCAGCTCAGATGGAACGTCTTAGCAGGAGGCAGCATTTTACCAACATGGTGGAGCAGTATGTGTGCACACGCCTACATGTAGTGAATGACGGGTCTGCCCCCTTCAACTTCTGGGTCTCCAAATTGGGCACATGGCCTGAGCTTGCCCTTTACGCCTTGGAGGTGCTGGCGTGCCCTGCAGCCAGTGTATTATCTGAACGGGTATTTAGCACGGCTGGGGGCGTTATAACAGACAAGCGCAGCCGCCTGTCCAGAGACAATGTGGACAAGCTCACGTTCATTAAAATGAACCAGGCATGGATCCCACGGGACTTTTCCGTACCTTATGCAGAATAGCAATGGATACCGACCTTACCCACCCATTGTTCCATTTTTGCTCTTTCTCACTCTTTTGGGGTGTACCCTCATTTAAAATTTGTGAAAAGAAGCAGTGTTGGCTACCTCGTCCTCCTCCTCAGGGCCAGATTAATGTAGGGTCTATTGGAGCTGCAGCTCCAGGCCCCTACCTTTTATATAGGCCCCGGGTTGGCCATATTCACTGTTACCGCTCTTCTGTCACTTGTAAACACAGAAGTCTGGCTTCTATGCTCGCTTCCCCAGGCAGCACCCTCAGAACCTCCCCACACAGCGTGAAGGCCGGACAAGGAGGGACAGTTGGCGATGCATGGATGTGTTTATGGGCTTCAGAGACAGCATCCCATGTTGAATTAGGCATGCATGGCTGCACCCTTCCTCCTCTGGGTGCATGGCAAGGCACGGCCCTAAGGCCCTTCAAAATCCTCAGCACCAAGCCCATGATGCTGTTAATCCGGCCCTGGTCCTCCTCCACCGCCGCTTCCACCTACACCGCCCATAGGTGTGCGCAGCCTATTGCATTAAGGTGTGCACCCCAAAGTTGAAATACACATGCATGTGTTTGCCAGCAGGGAGAGTAATGTATCGGGGCCATGTACCTGTAGGCAAGGAGAAATAGAGCAGAGCAGGTCCCAGGGAGATCTTTCCCATCTCCTCACTGGCAATGCTATGTGCCCTAGGTGATTAGGGTGTGCCCAGGCACACCCAGCACACCCTGTGCGCACGCCTATGTCACCGCCACATCCACCACCACCTCAACCTCCCTCCTACTCCATATGGGCCTCGTCCTTCAGAGATGAAGAAGAACATTGTTTTATTTTTCTGTTTTTTTTTGTTGTTTTAAGTTATTTCCCTATCCACATTTGTTTGCAGAGCACTTGCCATGCTCTTAATTACGTTTTGCTGCCATTTGCAGCACTCTAGCCCTTTCCTTTGGTGTTTTAGAGCCATTTTAGTGCCTTAAAGTTCGGGTCCCCATTGACTTCAATGGGGTTCGGTGTCCGGGAAAAGTTCGGTAAAAGTCCGGGACACGGACCCGGACTTTTTTTTAAAGTTCGGCCGAACCCGTCGAACACGAACATCTAGGTGTCCGCTCAACCCTAGCCACAACCGCTATAACTGCCCACCCAGGTATAATATCAGGAGGTATGGATATCCAATCCACAGCATGGCATTGGATGCCAGAAATTCCCCAGAATATAAAATGTGAAAACAAATGACCGTGCAATAACGTAAAAAGAAGAAAAAAGTAAGATGCTTTTTAGATTTTTTGCGTTTGGGCACAGAATATTACACTAACACATGAGAACACGATTGATTATTTATAACAGCGCCTCAAAAGTAATACTAATTATTTGGTACTCACTAAATCTGACAGCAGCTGTACTTATTGATATTTTTATTATTCACTGATAGGAGGCGCCATTTTTACTAATTTGTCTTTTTACTATTTGTAAACACTATTACTATTTTTATTACTACTACTGGTAGTATTACTATTGTTATTATTATTATTATTATTATAATAAAAGATAATAATTGTAATATTAGTAAATACAAACTGCAATTGTAACATTAGTAATAAAAATAGTAAAATAAATATTAGTAATCATAGTAACTAAAAATAGCAATTGTAACATTAGTAATCATAGTAATTCTAATATCAGTAATATTAGTCATTATTGTAATATTGGTAACACTAATAAATAAACGGACAGGTCACGTGCTCCTCCCCCATCAGTTACTTTGTATCTATAATTCTCCGCAGAGCTGTCACTGGGTACCGCCCCCGTGTGTGATCTGTGGGCGGAGTCTGCCTGTAGGAGGAGACAAGGGGCGGGGTTTAGGTTGTAAGGCGGTGTGAATAGGAGGGGCGGGGGATAGACATGCCCGGTGTACGGAGCCGTCACAATTTCCCGGGTAAGTAAACCCGGGGTTCCGTGAGAATTACCTACCCCGTGAGAATTACCTACCCCTCGTCACTTCCGGCCAGAAAGAGCTGAGCAGCGCAGCACTGCGCATGCTCAGAGCCCCGGATACGTGATGGAAGAACAGAGGAGCTTACTAGTGCGCAAGCGCACTAGTATGAAACGATCACGGTGTACCGTGAGAAAAACCTACCGACGCGGCGCTTACATAAAACAGCTGTGCGGCAATACGAATCATCTCCGCTCCTGTCCCGGTCACTTCCCTGCTCTCGGCAAGTAAATATAAAAGCGGCTTTCGGCTCAGTGATTTATGTTTTCATACAGCCGCTGCCGCTTTTATATTTACTATCCGAGATCAGGGAAGTGACAGTGACAGGAGCGGAGATGATTTGTATTGCAGCCCAGCTGTTTTAATGTACCCGCTGCATTACATACAGTGCCGAGTACCGGAAGTGACGAGGGGTAGGTTTTTCTCACGGGTAGGTAATTCTCACGGAACACCGGATTATCTCCTGTCCGGGCTTTTTGTGTGAATTCTCCTCTTTATGCTCTATGAGCCAATTTCACCCTCCCATCCCCCACTGTACAGGTATAGGGACTCTGATCTCTGTGTATGGTGGGATCCCTGTATACCCCCCCCCCCCCCCAGCAGGTAATGCACACAGGGAGGGGTGAGAAGAGAGCAGGCAGTGTATGGAATGGGAGAAGCCAGTTTCGGCACAACGCAGATATTGCACAGAGGTGGGGAGGGGGGGAAGCAGGTATTGCACACAGGTGGGGAGGGGGGGGGAAGCAGGTATTGCACACAGGTGGGGAGGGGGGGAAGCAGGTATTGCACACAGGTGGGGAGGGGGGGAAGCAGGTATTGCACAGAGGTGGGGAGGGGGGGGAAGCAGGTATTGCACAGAGGTGGGGAGGGGGGGGAAGCAGGTATTGCACACAGGTGGGGAGGGGGGGGGGAGCAGGTATTGCACACAGGTGGGGAGGGGGGGAAGCAGGTATTGCACAGAGGTGGGGAGGGGGGGGAAGCAGGTATTGCACACAGGTGGGGAGGGGGGGGAAGCAGGTATTGCACACAGGTGGGGAGGGGGGGGGGAGCAGGTATTGCACACAGGTGGGGAGGGGGGGAAGCAGGTATTGCACAGATTTGGGGAGGGGGGGAAGCAGGTATTGCACACAGGTGGGGAGGGGGGGAAGCAGGTATTGCACACAGGTGGGGAGGGGGGGAGCAGGTATTGCACACAGGTGGGGAGGGGGGGAAGCAGGTATTGCACAGAGGTGGGGAGGGGGGGGAAGCAGGTATTGCACAGAGGTGGGGAGGGGGGGGAAGCAGGTATTGCACACAGGTGGGGAGGGGGGGGGAGCAGGTATTGCACACAGGTGGGGAGGGGGGAGCAGGTATTGCACACAGGTGGGGAGGGGGGGAAGCAGGTATTGCACAGATTTGGGGAGGGGGGGAAGCAGGTATTGCACACATGTGGGGAGGGGGGGGAAGCAGGTATTGCACACAGGTGGGGAGGGGGGGGAGCAGGTATTGCACACAGGTGGGGAGGGGGGGAAGCAGGTATTGCACACAGGTGGGGAGGGGGGGGAAGCAGGTATTGCACACAGGTGGGGAGGGGGGGGAAGCAGGTATTTCACACAGGTGGGGAGGGGGGGGAGCAGGTATTGCACACAGGTGGGGAGGGGGGGGAGCAGGTATTGCACACAGGTGGGGAGGGGGGGGGGCAGGTATTGCACACAGGTTGGGGGGGAGCAGGTATTGCACACAGGTGGGGAGGGGGGGCAGGTATTGCACACAGGTGGGGAGGGGGGTTGCAGGTATTGCACACAGGTGGGGAGGGGGGTTGCAGGTATTGCACACAGGTGGGGAGGGGGGGAGCAGGTATTGCACACAGGTGGGGAGGGGGGGAGCAGGTATTGCACACAGGTGGGGGGGGGAAGCAGGTATTGCACACAGGTGGGGAGGGGGAAGCAGGTATTGCACACAGGTGGGGAGGGGGGGGCAGGTATTGCACACAGGTGGGGAGGGGGAAGCAGGTATTGCACACAGGTGGGGGGGGAAGCAGGTATTGCACACATGTGGGGAGGGGGGGAAGCAGGTATTGCACACAGGTGGGGAGGGGGAAGCAGGTATTGCACACAGGTAGGGAGGGGGGAACAGGTATTGCTCACAGGTGGGGAGGGGGGGGCAGGTATTGCACACAGGTGGGGATGGGGAAGCAGGTATTGCACACAGGTGGGGAGGGGGAAGCAGGTATTGCACACAGGTGGGGGAGGGGGGGAAGCAGGTATTGCACACAGGTGGGGATGGGGAAGCAGGTATTGCACACAGGTGGGGAGGGGGGGGCAGGTATTGCACACAGGTGGGGAGGGGGAAGCGGGTATTGCACACAGGTGGGGAGGGGGAAGCAGGTATTGCACACAGGTGGGGAGGGGGAAGCGGGTATTGCACACAGGTGGGGAGGGGGAAGCAGGTATTGCACACAGGTGGGGAGGGGGGGCAGGTATTGCACACAGGTGGGGAGGGGGGGGGAAGCAGGTATTGCACACAGGTGGGGAGGGGGAAGCAGGTATTGCACACAGGTGGGGGGGGGGGAAGCAGGTATTGCACACAGGTGGGGGGGGGGGAAGCAGGTATTGCACACAGGTGGGGAGGGGGGGGCAGGTATTGCACACAGGTGGGGGGGGGAAGCAGGTATTGCACACAGGTGGGGGGGGGGAAGCAGGTATTGCACACAGGTGGGGGGGGGGGAAGCAGGTATTGCACACAGGTGGGGGGGGGAAGCAGGTATTGCACACAGGTGGGGAGGGGGGCAGGTATTGCACACAGGTGGGGAGGGGGGGAGCAGGTATTGCACACAGGTGGGGAGGGGGGGAGCAGGTATTGCACACAGGTGGGGAGGGGGGGGGAAGCAGGTATTGCACACAGGTGGGGAGGGGGGGCAGGTATTGCACACAGGTGGGGAGGGGGGGAAGCAGGTATTGCACACAGGTGGGGAGGGGGAAGCAGGTATTGCACACAGGTGGGGGGGGGAAGCAGGTATTGCACACAGGTGGGGGGGGAAGCAGGTATTGCACACAGGTGGGGAGGGGGGGGCAGGTATTGCACACAGGTGGGGAGGGGGGGAGCAGGTATTGCACACAGGTGGGGAGGGGGGGAGCAGGTATTGCACACAGGTTGGGGAGGGTACAGGTCTGTGTCGGGTTTGGTATTTTCGGACAGTGACAGGCCAGTGGGGTGGGGTGGGGGGGGGGGGTGTACGGTGTATGCAGGCCCGGACTGGGACAAAAAATAGGCCCGGGCATTTTGGACTGAGCAGCCCAGGAGGGGGGCGTGACGGGGGCGTTGCTGGGGCGTGACGTTCGTCGGGATGGTTGATGACAGGATTTAATGTTCCAGGATGTGTGGATTCGATTACGGTACCTTTTTTTAGTTTAATCTGACAGACTGGGTCCAATTTAGATCAGAGCTGCTATATGATGCTGCTTTTTTTTGTCTTATTTTAAATCCTGTTTTGATGGTTGAGTCCTAAAAATATTATGAAGCAGCACAAGATGAGGGTTTCTCTAATCAAGGGGTAGACCACCTTTTTGGGCACAGTGTGCCGAAAAATGTTTTCAAAGAAATTGGGAGTGCCAGATACATAAAAAACAACTCAACTTCATATAAAGTAACTGCTGTAAACCGCTTGAATAATAGTAAGAAATCAAGTGAGCTTTGCACCTTCACACCTTTAGATCACCCCAATTCCTGCACCTTCCCACCTCAGATCACCCCAATTCCTGCACCTTCACACCTCAGATCAGCCCCAATTCCTGCACCTTCACACCTCAGATCAGCCCCAATTCCTGCACCTTCACACAAAAACCAATCTATATTATTCTACTTGTGACTCACACCCCCCCCTGAGCAGAAGGCTGATAATGCCGCGGAGCCGGCCGCAGTGAGGGAAGTCAAGTCCACAGTCAAGTAAGTGTTCCCCGCTCCTTCACGCGTCACGTCACGATATCACGCAGAAGGGGGTCCCTCTGCTCTGCTCCACCCT